>NW_026000174.1:29457764-29468142 GCF_001458135.2 Marmota marmota marmota | reverse complement strand
GGGGAGGTCTCTTGCTATGTTGTCCACACTGGCCCTGAACTCCTCAGTTGAAGTGATCCTCCTGTTTCAGCTTCCCAAGCAGCCGGCCCCTTAGGCATATGCCACCACTTCCATCTAGCCTGGAGCATCTTATTGTGACAGAAACTAGGAAGTACCCAAAAGAATGATAGGAACACTGCCAAATGGACAGAAGCCAAGTCAAAGGGCTCACATTGGCATTGGAGACAATTTGTATCTCAAAATGGTAGTAACAGATTAGAAATTATCAAATAAAGTAAGGAACTGTAAGTTTACATACATATGTGAATGAATAAATAAATCACTGAATATTTGATGAGGAATAGGTTATTTATGTAGTTTTAAAGCACCTCTTTGTAAAATAAATATTTTGCAAAATGCAAAAGGAAGCTAGGGACAACCTCAGTGGTAGAGTACTTGCGTAGCATGTATGAGGCCCTGGGTTCAATCCCCAGAACTGCAAAACAAATGAACAAACAAACAAAAAGCAGGGGGAGTGAGTAACTGTAGTAGAGAAGGCTGACAGAAACCACCCGAACCAAGTGGTCAAAGTGAACATCATCAGTAACAGGCTAACCTGTAACCATGTCACCTCATAGGTACAATGAGAAGAATACAGCAGCTCTTATGTGGTGTTTTTGCCAAATATGCAGAAGCTAAGTCTAATCATAAGGAAATATCAGAGAAACCCAAAAAATGTGGAACATTTAACAAAATAACTGTTCAATAATTTTTTAAAGTGTCAGTGTTTTAAAAGTCAACAAAAGACATGAGGAACAGTTATAGACTAAAGGCTAAAGAGATACAACAACTAAATTTATGGTCCTGAACCTAATAATTTTGCTGAAAAAAATATTGGGATAAGTAGCGAAACTTGAATAGAGTTTGAATATTAGACGGTAGTAATATGACAATATTAATCTCTGAGTTTGACTTTTTTTTTTTTTTAATTTTTTGAGACAGGGTCTCACTATGTTGCCCAGGCTGACCTTGAACTAGGATTAAGCAATCCTCCTACCTCAGCCTAGAGAGTAGCTGGGATTATTCACACCTGGCTCCTCACTTTCATTTAGAAGACAGAAGGCTCACAGGAAGGTGGCTTCAATTTTTCTGGGGAGGCCCTCTCCAGTTTGAGAGCGGCAAAGTGCTACCTATGGGGCCTCTGTGACAGAGATCCTTAATTAAATAACTTTGCCTTATTGTGAGGGTTAATAATTTTTAGTTGTAGATGGACAATATACATTTATTTTATTTATATTTATTTTTAAAATATATGACAGAGCACTAATCTCTAGGGTATATAAAGAACTATATTTATTTATCAAATATATTTATCAAACTATATATATTTATCAAACATCAGATAGAGCACTAATCACTAGGGTATATAAAGAACTATATTTATTTAAATGTGGTGCAGAATGCATTATAATTCATATTACACATATAGAGGATAATTTTCATATCTCTGGTTATATACAAATAATATTCATATGAATTCATGTCTTCATGCATGTATTTTGGATAATGATGTCCATCACATTCCACCATCATTTCTAACCCAATGCCCTCTCCCTTTCCCTCCCACCCCTCTGCCCTATCTAGAGTTCATCTATTCCTTCCATGCTCCCCCTCCCTACTCCACTATGAATCAGCCTCCTTATATCAAAGAAAACATCTGGGATTTGTTTTTTTGGGATTGATTAATTTCACTTAGCATTATCTTCTCTAACTCCACCCATTTACCTGCAAATACCATGACTTAATTCTCTTTTATTGCTGAGTAATAATCCATATATGCCACATTTTTTTATCCATTCATTTATTAAAGGGCATCTAGGTTAGCTCCACAGTTTAGCTATTGTGAATTGTACTGCTATTATAATTGATGTGGCTGTGTCCCTGTAGTATGCTGTTTTTAAGTCCTTTGGGTACAGACCAAGGAGAGGTCAAATGGTGGTTCCATTCCCAGTTTTCCAAGGTATCTCCATACTGCTTTCCATTGGCTGCACCACCAGCATTGTATGAGGTTACCTTTTCCCTCACATCCCCGCCAACATTTACTGTAGTTTGTATTCTTGATAGCTGCCATTCTGACTGGAGTGAGATGGTATCTTAGAGTAATTTTGATTTGCATTTCTCTAATTGCTAGAAATGATGAACATTTTTTCATATATTTGTTGATTGATTGTATATCATCTTCTGAGAAGTGTCTGTTCAGGTCCTGGGCGCATTTACTGATTGGGTTACAAAATGAAATTAAACCCCTATATCTCACCATGCACAAAACTCAAAGTGGATCAAGGACCTAGGAATTAGTCCAGAGATCCTACGTCTGATAGAAGAAAAAGTAAGACCCAATCTCCATCATGTCAGATTAGGCCCCAACTTCCTTAATAAGACTCCTATAGCACAAGAATTAAAATCAAGAATCAATAAATGGAATGGATTCCAACTAAAAAGTTTCTTCTAAGCAAAAGAAACAATCTGTGAGGTGAGTAGAGAGCCTACTTCTTGGGAGCAAATCTTTACCCCTCAAACATCAGATAGAGCACTAATCCCCTCTAGGTTATATAAAGAACTATATTTATTTAAATGTGGTGCTGAGGATGGAATCCAGTGCCTCACATGGGCTAGGCAAGTGCTCTACTACTGAGCCACAACCCCAGCCCTGTGAGGGTTAATTTTATGTCAACTTGAGTGGGCCATGGGATTCCCTGATATTTCATCAAACATTATCTTGGTGTTTCTGTGAGAGTGTTTTTGTATAAGTTGAATGTTTAAGTGAATAGACTGAGTAAAGGAGTTTGTTCTTCCTAATGTGAGTGGGCCTCATCCAATCAGCTGAAGGCCTAAATAGAACAAAAAATTGACCTCCAACCTCCACCCTCCCAACCAAATAAAAGAAAACTCCTCCTCCTAGACTGCCTTCAAGTTGGAACATCAGGGTTTTTTTTTCTAGCCTTTGTACTGGAACTACATCATTGGCTCTCCCAGGTCTCCAGCTTCCTGGCCGCAGATCTTAGCCTCTATAATCACACAGGCTAATGCCTTGTAAGCTAGCCTACCTTCCTTCCTTCTTTCCTTTCTACTCTCCTCCCTTCTTTCTACCCTGTCTTCCTGTCTTTCTTCCTTCCCATCTACCAGCTCTGTTTCTCTGAAGAACCCTAATACACATATTTTCCCATTATCTGTCTACCCTTGCACTGTGTCCTACTATGGGACTGACTCGATGTAGATTCTCAGGAAAAATAAAAAAATAATTTTTATTTGTCAATAGACCTTTATTTTATATGTGGTGCTGAGAATCAAACCCAGTCCCTCACACATCCTAGGCAAGCACTCTACCACTGAGCCACAACCCCAGCCCTCAGGAAGTTTATTTTTTAAATATTTTTTTAGTTATAGTTGAACACAATACCTTATTTATTTATTTTTATGTGGCGCTGAGATTGAACCCAGCACCTTGCATAAGCTAGGAAAGCAATCTACCACTGAACCACAACCCCAACCCCAGGAAAATATTTTTAAATGAAAAACAAACAAACAAAAATTACATGATCATATCAGAGAGCAAAGACTAGCACAATGACAGATGTGAGGGATGAGGAGGACTTTGTTGACCTTATGGGGCCCTTTCACCGCTCTGGGAACCATGAACTGTCTTCCATGGAGGCTGCTTTCTACCATCTTTGCAGGGAGGAGGGGCTAGCATTTATTGAGCACTGGCCAAAGGCCATGCTGGGTGCCCTATCTTCAGGCTCCTGACCTCTCTTCCCTCCAATACTTGCTCCAGAGCAGTTCTTCTGGCATTTAAAGGGCCCATTTCTTTTAAATACTGAGAAATCCTGAGGGTGGGGAACTCTAGGATTTGTAATGTGTATTACCAGCAGGTGCTGAATAAATAAATGTGCCATGCCCAGGGTTCCACAGTTTATCCAGGGAGCAGCACCCAGAGACACTCCCAGGTCGGTCTGACTACTAAGTCCATGCTTTTCCATTAGGCTATGCTGTCTTCTGGGTAGTAAAAGGATAGTCATGAATTATTGGTTACCTGGAAACCGAAAATTCTTGGGCCTATGTTTGGTTGACTGAATCACATTTGGATTCATCTTTGGACATGGACCAATTTGCATTTAAGTTAATGGATCACTGTCAGGTACATCAGCAGGACTATCTACTGTAAAATAAAGTCCTTCACTAGGGCTGATCAAGGGAAAGAGTTTCTGAACAGAAAGCTCTGTTTATCTTAGTTGGTGATTTGTCTTGAGATAGATGGGAAAGGGCTGCAGATAGATGCCAGGACATGGCTATTTTACACTACTAGCCACAGGATCTTATACAATTCCCTTATGCTCTGGAGGTCTCTCCTAAGATGTTCTTATCAAAAAAAAAAAAAAAAAAAAAAAAAAAAAAGGAGAAAGCACACAGACTTTAATGTCTTCAGTCCACTGTAAGCCCCATTCTCTCAGAAGCAGCCCAAATATCACTATGTGAAAAGTATTATTTTGTTTTTACTAACTGGAAAAATTTTCCATGACCAGGCAATGGGCTGGGGAAAATTCACATCTTGTTTCAATCAACTTAGGAGCCATCAATCCAAAATAGAAATGACACATCATCTTTGAACACAGACTTAAAGGTTACTGCTTAGCCTGTAGAGTGTCTCTCTTTAATTATATAGAATGAAAAATGTGAAAAAGAATTCTCTACAATTTGATAGCTTGGGGTTGATAGTGGCGGTTATTAACCGTGGGTGTACATTAGAACCACCTGGGGAGATTTAAATAACATGCAAGTCACCCAACACCAGTTACATTGCTTGGGGTAGGGCCCAGGCATTTTTTAAAGCTCCCAGGTAATTCTAATGGGCAATAAGATCTATCATTACACAAAAGAGTGATATGAAAACGTTAGAGCATTACTGTTTGAAGAAATATAATGTGAATCACAAAAGTGAACATATATTATTTTAAATTTATAATAATCACAACTTTAATAATATATTTTATATATCCCATATATCCAAAATATTATTTTAATATGTAATAATATAATTATAAATAGGATTTTTACATTTTATTTCATACCAAATCTTTAATATCTGGTATGCTATGCATTTTATACATAGAGAACTATCAATTCAGACAGTGAAAACTAGCTGTAATTCATGAGGCTTATGGCAACTGTATGCAAAGATAGAATATATATATAAACACACATACATATAACATTTTTGCTAATAATTTGTTGGATTATATTCTAGTAATTTTAAGAATTTCTAAACCTTACAGAGTGTAAGTATTGTTTTTACTGCTACTTTCAGACTTATACATTTAAATATAAAACAAAATTGTAATATTCACCATCTTGCTCTATAAAGTCTGTATCATATAGGTTTACACAAATGTTTTGTTAGGGTTATTCCTAATTTGATATATTTGTTATTGATATAAGGGGGAGAGAATCCAGTAACTTGTTACAGGACTCTTGATTCTGTGATACTTATCTTAATACATTGATTTATATATATATATATTTTTTTGGTACCAGGGATTGAACTCAGGGGCACTCAAACACTGAGCCACATCCCCAGCCCTATTTTGTATTTTATTTAGAAATAGGGTCTCACTGAATTGCTTAGCATCTTGCCATTGCTGAGGTCGGCTTTGGACTTCCTGAGCTGTTGGGATTATAGGCATGTGCCACCATATCCAGCTTTGGTCCATTGATTCTAATAGTTTGGAGTTATTCTCCACATTTTAAGGCATTAAATCATATTGTCTCAAATAAAGATAATCTTATTCCTTTATAATAGTTAATTTTTAAAATTTTTGTTTCAGGTCTTATTGTACTGGTGAGAACTTCTAAAACAACATTAAATGATAACATCACAAATTGATATATTTGTTATTTATGTATTTATTTTTTTAAGTGGGAATGTCTCTAACATTTCATTGTAAAAGAATGTATATATCTAATAGAGATATTCACAAAATAAACATCTTGTTACTTGTAATTCTCTAATACATTTAAAAGTTTTTAAATTTTGAGGTAATTATAGATTTGCAGAGGTTTGCAAAGAGAATAGAGAAGTCCCTGTTCACCCTTCACTCAGTTTCCTCAATGGTTACATTTTATGTAACTATACTATAATATCAAAACCAGGAAATTGACCTTGATACAATGTATATATATACTTCTACAGTCATTTTCTCCTCAGTGTAAATTTGTGATGGATACTTATTTTATTGAGAGTGTCAATTTATGTAACTATGATTACAATCAAGATAAAGAACTATTCAGTCACTACAAAGATCCTTATCATTTTGTTACTTTCTCTTTTTTTGGGAGGGGGAGGGAATCGAACCCAGAACTTTGTACACATGCTAGGCAAGCACTCTTCCACTGCAATACATTCCCAGGCTTTTTAAATTTTGAGACAAGGTTTCACTAAGTTGCTTAGGATGGCCTTGAACTTGCCATCCTCCTGCTTCAGCGTCGGAGTAGCTGGGATTATAGGCGTATGCTGCTACCGGTTACCATAATTTATTTATTTATTTTGGTACCAGTGCTGCTTTACCCAGGGGTGCTTTACCACTGAGTTATATCCCTAGCACTTTTTACTTTTTGAGACAAGATTTTGCTACGTTGCTTTGGGCCTCACTGTGTTGCTGAGGCTGCAGTCACTCAGATTACAGGTATGAACCATCACACTTAGCTGTCATTTTTTTTTTAAAACATTTATTTTTTAGTTGTAGGTGGATACCTTTATTTTTATGGGGTGCTGAGGATTGAACCTAGTGCCTCATGCATGCCCGGTGTTTTACTTCTGAGCTATAACACCAACCCTGTCATTTTATTAATAAAATTATTTTATAAAGTTTAAGAAACTATTCAACTATTTTTTCAGAGTGCCCGTATCATTTTATATTGTCATAAGCAAAGCAGAAATAGTTACATGCTCACCAGTATTTGGTATTGATTCTATTAATACTTGCTATTAGCTTTTTAATTTTCAGTGTGGGGGCCTCATTCATGCTAGGAAGCACTCAACCATACTTTGTTTTTTTTTTTAATATTTATTTTTCAGTTTTCGGCAGACACAGCATCTTTATTTATTTTTTATTTTTTTATGTGGTGCTGAGGATCGAACCCAGTGCCCCATGCATGCCAGGCGAGCGCGTACCGCTTGAGCCACATCCTCAGCCCAATCATACTTTTTAATATTAGTGATGGATATTGGTTTTATCAAATTCATCTTTTGGCATTTCTTGAGATAATTTCATGGACTTTCTTGGGTCCACTGACAAACTGTATTATTTTATTAAATATGGATTTTAGTAGTAAAATATCAAACAGAATAAAAAGATCATAAGGAAAAATAATCTCTTGCCATTCCTGATAATTTCTCAGAAGCAATCATTTTACCTGTTTCTTGACTTAATCTAGGGACTATATATATTAATATACCTGCATCCTGCCTTTCATTTAATATTTTAGAAATCATCTCATATCAGTACTTACAAATCTAGCTCATTCCTTTTAAGATACATGACATTCCATTGAGGAGTAAGCCATAATTTTGTTAATCTGTGTTTTTCTTTTTAATAGATATTTAAGCTGTTTGTGTCTTTTGTAATTACTGACAACATTTCAGTGAACACTCTAGTATGTAGGTTTTTGTGCCTCGGTGAGGAGTAGTTGACACTAAATTCTTGGTAGTGGAATTGTTAGGTCAAAGATATAAACATTTAAGTTCTAATAGCTTAAATTGCCAAATTGCTTACAATGAGAATGTATCATTTTTTTATTATTAGTTGTTCAAAACATTACATAGCTCTTGACATATCATATTTCACACATTTGATTCAAGTGGGTTATGAACTCCCATTTTTTCCCGTATACAGACTGCAGAATCACATCGGTTACACATCGACGTTTTTACATACTGCCATACTAGTGTCTGTTGTATTCTGCTGCCTTTCCTATCCTCTACTATCCCTCCTCTTCTCCCCTCCCATCTTCTCTCTCTACCCCATCTACTGTAATTCATTTCTCTCCCTTGTTTTTTTTTTCCCTTTCCCCTCACTTCCTCTTATATGTAATTTCTATAACGATGAGGGTCTCCTTCCATTTCCATGCAATTTCCCTTCTAGAGAATGAATCATTTTATATTACCCCCACCAATGAACAAGAATGTCTTTTTCCACAACATGTATCTTTTCCAACATGACGTTTAAAAAATAGAATTCCACTTTAATTTTTATTTGCATTTTTCTTACTGAGATGGTCAAGCATTTTTTTCATATTTGCTTAAATGTGTTACTTGAATTACTTTTCTATTAACAGTGTGTTTATATCCTTTCCCATTTAGTGTGTTGTTTTATTTTTTTTGTTTGTTTGTTTTTCTAGTTGTAGATGGATGCAATACCTTTATTTGTTTTTATGTGGTGCTGAAGGTCGAACCCAGTGCCTCACATGCGCTAGGCAAGTGCTCTACCACTGAGCTACAACCCCAACCTTAGTGTGTTATTTTAAATCAGTGTTTACCAACAAGAATACCACTTTACTATTTTCAAGAACTATGCTCAAGAATCTCCTCAAGTTGGCTGCTGTGGCACACACCTGTAATACCAGCGGCTCAGTTCAAAGCCAGCCTCAGCAAAAGTGAGACGCTAAGCAACTCAGTGAAAATAGGGCTAGGGATGTGGCTCAATGGTGAAGTGCCCAAGAGTTGAATCCATAGCACCCCCCGCCCCAAAACAAAAACAAAAAAACTTCCTCAGAGGCAAGGGTCCCTCACAACACAGGTGTTTAGGGTTCTCTGCAATCACACCAACCATCTTCTAACCACCTCCTTCCCCAATGTCAGTTCCAAAGGGCCCCTTGGCGGTCTCAACATTCCATGCCCCTTCCACAACTCTGCCTGTTCCCCCATTGCTCCCCTCTGGAAAGCTCTCTTCCCCCTCAAACCTCACCTATTATTAAGGGTCTTGCCTAATCCCACCTGTCTGAGGAGCCTTTCTGAATAACCAGTGCCTACATTGTATAGGTCTCACCCTCCAGGTGAGCCTCGCCCTACTTGCTCAGAGTCCAGCTTTCTGCTCTGTCCATAAGCAGTGTGTGAGGCTGAGTGTCTTCTTCCTTCATTCACACTTACTGACTGCATAAGAGTCACTGAATGCTCTAGCCAACCCTGGTGGCTCATGCCTGTAATCTCAGCGACTTGGGAGAGTGAGGCAGGAGGACTGTAAATTGGAGGCCAGTCGGGGCAACTTGGAGAGTTACTGTCTGAAATAAAAAATAAAAAGGATTGAGGCAGCTCAGCTGGTAGAGATTCCCCCCCCTTTTTTAAGACACTGGTCGGGGAGCGGTATGGATGGCGGGGTACAAGGCAGACCAAGGCCCTTCCTCTCTTCTAGCTGACATTTTAGTTTTGGGGGTATGAACTAAGCTACAACATATGAAACAATAAAACATACAACAATCAAGAATGCCAATTTAAGTGCAAACAAGAAATGGAGCGTGAAGGGAAAAAGAGAAGGGTCTCCTTCGCACAGGGGGGCGCAGGAGCTGAGATGGGAGTAAAGACACGAATATGAGCAGGTTGTAAAGAGCCTTGTAGAGGCCCCGCCTGCTGGCCGCTTTTTCAACAGGTGCAGCCCTGCCCTTAGAACCCCTTCTTTCTGTTACCTGGAGGGAACTGAAGGCCGAAACCTGTGATCAGTGCAACTTCAGAGGTGTGTATGGTGTAGAGGGAGGTCCTACTCGCTCCTACAGCAGTCCCTGCTTGCGAACTTGGTAAAATAAAACCAGGCTCAGCCTGGCATTAATAGAACTCTCACTACCCACCAGGGTCCAGTTAAGCACTTTACACCACTGTTACTTCATTTAATATTCACCATAACCCCGTGCAGGCTTTATGGTTAACTTTATTTCACTGAGGAAGAAACCAAGGCTGGGAACATGGCAGTAACCTGTTTCTTGGTTCAGAAAGAAGTACAGTTCCTGGGAAGGGAAGTTGGGTGGTGGGATCAGGTGGGGTTTACTGGGGCATTCGGAGGGCCGCGCCGTTTTCCAAGTTGTTCTGGTCCCGGGCACCTCCGCCGGCGGCCCCTCGCCCCGCCCGGGTCTCTGGGCTTCAGCAAAGGGGCGCGCCAGGGCCGACGGGCTGGGGGCGGGGAAGACGCGGGGACAAAGGCCACCGGCCCCGCGCTAGGGCCGGTCAGTGGGGCGGCGGGACTCCGGGACCGGAATCGGCCGCGCGTCTGCTCAGCGAGGGGCCCGCGCCTCATGGAGGGTCGGGGGTGCGCCGCGGGGCCCGCGCGCAAAAGGCCGGCGCGCGCCCCCGCCACCG
>NW_026000174.1:29456131-29457739 GCF_001458135.2 Marmota marmota marmota | reverse complement strand
GGTGCCGGGACGGGACCGGCGGCAGGCTGTGGTGCGGGAGTCGATCCAGGAGTCCTGTCCTGGGTCGGGGGCCTGAGGCTAGGGGTAGGAAAAGACAAAGTGACTCTCGCCTAGGGAGGTCTTCCTCTCCAATGGAGTTCTCTGGGACGGTCTAGGAGACTCGGAACCGCTCCGGGGCCCTCCATCCTCAGGTCCGGCCTTCGGGAGTAGGGTGGGGGTGGGGAGGGGAACCGTTCAATCCGTAATACTCCTCAAACTCTTCAGCCCCTTCCCTTTGGCGCTGAGGCGCTGAACCCGAACAATCACTTCTGCCTCCTAGTTAAGTGGTAGCTTTTCCTCCAGTTCCCTGGAACTTTGCCTCACTAGCCACGTCACTGTGAGTCTGTAGGGTCTGAAGAAATCAGATGGCGGGGCTGTAAAGGGCTCGGTCACACTCTTAACACCTGTATAGTCTTTACTTCAGGACGGTACCTGTGTTGTAGTGTTTCTCACTCTGCCTGCTCCCTGTGAGTTCCATGAAGTCAAAAACTGCCTTTGATCCTTTGCCCTAGTGCCTGGTATAGAGTAGGCCCTCTGTAAATGTTTGTTCACTGAATGAATGAACTAGCCAAAGGTCTGGACAGTGGTTCAACTAGTACTGGGTGTACTCTGGGGGAATATGAGTCAGAATTCATTTCTCGATTGAAACACTGCTAATAGTAGGAGAAAATCTGGAGCCTTCTTCCCCCAGGTTGGGCTCTTGCACAGTGGTTGAAATACTGATGGATGAGACTTATAGAAGTGAGAACCTCTCACTGCTCATGGAGTTTGAAATGTAGTGGAGAGGGAGGGGAACAACACAATAAAGAGTAGACAATAATAGCAGATAGTGGTAACTATTATGCAGAAAATTAAAATAAGGTAATGTGACATCAAGCGACCAGGTCGCTTGGTTGGATTGGGAGATTAAGAATGGTGTTTCCTTCCTTCCTTCTTTCCTTCTTTCCTTCCTTCCTTTCTTCCTTTTTGTACCAAGGATTGAACCCAGGATCGCTTAACCACTGAGCCACATCCCAGCCATACATACACAGACACACACTAATACATTTATATATAAATTCATAAATTTATTTATTTTTATTAAATTTATAAATAAATGTATTTATATGTGTGTGTGTGTGTGTGAGAGAGAGAGAGAGAGAGAGAGAGAGAGAGAGAGAGATGTGGAGGGGACAGGGTCTTGCTAAGTTGCTTAGGGCTTGCTAAATTGCTGAGGCTGACTTCAATCCTCCAGCCTCAGCTTCCTAAGCCATTGGGATTACAGGTGTGTGCCACCATGTCAGGCTTAGACATAGTGACATTTAAAGTAATGTCAGGAGGACAGGAAGGCGCCATGCTGTGGTGACTTCAAGGAGACAAAACATTTCAGAAAAGGGGAACAAGCCAATATAAAGGCTTACAGGGCACACACACACACACACACACACACACACACAAGGCTTCAGGTTCAAGGAGCAAAAAGTTCAGTGTGACTGGAGGTTGGCAAAGAAGGGAGAAAGTGGCACCACAAGAGGCCACAGGTAGGAGAGAGGTAAATGATATAAAGCTTTTTTTTTTTTTTTTTTTTTA
>NW_026000174.1:29390326-29456107 GCF_001458135.2 Marmota marmota marmota | reverse complement strand
TTTTTTTTTTTTTTTTGTACCAGGGATTGAACCCAACTAGCCACATCCCCAACCCTTTTTATATTTTATTTAGAGACAGGGTCTTGCTGAGTTACTTAGGACCTTGCTAAGTTGCTGGGCCTGGCTTTGAACTCACAATCCTCCTTCCCTCAGCCTCCAGAACCTCTGGGATTACAGGTATGCACCACTGTGGCTGGCTGATGTAAAGCTTTGTGGTCCAAGGTATAAGTTTTTATTTAAACTTTATCCTAAGCCCAGTGGGAACTCAATGAAAGATGTTTTAAGCAGGAGAGTGGCATGCTCTGATTTGCAGTTTTAGGGAAATTATTCTGTCTGCTTTAAGGAGAATGAATTGTAGGTGGAATTGTAGAGGGAGGCAGAAGATCAGTAGAAGGCTGTTGCTGTGGTCCAGACAAGAGTTTACAGTGGTTGGCCTGAAGATGGAACACTGGAGATGGATGGTCAGGCTGTGTTGGGATGTAGTGTCTGCCGACCTTCCTGATGTATTGGATGCAGTTTGTGAAAAAAAGAGAAGACCCAAAGATGACTCTTAGGGACTTAAATACCTGAGTGGGTGCTGCCTATATCATTGAGATGATAAGGCGGGGGAGGAGCATGTTTGGGCAGGGGAGAAACAAGATCTGGTTTTGCCATGATACCTCTGGGATGTGAATGTATCAAATAGATGTATGAATCTGAAGTATGGAGGGAGAGGACTGAAAAGATCCATTTAGGTATAATATATATTGTTCAAGTCCATGGGAATAGAATGAAATCACCTAGGATGAGAGTGTGGACAGAAAAGAGAAGATGACTTAAGCTTTGGGACAGTGCAGTGTTCAGCGGTTGGGAAAGAGGCAAATTCAGCATAGGAGACAGAGGACTGAAAAGGTAGGGGAAAAACCTATGCAAGGCATGGTCACAGGACCTCAAGGACAAAACCCAACTGGAGTAGGTAGAAGAGGAAGTATGGGGTGAGGACACAAAGTCAGTAGGGATAGGCACATTTTCCTAGTAGTTCCTTTGCAAAGTGAAGTTGAAACATTAGCTGGTTCCTGGAGAGGATGTGGATTGAATGAGTTTTTTTTTTTTTTTTGGTGGGAAATTGTAGGCATGATTTGTTCTGATGGGAATCATGCAGTAGAAAGGGAGAAAGAGATGGAACAGTTGCCAGAGCAGTGTTTTAGTGGTGAGAGGAAGGGACTCCAGGTCTCATTGGTTTCACACAGGAGCAGGGTCCCACATCCATTTACCAGGAGGAAAGGCTGTGAGTGCCTTCAAGTACTAGGCACAGCCTTGAACTGGGGTACTGGAGGTGACTAGTTCATAGTCACAGACTCCTGCCCTTCATCCCTGCTGTTACTCTGCTTTGGTAACTCTGTGAGGTCCCTAGTAGTTCCTTCCCCTACAGTAAGCCCTGGCTTCCTATTCCCCAAGGCTTTGGTCCTGGCCTCCTAGGCCTATAGGAAGGCCTACAAGACAGTGATAATGACATATGTTCTGTACCCTCAAAGGCAAGCCATTTCAGGAGGCTGGGACCCCACGATAACTATTGTATTTCCTGTCTCCCTCTGTGACAATTTCACGAGAGACCTAAGGATTGGAGAGTATTTATTCTCCTTCTCCCTACATCAAAAGTGTTTTGCTTCAGTCTGCTTTCTTAGGTTTGTTGTGAACATTTCTGAATGTTTGATTTTTTTTCAGGGGATTGGTCCTCTACTATGAGTCAGTAATGTTAGAGAGACAATTCATCGGCCTGGCTGATTTTATTTTTCCTGATGGATTTTTGGACAGGAAAATTGTGTGAGGTTTTCAGGATGCATCAGTTGTTCCTAATGTTTAGCAGGGTTTTAATGCACTCCAGAGGCCACTTCTTAAAGTAAAAAACCCTGAAGTAAGGCAGGTGGATTTTAGTACTTTTGATTCAATTTTGCATTAATGAGGGATAGAAGAGCTGATTCTCCCAGTTCTAAATGATGTGATGCTGATATTCCTTTAGGAAGAATTTTTGTGCTCCAGGATTCTTCCACTTTGCTCTAAGTCCTTGTTAGCAAGTTATGATAGTACTTGTGATAATATTGTCATTAACAGCAGCAGCAATATTAGTTGTAGTAATAATGTATTAGCTCAATCTTTTTGATTCATTAAAAAAATATCAGGCTGAGTGTAGTGGTATACCTGTAATCTCAACTATCCTGAGGGCTGAGGAAGGAGGACTGTAAGTTCAAGGCTAGCTTCAATAACTTAGACCCTATCTCAAAGTAAAAAAATTAAAAAGGGCTGTGGATGTACATCAATGGTAATGCAACACTGGATTTAATCCCTAGTACCCCAAAACAAATAATCAGGAGACACTTCATAACCGTTGTCTAATTTGATTCTCACAAGAGTTTGGAGATGTAGAGATCATGCCTGGTCCCAATTATATATGTGAAAATACACAGTAATCCCGGGCATTCCTACAGCAAAAGACAGTTGACTTTTTCCTTTACAACAGCCCTTATAGGCAGTAAGGTAGAGTATATCACCATTTTTCAGATGATGACTAGGTCCATGAAGTTTCAATGATTTGACCAAAGTATCAGAGCTAAACTAGAACTTCAATAGGTCTTCAGCCTCTACCTATAGAATAGTCTCTGATATAGTAGCCACAGTAGTGCTGGTGGTTTCTGCCTCAGATCTCAGGTGAAAGCCAGTGTCAGTACATCCAGGAACCTTATGCCCATGTGCCATTGCTAAATTAGGCTGCCCCAAGGTTAATAGGGTCAAACATCTCCTTTGCTTTTGCTGGGGATTGAGGGGGCTTGAAAGAATAGCAACCCTTGGTTTCTCATTCTTATGGGTGATGGTGTGTCTCTGATTTGTAAGCAGTAAAAGATGTTCATTATTATTTAGTAAATGTACTTTGGCAGACAGAGCCTTTTCAGACATGAGACACATGAGAAAGCAAGATTTACACTGGGCTCCTCTTCAGGGGTTTTATGGAAACTTGTAAGTTGAGTTTTTCCAACAATAGACTTTGACTAGGTCCTGAGTTGAAAAGGAAGGTGAATTGCAGAGGAGGGGCATGGCTAACCTGCCTCTGCCAAGGTTGCTCCCTGAGGAAGGGCATCTTGTGCCCTGTTCTGACACTTTGGCACTTCACCTGGGGCTGGGCATTGCACAGACACTTGGTATTTATGGAAGAAGTAGTGTCTCTTTAAGAGACCCAGTAAGGGGCTGGGGTTGTGGCTCAGCAGTACAGCGCTTGCCTAGTGTATAAGGGGCGCTGTGTTTGATCCTCAGCACTACATAAAAAAACAAAACAAAATAAAGGTATTAAAAAAAAAAAAAAGAGGCCCAGTAAATGCACTAGATATTCCAAGTCTTGGAAAACTCCTTGCTGGGGAGGAGACTAGGGTGTAGAGGAGGCTGGGCAAGTTGAAGAAGCCAAGAAGCCAGAAACAGACCTGTCGGGGCTGGTGCCTGGACCCCAGGTTGCTTGGATGTAGTCAGTCTCTGTTAAGAACAACATTCCAAGCAGGAACCCAGCCAGTGGAGGCTCAAACAACCTCTTCTGGCTTCTTCACCTCATTATCTTAGTGCTTTGCATCTGGAGATTAGGATGTGTCTTGGCCATTAGACTATCTCTTCCCCCTCCTCCACCCCAGCTGCTGGGCCTTGGCATCCTCTGACTTGACTCCAAGGTCTTGACAGGAACCAGCTGATTGCACAAGTTCAAGCTAGCTTCAGTTCCTCAGTTTTCCTTTTAGGGCCTTGCAGGGCCATCCTGTGTAGGTGCCATTTTTCTGTGGGCGCCAGTTCCTAGGTGAGGGCCGTGGGACTCTTGCCTAGACTTCCAAGGCCTAGAGTAAGGCTGGCTATCCCTTCCTTGGCTCTGTGGCCTAAAGCAAGTCCTAGGGACCAGCTACATAATTTTCAGGACTCCAGGACAAATTGAAAATAAAATGAAAGTCCTCTTGTTCTAAAAAGGAAAAAAGTACCACAGTACAAAACTTTTTCCTTTCTTCTGTAGTCTTTTCCTCAACTTGTTGTGTGTGTGTGTGTGTGTGTGTGTGTTTGGATGTTAGGGATTGAACCCAAGGGTGCTTAACCACTGAACCATATCCCCAGCCCCCTTTTTAAAATATATTTTATTAGAGATGGGGTCTCGCTGAGTTGCTCAGGGTCTTGTTAAATTGCTGGTGCTGGGTTTGAACTCATGATCCTCTTGCTTCAGTCTCCCAAGTTACTGGGATTAAAGGTGTGTGCCACTGTGCCCAGCCTTGTTGTGGTTTTTAAAGTCATTCCAAGTGTAAAAAAAAATGTAACACTTAAATTATACTAAATTTTATCTCTGTATTGATATGGAATACAGCTTTAAATGCTGATATCAGCTGGGAGGGGTGGCATAGGCCCGTAATACCAGTGGCTTGGTAGGCTGAGGCAGGAAAATTGTGAGTTCAAAGCCAGCCTCAGCAATGGCAAGATGCTAAGCAATTCAGTGAGACCCTGTCTTTAAATAAAATACAAAAATAGGGCTGGGGATGTGGCTCAGTGTGCCCCTGAATTCAATCCCTGGGACCAAAAAAAGTAGTTATCAGGGCACTTTCCTCTTATGCTGAATCCCTACTCCTATGTCCCACTGTGAGATTCAACAGGACATGAGTGCCTGTGCGCAGGCCCCCCCACTGGGCAAGAGTGAGGAGCCCAGAAGCTGGGTAGTTAAGAACCTGTCACCCAGAGGCAGGAAGTGAGTCTTCACTCTCCTTCAGAGGTACACTTTACAGATAATGCCAAATGTTTCCGATGTATGTTTTACATTCAGCAAACTCATTTTTTCAGTCTGAAATCATAGGGACAGAGGAGGAACGGGGAGGGAAGAATAAACCAAGTGTGGCAGATGTCTGGTGGGGAATCCCAATTTGCAGTAGGCAGCAAGCTTAGAAATCTTCAGGAAAGCCAGTGAATATTGAACAAGCCAACAGTTCCAGAAACTTCATATCAAACTTGATATTAATATTCTCACAATGAATTTCTGGAAAACTAGGAGCTCTTATGTGTGTAAAGTAGAAAATTTGAAGCCTCTTGTTGTTGAAGGGTAAGTAAAGGTTCTCCCAGTTTGACAAGTTCTGGCGTAAACCCACATTTTACCTTTCACTTCCTGGTCATTTTATAAAGTAAAGGGTGAAAGCTGGTTCATGGATTTAAGTGTTAGGTTCCATGGTAAGGGACTAACAGTGAGTATTCTAGAGAAAGCTGAAGGAGCCATGATTTGTACCGCAATCTCTGAACAGTTCCCTGAGAGATCTGGAAAAACCTCTTCAAGAAAAAAATGTTACAAGTTGCTTTTTACCCATGGGTGGAGTTTGTCTCAGAGTTGAGGGGAGGGAGGGAGTTCCCCCTGTCTTCGGGACTGCATGTATCAAGAGAGTGGGCCTAGATTTCTTGTGCCTTAGTGAAGGTACTGATGGAGTTTGGTGGTAGAGCTCAATGGTAGAGTGCTTCCCTAGCATGTAGGAGGCCCTGGGTTCAATCCCCAATACCACCACCAACAAAATCCTGTGACTGGATGGCACTCTTCCATTCTCTTCTTATATCTATGGGAGTAAGTTTGGGGCTTTCTAAATTGAGGACTTTGGAAAAAGAAGATTCCTTAAGAGAGCACTTCAGGATGTGGAAGACTGGGTCATTTGATGAGGTGCCTGCTCCAGTTTTCTGTCTCTTCAGAGGACAGCATGGGTTTGAATCTTTCTGCTCAGTGTGGAAGACAGCAGCATCTCAGTAAACTGACATGGTTTCTGAAGTAAATGTTGGCAGAGGGAAAACCTGGAGGAATATGGTTTTATTTGTTGTTTTTAAATGGCTGTCAAAACATTTGCTTTTTGGTTTTCTGAAATGAGAAGTATTTTGAGTTAATGTTTTATTGTTTACAGAGTGCTTCTCGAACATTATCTGGTTCAAGTCTCACAATTACTGCTTTTTCTAATGCAGAAATTTGGACTTATTAGGGTAAAGTGATCTTCCTAAAGCCATATACTAAATTGGGTCAGCCTTTTCAGCGTTCAGAGGAGAGGCCTGGTTGCGTTCCCTAGACTAGGGCTTCTCAAACTTTTTGACTACAGATTTAATGACAGAAGAGGGAAAAGTTCAACTCATCTGGGAGACTTGATGGCCAGAAATGTCATCAAAATGTTGGTTCTGTGCAAAAATTCATATAGACTTTACCTTCAACTCGATTTGTTCTAAGATCTTCTTTCTTCCTTTTAGATCAATATTGTGGTAAAATTGGGTTTATTGTATGACTTAGTGTTTCCTAAACAGAAACATGTACCCCAGGGGATTCCTGTTTCCCTCTTAAGTCCACGGTAAGAGGGAAGTATAAGGAGATGGCTCATTGACCTTCTGGTCTTTCTGGGCCCTAATCTCCAAAGATGGCTGTGCTCAGGTCTGAGGAAAACACCGGTGGCTATTGTGGCCTCAGATTGTTTTTTGCTTAAACTGACATGTACCAGAGCACCTCTCTCTCATCTAGCCTACATAGTCACTTGATACTGGCCTGGGTAGCAGTGTTGGGTTTTCTGGAAGCCCAAAGGCACAGCCAGGCAACTACATCATACCCAAAATGTATAGGCTTGTGAATGTGAATGATAGCCTATGCAAAGAGGTAGGACTGAGGGTATGGGCACTGGAGCCTACCACCTAGATTCCAACTTCAGTTCCCCCTTGTATAGCTAGCTCCTTGACCTTAGCAGGTTCCTTTAAGCCTCACATCTCATCAGTAAAGTGGGGTTCAATGTGAGAATTACAGAATTAATTGATGGAAACGGTTTAGCAAATGCATGGCACATGGTAAATGACCAATGAATGGGAGCCTCCTCAACATCTGCATGGCTGCAAGGTCGGGTAGAGATGTGAATTCTGAGTTCTGATTGCATTTAGCTGCTGTAGGAGAAGTTTGGTGGCCTTGAACTGGGGTTACCTGGATGAGGAGCAGGCAAATGATAAAACTCAACTCAGAAAATGGTTTGAACCAATAAAATGGCATAACTTTTATATCAAAAGAATGTCCCTATGGGCTGGGGTTGTGGCTCAGTGATACAGCAATTGCCTTGCACATATGAGGCACTGGGTTTGGTCCTCAGCACCACATAAAAACAAATAAGTAAAGTAAAGATATTGTGTCCATCTACAACTAAAATATTATTTAAAAAAAAAAAAAAAGAATGTCCCGGGCTGGGGTTGTGGTTCAGCAGTAGAGCACTCGCTTAGCATGTGTGAGGCACTGGGGCTGGAGGTAGCTCAATGGTAAAGTGCTTGCTTAGCATGTGCAAAGCCCAGGGTTCAATCCCCAGCACCACAAAAAAGAGTGTCCCTATTCTTGAGAATACACACTGATATATAATATCTCTATCCCAGTGCCTCACACATGGTGGGCAAGCACTCTGCCACTGAGCCACAACCCCAGCCCCTGATGTATTTGCTTTTAAGTGGTTAAGTGGTTATGGGGAAAAAATTGTGTGTGTATGGAGGAGGAAGTAGAAGATAGTATGTAGGACATTATGTTCAGTGAGTCTAGGTAAGGGGAAATATGGGGGCACTTATTCCTAAAGCTTTCCTGTAAGATTGCAATTATTTCCAAATAAAAAGTTAATTAAAACACAACAGTGTATAGCCTTGTTTGTCAAGGGCTAGGCTGTCCCAAGGCCGCAGTTACCTTGCTTAGGATGCAGGGCCTGGGAACCAAGAGGCCAGGCTACTGGGGTGAGTAAATAGCTCTTGGTTTGCCTCTTTCCTGGGCATTTAGAGCACTACACAGATGCCTGTCCTTAATCCAGGGAGTCACTTGGTTGTCAGCTCTAGCCAGTATAGTATAGACATATATATTGTCTAGTGTTTCCTTTGTGATGTTTTATAGTTAAAAAACACATTTCCTTTGAGAGGAAGATATTTTGATTGTCCTTGTTGTACAGACTGGGCATGTGAGGGTGGAGGGGGAGCGGTTGTTAAATGATCTTCCCAAGGCCAGATCATCATTGAGGGAGTTAGAACTTGAACCTGAGTCTTCTTGGCTCCAAATTCTGTGCAGTTTCTACCATGGCTCGCGTCACTCATTAGTCCTATTCTGAATCCTTCCTGTAGGGTCTATCCCCCATAATTGGTTCTCTGCATCTTCTCTGATCATCCTAAGGCAGAAGCCCACTTGGGTACACAGTAGGGTAGAAGAATTATGTTGGGATAGATAGCCTCAAGCAGGAGAGTGGGCAGATCCCTGGTGCTCTGGGGGAGTAGATCTCCTCCATCTGGAGCATCACCCCTTTCTCTCCTCTCTCTTCCTCCCCAGAGGTCAGCTGACCCCAGCTTAGGGGCTGTTGAGCCTCTTAATCCTGCTTAGAGCCAAGCTGTCTTTCAGGTCTTACCAGAAGAGTGTTTCCATGCCATACCAGGGTTTTTAGGGGTTTTTCCTGCTGAAACAGAGCTCTTACTCTCTCAAGGTCTGACAGCTTCAGTTGGGATGCAGTCTCTTCATGGGGCTGCTGTTCACCTCCTATTCCTCCTCAGAACATACTCTGTCATGCAGGGTGGGCATGGACAGCATGCTGGGAGGATGGAGAGAGAAGAGGTCCATTCCAGCCCTGTGTATAGGCCCCTGGCTGCATAGGCCCCTGGCTGCATAGACCTCTGTGTGTTCTGTCCCTGGGAGTGAAGCAGGAGATGAGACTGTTCTCTTCCTGGGAGAGGTCTGGCCAGAGCAATGGTTTAGGTTAATTCAATAACCTCTGCAATATTCATATCCTCTGCACTTGCAAACTGAGTTATTCATACCTGTCCACAGGTAGAACCAGTGGGCCAGCTTAGTGGTGAGCATCTTGTTGGAGAAGTAGTTAGTTGGAGCCTTGACTTTTGGTCAAGGATTCATTTGTTCAGTCACCAGACTGTTAAGCATATGCCAGTCTTCACAGTGGGTACTATGGAGAGAAACAGTCACCAACTGTTTTTTAATTTTTATTTATTTTTTAATTGGTGAGTCACCAATTCTTAACTCCAGCCAGCAGTGCCCCATCCAAGAGGGGAAAGAACCTTGCTTAATTTCAGTATGAGAACCTAAGGCAGGGAGAGGGTAATGAGGAAAGCCCTGGGGAGCTTCTGATGGTAAGTGAGAAAGGCCTGGCAGCTGTGGAGTAGGGTAGCTGCTTCCTTGGCAGGAGATGCCAAATGGGCAGGAGCTTGGGGTGGTGTGAGGGTTGTAGCACCTGTGTTGGTAGGTTGGCCTCAGCAGAGTGGCTTATTTGAGGATATTGCCCTAGGGGTTGGTGAGCTCCTGCTCTGAGGGGCAGTGCCTCATGGTGGTTACAAAACATGGATTCTGTAGGCCGAGTGCCTGGTTGAAGTCCTGACGCTGCTACTGGTTGGCAGGTCACTTCAACCTCTGTGTCTTCAGATGTTTCTTCATCTGTAAAATGGGGACAATGGCCCTACCTACCAACCTAGAGCGGTGCCTAGTAGCTGTACGTGCTATACGAGAATGAACTGTCATCATTTCTATTCCTGTAAAGCACCTTCCCAAGACAAGATGTGGCACAGTTGGCAGAAGAACTGGGATTTTCTCTCCTTAGGGATATCTAAGGTTGGATTAGCTAGAAGGAGAATTATCCTTACTTGTTTTTTTTGGGTTTGTTTTTGTTTTTTTTTGTTGTGGCACTAGAGATTGAATGCTTTCTTGTTGAGACTTATCTTTAAATGGAAGCTGTACATTTAATGGTTTGTACGAATTATCAAAAAACAAAACTAATCCAAAAACTATTCCTTATCTGTAAGCCCCATGTAGCTGTGTCCACCCAGAGAATGACCAGATTTCTTGTGCTTATGATGGACACACATGATTTCCATTCCCTATCTACCATGCCTCTGTCCATGCGGAGGAGTTTCCGAGGTATTAGTATTAGTGTTTGCACTGCCTGGCAGGGCAGCTAGCTTATTTTAGGGACAGCAGTAACCCTCCTTGGAGTGTATGTTAAGACAATGAGGGGCAGCAAGGATAGAGAAGAATTAGAGCAGTGTTCCAGAATGCTGAACCAGAGCCTCCAGGGGTGGGCATGAGAATCAGCATGTATTATAAGCACCATAGGTGATTCTCATGAGCACCGAAAGTGAAACTATCTCTGAGCTTTCGCTTCCTCATATCTATAATAATGATACTATTTTCCTGCCTGGAGTTATTTGAGAATTAAAAGTGATAGCCTATCTAAAACTCCTGGTATGCTGTTTGGCACATGATAGGTGTACAGGAATTGTGAGTCTCTCATTACAGGAGGGCATCTGTCCTAATTAGTTGGTTAAGCTGTGTGAAAGGTCTCAAGAGAGTGTTAGTAGGGGACAGCTGTTTTGTCAGTGTCCACCTGCTACTCAGGGAGAGTCTTGGGAAGCCAGGTTCCTGGTCTTGTTTTCTCAATAGAGGTTGGGACTATGCTGCCCTCACCTTTGCCCAAAAGATAGTGTCAGTTCCAGAAGGAGGCAGGTCAGCTGACCTTGAGAGTGACCACAGAATGGAGGCTGTGACTGCCTGGTGGGTGGCCACAAGGTCATGACCACTGAGGGACCTTCCTGAGAGCAGAGGAGGGGCTGGGTGAAAGTTTGTTCTGCCTGTTTGGCACTGAGAGCCAGAGGAGGCCAGTAGGCTGCAGTTAGGTAGAGAAATAGAAGTGCTTCCTCTGCATGTGAGGGTGAGTGTGGCCCACAGACAGAGACAGTGTTGGTGGTGCGTACATCCTGGAAATGTCTGGCATTATAGTCTTCCTTGAGCTGGACCTGGGAAATACAGTGCTGGACCAGGATTGTGACTCAGTGCCATGAACAACTTCTCAACTTCTGGGGCACAGTATCTGGCATGAGGTCAGCACTCAGCCAAATAGGTGTGGAGGTTGGTTTAACCTTTGACCCAGCCCTCCTGAAACTGACTGACATGAGGAAAGAGGGCTTAAGTTAGGAGTAAATGGGGGGTTGTAAATTGATGGGAGGGTGGGGACACAAAATCAATGGTCAGGGGCTAAGAAAGGAGAAGAGAAATGATTACTTACCCTGCCTGAGAGAGTCTTTGGAAAGATATTTTTCTCAGCACATTTTGACTTGAGGATTTAAAAAATAGTAGATAGATGAATGCTGTGAAGTTAAGTATTTATAATCACTGTAATGATTAATGCATATATGAATGGAATTGGTGGTACCTGAAATTACATCCATTTACTGAAGCTTTGAATAATTGCATTGCTTTTAGTTTTGGTGTGTGGGTGGGAGCTGGAGAGAGCTCAGCTGGCCTCTATTTTGGCTTTTTCCAATCCTCCTCACCTGAGAATGTGTAGATGTGTTTCTTTGTTTGGTACCAGATGGTTTCTAAAATTCTTTAGAGGATATTAATTCTTTAGGGGAGTGGAAAGTAATTGACTTCCTGTTCTGTGAATAGATAGATATTTAAATGAGAACCAAAGTATATTCTTTGTATTCCAAAAGCTGTTTGTGTCTGAGGAGCCTAGCTAGAGGGTGTAACGTTGTGTTGAGGGATGATCTCGCCCAACCTTTGAAGGCTGTGCCTTAGGAAGGGGGATCTTGGTAGGTATTGATTACTTCCTTGAGTCAGTGAAAAGGTTTGAGAATTTGTTCTTTCTCCTTATAGGTGTGTGTTGGATTTGCCTATCAGGGGTGCTAGTGAGCTGGGAGATAGGGCAATGAGACTGATGCACTGAGAAGCTGATTGCTTTTGTTGAGTTCCTATTTGGTATATATTATCTACTTTATAGGTGAGGAAACTGAGTCACAGGACATCAAGTGACTCAATGCACAGGTGTTAAGTAGCAGAGCCAGGGTTGCCCAGCAGCCCTTAATTGGGGTCATCACAGCCCACTGTGCCCACTCATGATGAGCCAGGCTACAGAGGCTGTTCTGATTTGTTTTGGAAATGCTCAAGCTTTGCACAGGTTACTTAGGGGCTGTGGCCATGGTCAGGGAGGAGGAGAGGTGGCTTGGGCTGCTTGCTGGTGAAGGACTCAGTGGAAGCGAGCTGTGTGAAGCCTTCTGTTGATTCAGCTCCTGAACAGAGCCCAGATGGTGTGGCAAGAATTGTCACCCTGTGCCAAACATGGACTGTAGAGAAGCCCCCTGGACTTTGCAGTGGGCCCTGGAGAGAGGGTAGGATGGGCTGTGCTGCACCAGAGCACAGAGACTGGCCAAGGCACATCTGGAATCTCAGCCGTCATGTCCCCTGCCCATTGAGTGTGAGTTGAGTAGAGAAAAACCACTAACTGGTTAGGGTCCCCACCCGCTCCTGTATCTGGCAGGCCAAGTATCCCTGTGAGGAGTGTGGGGTTTGGGAGAGGAGACAAACTCTGTTAACCAAAAGCTTTTGTTTTGAATTTGTCTCTCTTTAGAGATGGAACACTCACCTCCCCCCCCCCCCCGCCCCAACCAAAGTGGAAAGAATATTTTGAAAATAAACTCCTGCCCATCAAGGAAGGGTCTGGAATCTTGAGGAGAGTTAGCATAAAAATCTCACTCCATGCTTTCCTGCTGTCTCTCCTCCAGGTCATTGCTCAGCTCTTTATCTTTGGACACTTCTGGTGGGAGGAGGGGGAGGTAGGCTGAGAAGGTATGGTTCTTTTGTGCCTTAGGCACCTCGGGAATTTGGTGGGAGTGGTGTCCTGGCTCTGAAGCAGAACCTCTGGACAGGGGAATCCACTGGGTTCTGACAGATCCACACACTTGTCCATCAGTTGTGCTGTGTCATATGGGAAGAGGGCTTGCTTGGTCCCTTGCTGGGTCCTCGCTGAACTTGAAGCTGGTGTCACCTGGGGAGAGGGCTCCTCTTGAGATTCAGCTCTTAAGTTAGATTAAGCATTCAGTGGCCGAGGAGACTGTCCTGGCCGAGGACCATCAGTTCTGGACTTTCTTCGTGATGGTTGGTCTTCAGATCTCCCTTCCCTGCCTAAGTGAAATCTTTCTGGAGCTAGATGTGGCCTCAAAACCAGGTGGGCCTTATGTGTTGTTATCAGGGGAAACGGGAGAAGTATCTACCTCGCTGAGAGCCTCTGTCTTCTGTACGGATTTTTGCCTCTCGTGGTTCAGCTGTTTCCACACTGGACTTTAGGGAAGTTATGGTGTTGTGGGTGAGTACACAGGCTTGGGAGCCAGACTTTGTAGTTATAGAACTCAAGTTATTTAACCTCTGTAAAATGTGGCAAATGCTGGTGTTGTCCCATGAGTCTTCTGCAATGATTAAGAAAAATACATGTAAAGTATTAATTCCTAAAACATAGTATTGTTCAGTAAATTTTAGCATTTATTTTCATGAATGCTAGGTATTTTTAGTTATACTGGTCCAGATGTATTTGGGTGATTCCTTGGCTTAGGTCCTGCAGGGACGCTTTGTCTTTTGATAGACCAACAGGGTACCTGTATATCCTGTCCAGTCAGCTCAGATTCTCAGTTGCGGCTTGCTGCTGCTTTCTTTTTTCCTTCCTTCTTCCTCCCTCCCTCCTTTCCCTTTCTGGCACTGAACCATTGAGCTACATTGCCAGCCCTTTTTATTTCATTTATTTTGAGACAGGGTGTCACTAAGTCATTGAGGCTGGCCTTGAGCTTGTGATCCTCCTACCTCAACCTCTGGAGTCACGGGGATTATAGGTGTGCAATATTGTGCTGAGTTTTTTAGTCTTTTCTTTCTGGTATTGGGGATTAAACCCCAGCCCTTTTTAATTTTTATTTTTATTCAGGGTCTTGCTAAATTGCCAAGTCTGGTCTCAAACTTGCTATCCTCCTATCTCTGTCTCTCAAGTAACTGGGACTACATGTGTGTGTCACCATGCCCAGAAGTTATAGGCATTTTCTAATAGCACTGAACATCCTAATGGTTTAACCAAAGAGTTAAGAGTGTCCAACTTTACTTGCTGTTTTTCACTGGAGCTGCATCCTAATTATGACCTTGACTGTTATAGCTTATGAATTTAGTCAATCTGAATATAGTTGTAGCAAAACTTATGTCAGACCGGAGTCCTGCCTTTCTTCTTCTGGCCAGGAGGAGAAAAGGTTCTAGTGATAATGAAATGGAGAGGGGAGGTTGGATTCAGTTTAGCATCTGTTTTTCTGTTTTTGCTGTACATCTGGCACCATTATTTCTTGTACTCTGGGGCATATCAAGGAGCCAAGGGAGCAGGTGAAACAAGGCCCACACAGCTTCAGGTGACAGAATGGTCAGGTGGCATGTGATTAAGCATTCAGATAAATAGTTCACTTGCCCCGTGGAGAGAAGTGCCCAGGAGGGAACAGTTCAGGAGCTGGACGCGTCAGGGAAGACTTGGTGGTAGTGGGGGTCTTATAAAGTGGGATTGGGTAGGGAGAAGAGGAGTGGGAGCTTTGGGTAGGGGGCCAGCCTTTATCATTCAAAGTCCCTTTATTTGGGAGAGCACTTGGTGTATGCAAGCATTGACCTGGACACTTGGATACCAAAACATGGAAAGCAGAGTAAGCATTGGAAGACAGAATAGCCCAGTGGTTAGGAGTATGGGATCTGTTACAGGATTGCCTGGGTTTGAATCCCAGCCCTGCCACTTGCTAATTTGTGGTGAGATTCTTAACAAGATATATAATCTGAATTCTCAGTTTCCTTATCTGTAAAATAGGAATAATAATACTTATAATGGGGATTCAGTGAATTAATATTAAGTACTCAGAATAGTATTTTTTTTTTTTTGGTAGTGCTGGGGATTAAACCCAGGGCCTTGTGCATGCAAGGCAAGCACTCTGCCAACTGAGCTATATCCCCAGTCCCCCAAGTCTTGAATATAGAAAAAGTATTATTATATGCTGGCTACTTATTAGCCCTAGAATGTTAGCTCCATGACACCATTTTGTAATTTGTGTTCACTGCTAAATATCTGGCTCCTAGAATATATCTGGTACCTAACAGGTGCTGACATAATGACTCAAAGCACTACAGGTGTCCTCAAGGAATCCTTGGAGCCTGTGTTCTGTAGGGGACACAGACGTGCTAATAACTAGAGGATACTGTGCAAATTATTTGATAAGGGAAGCATGGGGAGGGGCATGGAGGAGGGCTGGCCAGGGAAGGCTTGGGGTTGGGAGAAGCCTTAGCTGGATCTTGAAAACCAAGCAAGAATTTATTGAGAGTCTCAGATGTTGAAGGGAAAGGAAAGAGCGTGACATGTTCTGGGACACTGGAAGAGGGGAGGCTGCAGAATGAGTCTTCATCTTGCCGTCCAGGAGGATACCGAAAGGGACTCCAGCAGGGCTCTGATGGGCCCACCTTGGCTGTAGGCAATAAGGGTGGAATATGCTGGGGGTGGAGGTCATTCTTTGAGGCTCCGGCTCATGCTGGACATTTGTAGGGGTGGGGTTAGGGGAAGTAGGCTGGAGCACATGAGAGATCCCACCCAGCAGGTGAGGGCTGGCCTCCAAATAAGGAGAATGCAGGTAACACACACCACAGCCTGGCAGCACTCTTGTCTTAAAATAGAAAGGATGGAAATAGGGTGGGTGGTGTGAGTGTCCGAGGGGTGTCCCAGTTAGAACCTGGCCCTTGGCAGTGTAAGGCTGCCCTCACTTTCACCCAAAGGCCAGGGCCTTTTAAGGACAGCTGCCAGGGCATGTTCACTGTCCTCCCCTTGCTCCTCCTCACAGCACTCAACCCTGTACAGAAGTCCTGCCCTGTCCCTGCTGGCAGAGGAAGTTTGGTTTCCAGGCCTGAGCCCTTGGTTACTTAGCGGAAGGTCGCTGGAGCCTTGAGTGCGGGATTTAGGTTTATGAAACTGATGCTTTTATCATCTGCAGCTGAAGATGACTTTGAGGAAAAATCCTCTTTATCTTTAGACTTTTCGTTCTTCACAGTTTGCTATAATTCCCCATAGGCTTAATTACACGACATAGACTTAATTATCTGATTCTAGCAGCCTTGTACTCCCTTATCCCACTTCACTTCCTTAAATCCACCAAGAGACACTAGGAGACAGGAAAAATGGAGAAGGCTTTCCCTTTTTTTTTTTTCTAGGCCCACTGCCTTATTTTCCTTTGGTCTGATTTCTCTGAGGCCTTTGGAACTTATTTCTGTGGCTGATCATTTGTATGCAGGGTCTGCCAAAGGACCTTGAGCAGGGCTTTTAAACTTTAACTGAGGTTATGGATATGACAGAAACTGTGAAATGATGTTCACAAGCATGTGAAGTGGAACCTCTAACACCATTGCACCTGGTGCTGTGTTTTGGTCCACGTCCAGGGAGCCCAGAGACAAGAAGGAAAGCAATGTCCCGGACTCATTTCCATACTCACTCACCACTACCTGTCCAGCATCTTCTGTGTGCTTGCTGGCTCTACATTATAGCCCTGTGAGGTCAGGCTGTCAGCAGGGAGAGCCATGGGAGCTGAGAGCAGGATTCTGCATGAGTGACCCACAGGTGATGATTGTTGCATGCAGACTGGAGCCTGAGGACATGTTTACAGTTGCCAGGGACTTTTGTTGAGGCAGCAAGAGTGAGTTCCTTGTGTGGAGATCATAGAAATGTGGCTGGAGGGAGGAGGGTGAGCCAAGGGTCTTCTTGACACTCAGTTCCCTCCCGTGCCAGGCAGGTGAGAAAGATGGACAGAGTTGGTAGGGCAAGGTGCTGGCAAGGAAGAGGATTTAGTTGGATCATATCAAATGCCACTTACAGGCCTAGAGGGGATTTCATGGTCATTGAGGCACTTTTCTGTGACCAAGACTTTTCATATATTGTTAGCCTTAATCTTTATGATAGCTCTGAAATGTGTTGTTTCTCAGCCAGGTGTGGTGGCACATTCCTGTAATCCCAGCTACTGGGGAGGCTGAGGCAGGAGGATCCCAAGTTCAAGGCCAGTCTTGGCAACTTAGCAAGATAATACTCTGTCTCAAAATAAAAAGGGCTGGGGATGTAGCTTTGTGGTAGAATACCCCTCTGTTCAGTACTCAGTACTGCGGAGGTGGGGGGAAGAAGTGTTATTCTTCCATTTATAGATGAGGGCACAGAGGCCCAGACAGGTGGCAAGTCCAAGGTCGCAGGACTAGGAAAGGTCAATGGATTATAGTTCCAAGCCTGCAGACCAGTTTTTACATATATTAATTTATTTCAACCTCATGGGAGCCCCACAGGTGGTATATTGTGATTTTCGTTTACTCTTAAAGGGCTGAGTCCAGAGTCCAGAGGTGGTAGAGCCAGGGCATGAACACAGATCACCAAGCTACCTCACTTGGGCTTCCTCACCAAGGATTTCTCCTTACACCTTGAAAAGCCAGGAGCAGTTTTCTCCTAAGCCACCTTCCGAGGAAGGGGGTATGTGTGTGTTTCCTGCTGGGAGAGACCCTTCCCTGGCCATATCTGAGGGCTCCCCCACCTCCTTTCTTACACAGAGTCATGTGACTTCCCACCTGGAGCTCTGCAGCCATGCAGCTTCTAGACCTGCACACCCCAGCAGGGACTTAGTGGACTAAATTCAATTTGTCCATTGGTTTACCTAGTACAGGCATCTGGTAATGTCCAGAAGTTTCTGGTATCAGGCACATTTCTGGGGAACTTTTCAAATCCCATTGGCTCTACTTTGAAATGTATCTAGAATCACTATTCTCATGACTGTTGCTACCACCCTAGTCCACACCACTGTCTGCCTGGACTGTGGCAGTGTCCTCCCATGTAGTCCTTGTGTTTCTCTCCCCTTCCCCTAACAGCAGCTGGAGGAGCTGTTTTACAGTGGGAGTTGGATCATATCACCCCTTAGCTCAAGCCATTTGAGGGCTTTCATCTTATACAGAGCTGAATCCAAAGTCCTTATAGTGACCCACGAAGCCTTGTGGCACCAGCCCCAGCCCCAATTACTTCACCTACCTCATTTTCTCCTGCTGCTGTTCAAACATGCAAAGAACAACCAGTATTAGGGCCTTTGCACTTCCTGCTCCCTCTGTCTGGACTGCATTTCTTCAGATATTCCCATGGCTGCTGCTTCCTCACTTCAGGTCTCTGCTCAGATGTCACCTTTTCAGGGTGGCCTTTTTTGATGCTGTCCCCCAGCCTACCCTATTCCCTTAGTCCTACTTTCTTTAAAGTCTCAACTTGACCCAAATATATTATGTTTTAATTTGTTTGTCTCTTCCCTCGAGCTGTGTGTCTGTGTTGTTCAAGGCTGTACCTCTGTGCCTAGCATAGTGGTTGGAACAAGACACTTAGAAAATGCCTGTTGAATTTATTTATTAAACAGCAGGTGAACTCTGGGGCTTTCTGTTTTTGGGACTCTACGTGAGAAGCCTGTCTGCGCCTAGAAGGTATTTCCCTGAATCAGAGGAAGCCACAGCCTGGGACTCTCCAGGGTAGGCAGTGAGTGCTCTGCCTAAGGTGTCCCCAGAGACTCCTCTTGAGATGGGGAGCCACACGGAATCCTTATTTATCTCTATGTTGGCTACAGTCAAACCTGGGGAATTACCGGAAAACAGATATTTTCTATTTTGCCTGTGTACAAATGACCACAATGAGTTTAAGTGGGTTGACTTGCCAGCTAACCACTGGGAGCTCTCAAATGCCCAGTGAGCTCTGGAGCAGCACACATACTTGCAGTAATCAGAGGAGATACTATCTGTGTTCATGAGTGTCTCCTGTAGAGCTGGAGTCAAGCCATGCCTAGGACAACAAGATTCAAGGCTCTGGGATGTAATAGACCAGAAAGGAAAAATTAACAGTGAGTAAACACTTAGTGTGTGTTGTACATGGCCACCATGTTTATAGTTATCTTATTTGGCCAGGTTATAGCCTTGAGGTTGATGATGGTGTGCCCATTTGATGGGATGGGGAAGTTAAGTCAGCATTGATGGGATCAAGGCTCTTACAGACTTTTTTTTTTTAAATATTTATTTTTCAGTTTTTGGCGGACACAACATCATTGTTTGTATGTGGTGCTGAGGATCGAACCCGGGCCGCACGCATACAAGGCGAGCGCGCTACCGCTTGAGCCACATCCCCAGCCCTCTTACAGACTTTTGAGCCTTAGGAACAATGGGGAAGGGTTCTAAGGAGAAACTCACAAGCAGCCCATGAAGGGACAGTGTGGCATTGTGCACTGACAGTATTGAAGGATGAGTGCTCTGTAACATGTGGCCTGGATGGTTTTGAAATGGTCTGTGAAGTATGAACGGGTGTGTATTTCTTTTTCATGTTATTAATGACCTGGGAACAGGGAGAGGATGTTTGTAATGAAGCCCCAGAGAGCTGGAGAACTCTGGAGAGTTCCCTCCCCAACAGAGGACCTGTACCATTTTGGTGTCACCAAGGACCATGTCAGTCAATACTCATCTGAGTACACACGGATTAGTGCATATCCAGGAGCAGCTTAGGGAACTCATCAGCTTTGGAGGTTTTGTGGTTGGGGAAGATAGTGCTACATCCTGGGTAGTGGGGGACAGTGGCAGCAGAATTCTATACTGCAGGTCCTTACGGAATAAGAGCTTCCTCCTGCCCAACCTGTGCTGATGGGACTGCAGCTGCTGACAGGGGGCAAGAGAGGCACCTGCCTTCTTTTTTTTTTTTTTTTTTTAAATTTAATTTGTTCTTTTAATTATACATGACAGTAGAATGTAATTTGACATATCACACATACATGGAGTATAACTTCCCATTTTTGTGATTGTACGTAATGTTGAGTTATACTAGTCATGTATTCATATATGAACGTAGGAAAGTTATGTCCTATTCATTCTAGTGTCTTTCTCATTCCCAACTCCTCTCCTTTTACCCTACTCCCTCTGTCCAATCTGTGCCCCACCTATTGGGAATCAGCATACACATATCAGAGAGAACATTTGATCTTTGTTTTTTTGGGATTGGCCTATCTCACTTAGCATGATAGTCTCCAGTTCTATCCATTTACTGGCAAATGCCAAAATTTCATTCTTGTTTAATGGCTGAGAAATATTCTATTATATATATGTACCACATTTTCTTTATCCATTCATTTGTTGAAGGGCACGTAGGTTGGTTTCATAGCTTAGCTATTGTGAATTGAGCCTCTATAAACATTGATGTGACCACTCACTATAGTATGCTGATTTTAAGCCCTTTAGGTATAAACCAAGGAGTAGAATAACTGGGTCAAATGGTGGTTCCATTCCAAGTTTTTTGAGGAATCTCCATACTCCTTTCCTGAATGGTTGTACCAATTTGCAGTCCCATCAGCAGTGTATTTGAGTGTATCTTTTCCCCACATCCTCACCAACATTTATTGTTACTTTTGTTCTTGGTAATTGCCATTCTGATTGGAGTGAGATAGAATCTTAGTGTAGTTTTAAATTGCATTTCTCTGGTTGCTAGAACATTTTTTTTCATATATTTGTTGACCATTCTTATTTCTTTTACTGTGAAGTGTCTGTCCTTTGCTTATTTATTGATTGTGATTTATTTTTGTTTTGTTTTGTTTGGTACCAAGGATTGGACTCAGGGGCACTTGACTACTGAGCCACATCCCCAGCCCTATTTTGTATTTTATTTAGAGACAGGGTCTCACTGAGTTACTTAGCACCTCACTTTTGCTGAGGCTGGCTTTGAACTCGTGACCCTCCTGCCTCAGCCTCCAGAGCCACTGGGTTTACAGGCATGCACCACCAAGCCCCACAATTGGGTTGGGTTTTTTTTGGTATTAAGTTTTTTGAGTTCTTTATATATCTTGGAGATTAATGTTCTATCTGAGCACCTGCTTTCTTGAAGCCAGTTTAATGGACTTGTTCTTATACTCATTCATCCATCATCATTTAATTGCTCCTATTCTGCCAGGTGGCACCATGACAGATTCTGGGGCTACAAAAGCAAGGAAATCTTCAAGGAATTCACAGTTCAGTGTGGGGAGATAAGCCAACAATGCTAGTCAGCATGGTGAGGACTATGGGACAAGAAAACTGGGTGGGTCTGTAGCATGGTACCCAAGGCCACAAAGCTTTGGGTAGTTAGACTTGGGTTCAGATCTCATCTCAACTAACCACTTGTCAGCTTGAACCTTGGGCAAATTCTTGGTCTGGGTAGGTAACTGTATACTTTTTTCTTATTTATTCTTCAAACCAATCTAGTAAGTTAAATAAAAATTTTCTCCATTTTTGTAACAGAGGAAATTGAAACTTGGAGAAGGTGAGTAATTTGTTCACGATCTCTGTAAATAAGTGGCAGGGCTAGGATTCCAATCCAGGTCTGACTCCAGAGTCGCTGCACTTTCCACTCAGATAAGCTGAAGGGCCCTCTGGGTGATGCCACTCTGAGACACAGGGTTTATTGAGATGGGCTCCATAGGCAGGATGATGTGACCACCCAGAAAGATAATTTTGTTTTAGGCTGCATTAGTGGAAGTATAATCCTCATAATATAAAAAGGTGATGGTGCTGCTCCGCCGTATTTGGACCTACTCTGGGATCACCCTTTTCAGAGGTATATAGCCATTTTAGCCCTTCTAAAGGGGTGACTTACCAGAAACTTCTGAGGAGCTACCAAAGGAACTGGGAGTATTTCAGTTGGGGAAGAGGAGATCCAAAAGGACATAAAGACTGTTTGCAAATATCTGAAAGACTCTCTATAGAAGAGTCTCATTGCCACTGAAAACTACGGGGAGAAAGGTTTTGGCTCCATGTCCACCACAGAACCTTTTGAAATATCTTGGTATGTAGTGGGTTCACTACCAACAGTGGTAATTGAGCATGGAGTGGAGGCTGTAAGTATGGAGTAAATGCTATTCTTCTGCCAAAGTCCCTGACTGTGACTATCCCTCTGCTGCTCTGGGTGGGGCTGCTGCTGGGGGTTCCTTGGGAGAGGATTCATACTGTCTAACTCTCCAAGTCCAGAACACTTCGGCTGTCTCCCAGCAGAGTCTGCTTGCATGTGCCTCCTGCTGTGCAGAGTTGGAATCAGAATTAGAAGGCCCGGTTTGAGTCCTGGTTTAGCCCCTTATGTCTGTGTGACATTGAACAAGATTTGCCCTCTTTGTGAAGAGGATCATATTCATCCTCCCTGCAGTTTTTTTGAGGCAGTGAGAGAGAAATCCTTTGTCAAGGAGAGAGGGCACCAGCACCAGCACTGGTTATTAACATGTGCAACTCTGGCCACTAGGAGTGTAATCACCTTCAAGGAGCCTGTCTATGCAAACACTGAGAGTGTTGTGATGACTTCCTTTACTAACAATGTGTGAATTCCCTGCCTTTTAGGCCAGTGAATGTAGTAGGAGACAGGAGAGACAGGCAGATGTTGAGGAGGGAGGGATCCAGGAAAACTTCATGGGGAAAGTGACATTTGAGTTGGGCCCAGAACCTTTGTCATGCAGGGAAGGGACAAATGTTATAGCAGAAGCAAAGACCTGAGGAAGTCAGGGCATGGTGGTGTAAAAATGACCTGGGAGGAAGAATAAGATTCTGGAGAGGTCTGGAATCTTCCTGAGGAGGTGGAGGTGTCGCTGTCCAGGTGGGAGACTTCCTCAGAACGTGGAACTTGTATTTCTTTGATGGTTGTAAGAGATCCGGTTTACCGCAATTTGCTGGTGAAACTTGGGTCCTGAAGAGGCAGGGGGAGAGGTTCGTGGAAGTTTTACATTCCCTTTATTTCTCAGATGAAGGTAAGGCCCAGAGATGGGAAGGCTGTTTTCTAGCAGGGGTCGGGCAAGCTGTGGTAGAGCCAATGCAGACACTTCATCCAGGGTTGTTCTTGTGCCCTATAGGGAAGTCCCTGGCCAGACTGAGTCTGTCTGCCCAAAACATTTTTCCTGGTTTTGCCTTCTGCCAGGTTGGTCTGTCTTAAGGAGCATGAGGACAAGGGAGCAAAAAGTGTATTTACCAAAGGGGCTGGTTGGACTGGTCTCCTTTGCAAGGCCAAAGGTCAAAGTCCAGGCCAGGTCAGTAGAGGAGGGTGGAGTCAGGCCTTGGCCTGCCACCAACCAGCTGGGGGCTTTGGTTAGGGGTGATCATTGGTAGGGACTGAGGTTTTTCCAAAGCTTGGCCCTGAGAACAGTGGGCTGAACAGATTACAGCCCACACATTCTTTCTCAGGAGATTAGGGCCATGGGAGATTAGGGAATACGTAGAAGGCTGTAGGAGGCCTGTAAATTTCCCATTTGGGGTAATTAATTTGATGGATTGTGAAATAGCTCACTACTTCCTCTCTGCCTCCCAGAACTGAGCAGTAAGACTAACTGAGAGGTTGTTCCCCAGAATACCCTCTCCAGTGTCCTACATAACTTGCACGGGTCCTTGTTAAAACATGCCCTGGGCAGGAGCAGGGTCTGTCCCTTTCCTGCCTCCCCTCCTGGTGCGGGATGAACGCACAGTAGGTATTTTATGTAGCCATGCAGAGCTGGTACTTATCTGATTGGAACCCTTCCAGGAAACTGTTAGCGGGAGGATGGGTGGGGACCATGGTGGCAACTCTGGTTTATAAATGTAGCCAACCCCCAGGGGTGAGGTTATCAGCCCAGTGTTCCTCAGGTCATTGGTGACAGCTGGGACTCTAGCCAAGATTCTTTACTTTTGGGCTGGGCATCTCCCAACTTCTGATGTGCTTGAAGTGAAAGTGAAATTAATAGCAGGTGATTATTCTGGTTTCTCTCCTGACTTCCTACTTGTCCCCCACAGTCACAAGGGTCCTTACTCAGGTGACTAACAAGGTGTGACATAGCTCTACTAGTATCTCCCCCTGTCCATGAGGGCTCTGGTGTGGCTGCACTCCTATCAGGTGCTCTGAGTGTCTTTGGGCTCATTGGGCTCCTCCCTTCTCAGTGGGGTCTGACACCTGTGATAGGTAAACAGTGCCTTTCTCTGATGGCTCTTGGATGCCCTGCACTCACTAACTTGTATCTGGACTGGTGCAGCTGGTCTTGACTGGTGTCCTTCCTTCCCACCGGGGACCCAAGACCTCACCTTAATGTGCCTCTTGGTGTTTCTAATTTGGGGCTCCTTTTTATGTGGTCTGTGTCCTGATAAATCACAACATTCTCCTTGGCTTGAACACTCCAACAGCATCATATGCTTATAGCCCTCTGTTGCTTCTGTGTCTTCACTTGGGCAGTTTCCATCACCAGGAATGATTCCTTTCTATGCAGACACCTCCTGTGCTTTTTTGGGGGTGGGTGGGGGTGGGCACTGGGGATTGAACCCAAGCGCACTCTACTATTGAGCTACACCCCCATCCATTTTCATTTCTTATTTTAAGAGAGGGTCTCCCTGAGTTACCCAGGCTGGCCTTGAACTTGTGATCCTCCTGCTTCTGTTAGGTGTGCACCACCACAGCTGGCTTCCTATGTATTCCTTAAGACTCAGACATGATCTTCAGAAGGCTTCCCCGACCACCCACCACTGAGGCTCTGTGACATTCCTTGTTGGTGGTGCTTATGTGCATTTATTAAAAACTTGGACAATGAGGAACCTTTTTGAGGCTGACAGTGATGTGGGTGCCAGGGAGTATAGCGGTGAACAAAACAGGTGTCTGCTCAGGAGCTTGGGTGCTGTTCTGTCCTACCCACTGCATCACCTCAGTTTATACTGATCTCTCTGTCCTGCTTTAGCCTGTGAATTTTCCTTATGTTTTATTCATCCATCTCTCTATCCCCAGCACTCAGCACAGTGTCTGGCAATGGAAACCTTAAAAGTTAATGTTGAATGAGTGAATGAAGGAGCAGTTTTCTGCCTTCCTCTCCTCCGAGCCCACCTCTAGGGCAGAACCCTCCAGCTGCTTGAGTGAGGCCTTCCCTGCCTCCCATCCACACTCCCTTCCCCCTGTGCACCTTGAGCTGCTCACATGGCCGTTCTGCTTCATAGTACACCTTTTTGTGTCTGTGTCTTCTCCCTGCCCCCTCATCCGACTAAACTTCTTCTAGGCAGGATTCATTTCTATTTTAGTTTTGTGTTATATGAAATTTCTGCCCATGCTTACATTCAGTAAAATGAAGAGCAATATCTGAAGCACTATGTAAAGAGATCAAAATATAAGGGCAGGGGCTAGGGTTGTGGTTCAGTAATAGAGCTCTTGCCTAGCATGTGTGAGGCACTGGGTTCAATCCTCAGCACCACATAAAAATAAATAAAATAAATGTATTGTGTTCATCTACAACTAAAAATATTTAAAAAAATGTAAGGACAGATCAGGTGCTTAGATGGGCTCCTGCTGTGTGCCAGCCCTGTGCCAAGGAGCCCAGGGGAAGAACTTGCAGGAAGGGTGCAGAGATGTCTAGCTGGCTGGCAGCCAAGACACTTGAGTTGTAAGATGGTGCCCAGATCTTTTCTTTTAGAAAGAAGATGCCACCATGGAATTAAAAGGCAGTATTTCACAGACCTGGATTTCAGTCCCATGTCTATCTCTTGCCAGCTGTGTGAATCCACTTTCCTGAGCTTTAGTTTCCATCTGTAATGAGGAGCTAGTGGGAATATCTACTTTATAGGGTATTCAGGCATTGAGTGAATATAACTGAGTTCTTACTTGGAGCCTGGCATTGTTACAGATGCTGGGATGGGATAGTGAACCCAACTGAAAAGGTCTCTACTTTCGCGAAGCTGACAATTTAGCGGGAGAGAAAGGTAGCAAACAAAATGGTTCAAATATAGCCCAGTATGGTGGGGCATGTGTGTAATCCCAGTGGCTTGGGAGGCTGAGGCAGGAGGATTGCAAGTTCAGAATCAGCCTTAGAAACTTAGCAAGGCCTTAAGCAACTTAGTGAGACCCTGTCTCAAAATAAAAAATAAAAAGAGCTGGGAATATGGCTCAGTGGTTAGTATTGGTACCAATCCCTGGTACAAATAATAATAGTAATAATAAAAAAATTAGGTAAAGTATATAATCTTGGAGGATGACTTTTCTGTGAAGAAAAATCAGCAGGGAAAGGGAATGGGAGGGTGTGGGAGTAGAGTGGTCAGGGGAGCCCCTCTGTAGAGATGATATTTGAGCAGACACCTGTATAAGGCATGTGGACAACCAGGGGCAGAACATTCCATGAATTGGAAGCAGGGATCGAAGAAGTCCTGAGGCTGGAGTGTGCTTGGCTGAGTAAAAGAAGAGCAAAGGGGCCATGGGGCTAGAGCTAAGGAATGGGGTCAGGAGGTATGTGTGCAGGGTGATGTGCAGGCCTCTGGCTTTGGCTTTCACCTGAGTCAGGTGGTATCTTTCTGAGGGCTTTGAACAGAGACTGTCATTTGATTTAGAAGAGGATATTTCTGGTTGTTGATCATAGAATGGACTGAACAAAGACTCTGTAGGTAGCATGTTTAGCACATTGCCTGGTGTGAAATATGTCTTAATTTATGGTGTTAAGAATACTATCAAAGATCAGTCTGCTAGTTTTGACTTAGCTGTCATCCCATCTACCCACTGCCCTCCCTGGAACAACAGCATCCAGGATGCTTTCTTCTGAGGAAGAAACATGGGGATCCAGGCTTGGGGATGAGGAGGGACAAGGTAACTGGTTCTTTGACTGCTTTTCTTGATCTTCGGTTAGTGGTTGTGGTAGTGGTATAGGAGCAGAGGCAGGAGGAAATTCTTAGCCTCCATGAACCTAGGAGATCAGAAGCTTCCTGTAAATTCCATGGCTGCCCCAGGTCAGCTGGCTTGTGGAATTTGTCTCTTCTCCATCTCGCTCCTCCCTTCCCTGGTTGTCTAGGATTCCCAGGAAGTTACCAAAGCTGTACCCACCAGAGATGCTTCCCTCTTCCCTGCCTCCACTCCTACAATCTAAGCCCTTATGGGGAGATGGAGTCCTTGACATGGTCTCTCATGCCTTTTTGCCACTCACCAGATACAGAGGATCTTTGGCATCAGAACTGACAAACTGTTTCTGCTTGATTCCTTTGGATGACAGGAAGAGCTCACTACTTGATGAGGCAGCCGCTTCTGTAATTATCACATTCCCATTAGGAAATCCATTTTAGGATGAGTTGAAATCTCTGTTTTGACCTCTTCCAGTGCTTTTAGTTCTGAACACAGTTCAGTTATAGTTCTCCCCCCATTTCCCCCATTTTCTACTTCGACTTCTTGAGGGAACAGTTTCCTGGTTTCCCAGGAGGCTGTGTTCAGTTCTTGCTCTGTTATTCAGAGTGATCATCTGGTGGGGGGTTCAGGAAAGATCTGCAGAGTGAGCAGTGGGGTCAGGAAGGCAAGAAAGGCCTTTGAGTCAAAGGTAAGGCAGTGTTTTTAAATGATATGTGGAGTCCAGTAAAGCTAGATAGTTGAACATCCCTGGATTAATCAAGAGTGTGGGAGGGAGGAGAAGCCAGAGAGGTAAGAGAAGTAGACCAGAGCCAGAGCGAACAGCCTAGTGTTGTGGACTCAAGGTCAGAGGTCTGCCTAAGAGTGGGTTTTAAAATCTGGATTGTTTTAAGGCTTCCACTTTCACCTAGGACTGAGGAACATGTTTGCAAGCACCACTGACTCTCCTTCCTGCTCTGGTCTGGGGTTACTGATTAAACCTGTCCTTGGGACCTCTGCAGAATGGAGCTGAATAAGTCAGCACCTTGAACATGGACATTCTGGACATTCCGTTTCTCGGCTAGCACTGGGTAAGCCAGGCTCTAAGCCCTTGCCTCGGGAGCACTCCTTCTCCAGCTTGTAGTTGGGACCAGGGTGCTATAGCTGGCCAGCTGGCCTCAGTTTGCCTCTTTACCACAGTTGGCTGGACACACAGGCCTGGCTCTGCCCTGCAGGGTTTCTGATTTAGGCAGAGAGTCTGCATTAATAGGAGTCTGGACTTGAGCCCTTGGCCAAACATTCCAAATTCTTTGGGCATAAAGATTTTCTAAAGGGGCTTGGGACCCTTCCAGGGCTTAGCACTTTCTGTTTATGCCCCACGCAGATATCTATTTGTATCTGATTTTTATATATTCCCCAGAGTACTTTCCCAGCATCCTGGGGGAGACCTGTCTCTCACAGCCTGGCTGGATCATTGGAACTCTTCTGGCAGACCCGCTTCACACTGTGGAGTGTCCTCCCACCACCGTCTGTTCTTCCCTGGTGTCTTGCATGCTGAAGGACCGAGGGTGGAGTGGGGCTTTTGTTTTGTTTTTAAATAAGGGCAACGTGGGTAAACAGAGTGGCATTTCTGGTGCCATCGGGGAGGGCCAAGACCCTGCATTCCGGTTCCATGACGACAGGCTCTTGGTTTGCTGCTTGCTGGGCTGTGGGCAGCGATAGTTTAGGCAAGACAATGGTGGCTCTGTTGAAATGTTTCTTCTGGGCTTGGGCAGAATGCATTTTAACTGAACATTTTCCACCCTGAGATCTGTGGGGATCTGGTGGCCTACTCCTCCTTGTTCGTTCATTTTCCCTTTGCAGCTTCAGAGCCAAATTATTACAGTTCCTTTTCCTCTCCCTCTGCCTACCATTAGCAGCCTTTTGGGGGGAAATGGTGTTTCTAGCCTGGGATGGTCAGTGTTTGACTGATTTACATAGTTAGGGAAGGGAAAGAAGGTAGGGAGACATCCCTGGAGCCTGGTCTAGAGAAGGGACAGTAGGGACTCCAGGGAACTCTCCTCCTTGGGGACCATGGCTTCCTAGTGGTCAGGAGTACTGGCTCTGAAGTCAGACTGACTGGGTTAGAATCTCAGTGGTAACACTTCCTAGGTGAACCCTGTGCCTCAGTTTCCTTTCTGCCAAGGGAGGTAATAGTGTCTAGCTCAGGATTATCATGAGAAGTAAAGGAATTTAACATATATACAATGCTAAGGCTAATAATACCTGGCATATAGTAAACCCCAACTCAGTAAGTATATTTATCATTATGTTAATGACATTTTAATATTATGTCCCAGTCCTCATCAATATATTTACCCTGCAAGGACTTCATCTGAGACCACAAGAGGAACAGAGCAACATCTGAATTGCTGATTTGATTTACTCACTCCCTGACTTAGAAAGTCTCACTGAGTCCTCATTGGCTGCTCTGCATAAGGAGAAAAGAACCTATGTTTATTGAAGACCTACTGTGTGCTAGATACCAGGCACTTGGTGTATACCTCTTCCTTTAGCTTAAGACCCAAGTTAAGACCGATGTGAGAAGCCCTTCACTAATTGGCTCTGTTTTGTTTATCTTTTCTCCCCCACCCCTCCAATCCCAAATCAAACAAAAACGTAAGTGTCTCCAAGAATAGCTTATACTTTGACATCTCATCAGCTTCATCCTCCATGCCTTTGTGCATGTTCTGCCTGCTGCCAGGATTGTTCTGTGAGAGGTGGCTGGATCCTGGGAAACAGGCTAGACAGGGCATTTGGGGATCTCCCTAACCACCATCGCCAGTGGACACAGCTTGTGTAGGAGCCTACTTGTAAGGCCGTCTCTGAGGCGTAGGGTCTCATTTGCATCCTGGCTCTATTACATACTCTGTGAGGCCCTAGACACGCCCTAATATTAGCACCTGTCCTACAGGCTTGAGGAGCTCATGGCACAGAGCATGAGAACAGTGTCTGACTTACTGTGAGTACCTGAGGCAGCATTTTCTGTTTGGGGTGGTTCTCTTTCCAGTCTTAACACTGGACTGAGTTCCTTTGGGGGAATCCAGAAATTAAAGTTCAATGGATCAGAGAGGCCTAAGCAGGGGTTCTTTGACCTACCTGAGGCTTCCTGTGGCTGTGGCCCTTGCTGTGGGCCATAGCCATTTCTGCTTTCCTTCCGTCTGTGACAGGATCTCTTGCTTCTCAGCCACTGAATGCACTCCACAGTGTGGCCACTACTTGTGGTGTGAGCTGGGCAACAGGCACAGGATGGCCTTACAAGATGTGGGGAGCCTCCTGTGCACACAAACCTGCCCACTTCCAAAGGACTTGCCTATTACTGAAAGGGCCACCAGGTGTCCAAATGATGAGTAATATTTATAGACCAGAAAGAATTGCTTTTGCTTGAGATTAACTGAATTTTGCTTGATATTAGTCTCTGCTCAAGAAGAGGAAATGTCTTGTTTTTCTATCTTGCTGAATTATAGGATCAAATCCTCAAAGTCTGAGTGTCTTACAGATACCTCTCATTGAAAATAGTTAAAGGCCTTAGGAAAGTAGAGGAAAAAAGAGTGGGGGGAATTGTGGTGATGTACGTGGTTAATGCTACCTCATTCTGGTCATTCAGCTTGATAGGAGAATTGGNAAAAAAAAAAAAAAAAAAAAAAAAAAAGGAAGATTGTGATTCTTAGGCTGGGGCTGTAGTTCAGTGGTGGAATGCTTGCCTAGCATGTGTGAAGAACTGTTTTTGATCCTTAGCACTGCATAAAAATAAACAAAATAAAAGTATGCTGTCTATACACAATTACAATTTTTTTTTAAAAAAAAGATTGTGATTCTTGTGTATTCTTATTTATTCATTCATTAAATCAACCTTTGTAAGATCTACTGTGACCCCTAGCCAGGTATCCAAGGATGAATAGTACATGATCTCTTCCCTCCTGGAGCTCAGAGATGGCAGTGAGGGGTGGGGAATTGTGAGTGGATGGACTTAAGCTTGACCATCTGGCAAGTGTTGTGCTACAGGGACATAGGAAGGTACTTTGGTACTTCACTCTGAGAGGTCAGGGCAGCTTCCCAGAAGAGGTGATTTTCAAGTGGGCCATAGAAGAGAAAGGGCAGGTGCTCAAGGTACAGGCAAACACTTGGCACTGTGGAAATCTGATGAGGTGTGCAGATGGGGTTGTGGGGCCTGGGAGGAAGAGGCTGCCCTGGGGTCAGGCTGGGGGTGGGCTAAGGGTTGAGCTTTGCCCCGAAAGTGTTTGGAGTGAGGGCAGAATGACTTGAGGCACTGGAGTGCAGAATCAGTTTGGTACTTTACAAAATTTATCCTGATGCTCTGTGGAGAGAGTCCTGGCTAATGGCAGGGAGAACTGTGACCATTTAAATTAGAGATGGTGCATGCATGAATTGAGAAAGGAGTGTGGACATAGAGAAAGAGAGGAGGCACAGTTGTGTGTGTGTATACACACAAACTAAACACGTTTATATATTTTTTAGTTGTACACAATACCTTTATTTTGTTTATTTATTTTTATGCGGTGCTGAGGATTGAACCCGGGGCCTTGCATGTGCTAGGTGAGCGTTCTACTGCTGAGCCACAACCCCAGCCCCACACGTTTATATTTTATGTTTTGAGTAAGGGTAAAACTATATACTCATGTTGTTTATTGAGATAATCAAAAGTTTAGATGCCCAGGAGTTCCATTACTATAACTCCATCCTTCCAGGATAGTAAGTACACAAATTGCCAGGGATAAAGATAAAAGAGTGTTCACTGTAGCCATGTTTATAATACTAAGAAATTGCGAAGAACCTATTTGGCCATCAGGAGTTGGTTACCTGAATTATGGAGCCATGCAGCTATTAAAAGATGTGCAGATCTGTCTGAACACAGCAAGACAAATATGAATGAAAGAATAGAAAATCAGGGCTGGGGTTGTAGCTCAGTGATAGAGTGCTTGCCTAGCATGTGTGTGAGGCTCTGGGTTCGATTCTCAGCACCACATATAAATAAAATAAAGGTACATTGACAACTAAAATATATATATATATAAAGTAAAAAATCACATGCGCAGCATTTTAGCTTCTAGCCTGCTCTCCTTGACCATTATTTTGTGATTCTCTCTTTTTTTATTTTTAGTACTGGGGATAATACTGAGGGCCTCACACATGCTAGGCAAGTGAGGTTGGAACAAGATAAGGTAAGGTGCCCAGCATCTTACTGAGCTACATGGCCAGTCCTTTTTGTTTTAATTTGAAGCAGTGTCTGGCTAAGTTGCTGAGGTTGGCCTCGAACTTGGCAATCCTCCTACCTCAGTCTCCCAAATAGCTGGTATTCAGGCAAGCACTACCAAGCCTAGCTATTCTGGGATTCAAAAGCCCTTTGATATTGGATTTGCTCAAGCCCACTGCACCTCTTCTTCTCTGAGTGTGACTTTCTGTCTGTGTTACTCCATGACTGTTTTGTGTCTGGTCTCTGTGAACAAGGACAGTGACTCCTTCTTGACCCTCTTATTTCCCTGCAAGCAGCAGGAATAGGTGGCCATTAATTACTGCAGAATCTAATTGAGGGCTATGAACAAAAGGCCTTGTTATTAGCAACAGGTGATGTTAAGCTGCAGGCTGATTCTCCCTCCCTCTTACAAACAGAAACTGTGTGTCCAGCCCATAAAGAGGCTTTTAAACTACAGTAGTGTTAACAAAGACTTCTTCCAGAGACCTCCTTGCTTGAGGGGAGCAGGAGTAAATTCAGGCTTTGTTTCCCCTACCTTAGGGAGCCAGCTGGAGGTGAGGGGGATGAGGTGTGCCTGCTGTCTAACCGGTTTTTGCTCACAACATGCAAACCTGTGGGGTATTGTTGGGGTGGCAAGGAGGGGAGGGGAAGCTTTACCTCATGTCTGCTGGGTGCTGGGCACCTTACCTTATCTTGTTCCATCTTCACAGCAGAATGAAGATTAAGGAAATACTCTACCTCATTTTACAATAAGCACACCAAGGCTCAGAAGGGCTTGCTTAGGTTTCCCTGCTAGGAATTGAGAGAGCCAGGATTTGCCCACAGGTCTGTCCTCATGCCCATGTGCTTTTGCTTTAGCTGTGAGGACCAGGGTTAGGGCTGTGGTCCAGGCAGAGGAGCACAGTTGCCTGTGAGGATTTGGCTTTAGGGTGGTGGGCCAGGGGTGGGATTTAAACAGTCAGATATTTATTTCATATCTGCTGTGTATGCAGTATGATGCTGGGCCCTGAAAAGATACAGAGAAGAGGCCAACATGGTATTGTCCTAAGAGTCAGCCATCTGGTAGAAGTCACTTCTTCATATCTGAAGAGATATGGCAGGGGGTGTTGAGGCATATATAGAGGCATAAAACCAAAGGTGGAAGAGGTCAGAAAAGCAGGCAGAGGGACTGAAGTGGCTGGGATGTCTCCTCTATGAGGGAGCGGTGTGAGCAGAGGTCTATAGAAGAGAATCTGGGGGTGTTCTTAGAGGTGACAAGTGGGAGGCTGGTTGGCTGGGATTCTCCCAGTTATGGGGAGCTGCTACAAGCTTTTGATCAGAGTTGACATGGTGCGAAAGAGCTTTGGGGTAATTCATCTGGCTGTGGTATAAAATGTGGAGTGTAGAGGGAGAAAGGAGGAGGTTGCCTTACCTTTCTAGGATGTTTACCTGACTGTAAGATTAATGGTGGAAGGGGTAGGGATGCCCTGGCTGAGGCGGACTGGGAGATCTAGGTCTTGATTTGGATAATCTAATGGTCTTGACAGTAGAAAGGAGCAAATAGCTGAATGTGCCCTGTGTCCTGGGGTGTGTGACCACTCATTGCAGGTGCTCAGCTTAACAGGGTTTTCATGTACCCATTCAGCAAGTATTTATTGTGTGTCTACTGTGGCCCTTGAGCTAAGTGTATGGTAGTGAGTAGACAGATATGATCATCCACTGTGGAGCTGGCTTTGAGATTAAATGTCATGTGAGAAAAAAAAAAAAAAGTGACAGGAAAAACATCTGAACTGCTCTAAGAAAACAGCTTGTTCTTCCAGAGTGAAAGCACTGCTTCTCACTGATAAGATGTGTTCTTACAGAGGAAGCTCAGGGCACCACTTGCCCAGAGGGGTGGGGTCTTTAGACATTACTCCAACCCCTTTAATTTACAGATGAGTTAAAGGGCCTCACAGTAGTTGGGCTAATTGCTTCAGGTTGTACAGCACATTCCTGGAATCTGTGTGCTTCCCCACACTTCACCTTGGCCAGACTGGTTGCTGCCCTGGGGTAGGAGAAGGGATGGAGGAGAAGGATAGGGTGAATCTTAAAATGGAAAGAGGAAGACATTTTAAACTGGTCAAACACAGAGGAGCACCCTGCTAGGCCCCCAAATTGGGTTTAAAGAAATTTGGCCAGCCTCAGATCTTTGCCAGTTCCCCAAGGTTGGTCACTTTTTTTTTTTTTTTTAGCCGTATTTCATTTCTTTTCTTCTCTCTTTCTCTCTGTCTCTCTCTCTCTCTGTCTCTCTCTCTATGTCTGTCTGTCTGTCTGTCTGTCTCCCTTCCTTCCTTCCTTCCTTCCTTCCTTCCTTCCTTCCTTCCTTCCTTTCAAGGATTGAACTCAGGTCCTTGTGCATGAACTCTACCAACTGAGCTATATCCCCAGCGCCAGCCGCCTATCATTTCTAAGAGTTCAACACATTCACTTTTGGGAAGACCCATTTTTGTTTGTTTGTTTTAATTAGTTACATATGACAGTACAATGACCTTGACATATCATACATTTGAATCAGATGGGATATAATTTCTCATTTTTCTGAGTGAACAGGTTGCAGAATCACATTGGTTATGCAGTCACATATATACACACAGCAATAATAATGTCTATTTTATTCTGCTGTCCTTTATTTCCACCCTTCCCCTCCCCTCCCCTCCTATTACTTCTTTCTACCCGTTCTAAGGTGACGCAATTCTTTTTTTTTTTCTCACATCTTCATACATTATCTTGTATAACAATGAGGGTCTCCTTCCATCTTCCATGCAATTCCCTTTCTCCCTTCCTTTCCCTCCCACCTCTCTTCCTTATCTAGTGGTAATCTTCTTCTCATACTCTTCCTCCCTACCCCATTTTGAGTCATCTCCCTTATATCAGAGAAGACATTCGGCATTTTTTTTTGGGATTGGCTAACTTCACTTAGCATAATCTGCTCTAATGACATCCATTTCCCTGCAAATGCCATGATCTTATTATTTTTTATTGCTGAGTAATATTCCATTGTGTATATATGCCACATTTTTTTTTATCCATTCATCCACTGAAGGGCATCTAGGTTGGCTCCACAGTCTAGCTATTGTGAATTGTGCTGCTATAAACATTGATGTGGCTGAGTCCCTGTAGTATGCTGTTTTTAAGTCTTTTGGGTATAGACCGAGAAGAGGAATCGCTGGGTCAAATGATGGTTCCATTCCCAGCTTTCCAAGGTATCCCCATACTGCTTTCCAAATTGGCTGCACCAATTTGCAGGTCACTTTTTATCCCAGGAATTGCTTTTTTCTTTTTCTTTCCTTTTTCAGTACTGGGGACTGAACTCAGAGGCTGGTACATGTTAGGCAAGCCCTCTACCCCTGAGCTATATCCCCAGCCCTCCCAGGGCTTATTTCTCTGCTTATTTCTGAAGGTCCGAGTGTGTCATTTACTTTTTTTTTTTTTTNGTGTCATTTACTTTAGAAGGCCAGATACCCTGAGAAATTCTGTAGACTTTCTTTTGAGTCTTGAGGCTTTGGCTCTATTATGTCCATAATATGTGTGCAGCCTCAGATCCATTGGGCTGGGTCACCAGGGGTTATGGGGAGGCATGCAGTGAGTGCAGCCCCTCCCTAAAGTGGGGACCAATTGGCCCACAGCCAGCTGTGCTGAGCCTCTGAATGAAATGGGTCCTAGAATGTAGATCCACACATAATACTTTGCTGGGATGGTATGATTTTGACTGGAAACTTCAAAGGTGGCAGAATTGGAGCAATAATCCAAACATTTAAAAAAACACACTTATTGTATTATTCATGTTTGTTGTTGTAAATTTATTATTTTTTTATTTTTTTTTAACATTTATTTTTTAGGTGTAGATGGACACAACACAGTGCCTTTTTTATATGGTGCTGAGGATCAAACCCGGGTCCTGCCTGTGCTAGGCGAGTGCTCTACAGCTGAGCTACAATCCCAGCCCCTGTAAATTTAAATAATGCAATTAAGCAACAAGAAGAAAAGAATCCTTTGTAATCCTATCACCCAGAAATATAAATCATCACTGAAATATAAATATAAATCAAAATATAAATAACACTATAATATAAATCACTATAAATAACATTTTGTTGTATATAGCTATGCATATGTGAGCATGTGTTAGCAAGAATGAGATAATAGCAAAACCATATGCTGTTTTGTATTTTTTTTTCACTTAGCTATAAGAAAAAATTCTGTCATTAATATTTACATCATCAGTTTTAACAGCTGCATAATATTTCATTATACAATCATATCATGATTTACCTAGCCAGTAATGTGTAAGATTTTGGGGGGTTGTTTTCCAATAGTGAGTGTCTTTATTGTGATAGCTGATTCTAAAATAAGCACATGCTTAAGCTGAGTAAAGGAAAAGAAAGAAAAAAAGAAAGGTCAAATTCTAGAGGTTACATACTATAAGATTTCATTTATATAAAATTCTTGAGATGGCAAAATTATAGTGTCAAATAAAGGATAAGTGGAGAATTCAGGAGAAGGTGTGTTTCTGTGAAGTGGAGGAACTGTTTTTGTGCCCTGATTGGGGTGGCAAGTATAAAATTTCATTTCCAAATAAAATATTTAAATAAATAAGTACATTCACACTGTAAAAGGTATATGATGATAAAGAGGAAACCTGTGGGTAGCCCTTTAATTGGTGAAAGTTGTGGGTTGTCAAGCAGTCAAGATGCTGAGGGCCTCACATGAGCAGGATCATCCTGGGGCATCTGAGAGTGTCAAGGGCTGGGCTGGGCCACAAGGGGTAGAAGTAGATGAACCTGGAATGGGGAGTCTCTCAGCTGAGCAGGGCCTTGTCTGTTTGATTTTCACAGTGGATGGAGAGGAAGACTCAGGCCAAGTAATGAGGGGGCAGGGTAGTGGTATGAGAGGCGTGAATTTGGAGTCAGACCCTGTGTGCTCCAGCATAAGGCCCAGAGCCCAGCAGAGGAAGTAGGTGCCAATCTAAGTTCCCATCCCTCACACTGGGCCCCTATAGAATGGATGTTTCCCCTTGGTCTAGCATCCTGGCTACACATTAGAGCCATCTGCTGTTCCCATTGTAGTTGATGTCCAGACCTCAACCCATGACTGAACAAGAATTTCTGAGTTTGGACCCCTGGCAGTATTTTGTTTTAAGGTCCCTGGTGGTTTTAATGTATAGCTAGGATTAAGAACCTTGTGGTTAGACCATAAACATGTAAGTTGGCTCTTTTAGCCCACGACTCAGCATAGTACATGGGAGAGCCACAAGTTACCACCTCCCTGTTTTCTCCCACTACTGCAGTCAGTGGGGAGTTTGAGGCAGGAGCAGTGTGGTGTGCAGGGGGCTGGTCTGGTGGCTGCCCTCTGTGGTCCCTGCTGGAGTCTGATGTCTGTGTGCTGGGGGTCCTTTAGTTGGGACGCTGGCCCCCTATATTCTCTTTACCTGTGCTAGACATGATTCCTAATTTTGGATGATGTAATTGATGCTTTCTGGTGGCCCAAGTCCTCCATCTAGAGGGAGGAGGGTCTAGAAAGTTTGTAAGAGAGCTGATTTGGAGCATGGCACATGCCTAGTGTGATAAGAAGGAGATCATAATATTCTCTGCATATTCATGGTGATTTTTAGCTCACAGGGTGCTTTCAGACATGGACTCACCCAGTCCTTACAGCAAGCCTATAAGGCAGACAGGCCCCAAATGGAGAAAAAGGGGAACAGACTTAGCAGGTGCTTTGATTCAAGGAAGGAAAGAGTTGGAGTGAAATCTATCTTTTGATTGCTATGCTAGTCTACTTTTTTTCTACCCAACTAACAAGGTCCATAGATTTGCTAGAGACTTGAGGCTTTATAGGAAACACTGTTTTATTATGACAAGATATATGGTTACTGGCCAGAAGGATCCTAGTTTTTCAGCACTTAGGAAAATCCAGCTGTGAGTCCCAGCATGTGTGTTAATGCTGTCGATATGTCAGTGTCTGTGCATCAGAATGTTGGGTGGTGTTTGGAAACAAGGAGGAGGCAGGGTTTTAAAATCACTTGTTGCTACATTTTTATCCTGGTGGTGCTTCAAATTCATATCTCCAGCTAGGACATCTTTCCTGGGTTCTAGAGAAGCATCTTCAATAGTCAAAATTATTCAACTGAACTTGGGTACCTTATCAGAAACTGGATGGTAGTAGTAATAGTGGTTGTGGTAGTAATAATAGGTTACATTTATTGAATCTGCTCTACAGTCAGCACTTGGAAGTCACCTAAGCTCAGAAGGTTGCTGAAGACATTAAATATTTCCATTTCAGAAGCCAAACCAAACAAAAAACTCCTTCCACTCACGAGTTAAATTAGTCATGATACCTTCTTACAGTTGATTACTATGCATTTATTCAAATTGGTGCCGTGAAATATTAACTAAGGATGTTGAAAATGTTCCCTGTATATTAGTAGATAAAAGAAAATTGTGAAACAGGCGTTTGGAGGTTTTCAGTAAATGTTTAAATCCACATACATACTCATCATTTTATTGGGGAGGAAATTGACATATCTAAAGACCACACAGCAGTTGGGATCTTGGTCTCATTCTCATTTGTTTCTATTTTTAAAATAGAATAGTTATAATCGAGGGTCAGTTGCTGTGTTCAGATCAAAAAAGAGGGATGAATCAGGGAGACTTATTTGATACCCTCATTACTTTGTATAGCTCTTTAGAGTTGATAAAGCACTTTAAGGCATAGATGACTTTTTCCTAACTTAAAAAAGAATACATAATTATTATATAATTAAGAAAACCGAGAAATGACCCCAGGAAGAAAACATTTCTAATTCTGCAGGAATAATCGCTATTACCCTTTTTTTCCTTGTCATTTCTCATTGCAAATACAAATTTTATAAACCTGGGATCATGTTGTACATATGGTTTTGATTTCTTGCTTCTTTAATCTATTATAGACATTTTGCCTTATCATTAATTGTTCTTCTATAACACGATTTCCAGTGGCTATAAGGTGGCCTTCTAACCTATAAATATTAGGATGTCTTCAGTTTTTTTCATTATCTTTAATGATGTTTTTAAGTACCCTGGTCTTTATGAACATCTCATGTTGTTTCCACAGATTCAATTATCGATGTGTCCCAGGATCAGTGTCTGATAATGCACTTTCTATTTACATTTTTACTCTTGAGCTTTAAAACAGCATCATGAAGCTGGTAGAGGAGGGATTGTTATCCCCATTGTACAGGTTGGAAGATGAAGCTTATGGAAGTTTCTATTTGCTCAAGATAAGAAGCTACTTGAAGTGAGAAGGAGAATTGCTTTAACCCAGTGAGTGTGAGGGAACAGAGTAAAAGTTGAGTTCAGATTCATCTGTTTTGTTGTATTAGTCAAAGTTTCCAGAAATTCCCCTTTCTGTAGCCTCCACTTTCTGATGTCTTTGGCTCTGCCCTCTATTCCCACAAAGAACAATTTTTCTCCCTTTCTATATTTGCAAAGGCTCCCTGTGGCTATGAGTATTCCCTTTTCTGAATTAAGTCATCTTTGTTCCCTCATAAAGCATGGCTTTTAGTTTACTTACAGTCTCTGACACCACTTTGGGCATATTCCATTTTTCAGTAATCCTCTTAAAGTGTGTGCATTAACAACTCTTCAGGTTGGAAGTGACTGAAACCCATGTCAAACTGGCTTCAACAGAAAAGGACATGTGTCGGCTCCAGTACCTGGGAACTCTAAGGGGGCAACTGACCTGGCCTTGGCACTGTGGGGTTCCTATGCTGAAAGGCATTTGAGGGCTCCATTCTCTCCCCACCTTTCAGTACGGCTAAAACTCCTGCCAAGGAAGGGAGATATTCACTCTTTCAGGATTTGTATATTACTTTTTTTTTTTTTTTTTTTTTAAATATTACTTCGTAAGAGAAGATTTTGGTTGGTCCTGTTTGGTGGGGCATTGTGGCTTCATTTGCAATGTGGGGAGGTGTGGCTTTCATGTCAGCTCAAAATGGACTATGGTCTCTTTCTCTTTTTTTTTTTAAGACAGTGTCTTGCTATAGCAGTTGCCATTTGTAATCCTAAGTAGTGGGGTAGTAGGTGACCATGCCTGGCAGTATCATACTTTTTAAAATGAAACTTAAAATCACAATAGGTCTCTATTAATACATAATCGTATCTAGAACTTCTGCTCAGCCTGTCTCTCCCCTCTTATATTGTTTCTGCTGGGAGATTTTTGACTTGTACTTTAATCTTATTCCAGTTAGGTTTCATATGGCTGTATTCGGTCCAGAGAATCAGCCTGTTGAGGTTTCTTCTAGCCCTAATTCTGTCATCTGCTTCCTGCCACCGCCTCCCAACCCAGTGCATTCTGCAGTCAGGTGATAGGATGGATGCAGCTGACAATCAGTGGGGATGGGAGATGGAGAAGGTAACACAGCTCCTGGCATGCAACCACATCAAAAAAGCCAGAATCTTCTCTCATCCCCTGCTCCCGACTCCTGCTCTCCCACAGTTTCCTTTGCATGACCTAAGATCAGCCTTCTGGGTTCATGGTATATCAAAGGTCACTAGGAAGGGCTTCAAGCAGTATGCTTTTCTACTGAGGTCTCAAACAGACTTAATTTTAAGTAGGAAGGATCCAGGTTAGACTTAAGAACCTCTTGGCATTTGTGACTATGGAAGGCATGTTAGAGGCTGTCAGTCACTAGCGTGTTCCTGAGAAGTCTGTAGTGGTATAGGGTGTTAAGCAAGAGGTCGGAAGTTCTTATGTGTCTTGTTGAGCCTGCTGGTTTATTCTTCTAGCCTTTGCTTGCAGGCACTCTTGTGGGGGAGGGGGCATGGGTGTACAGAGTAGCTTTTGGCCTCTGTTGCTCTATTAATGTTTCCAAACTGTGTTATTCAGCTACAAAAACAGTTTTCTTCCTTTGTAAGCAAGAAACACAAAGCATCCCTTCAGAGAGGGTGGGCAGGCACTTCTGGCAGTGTGTTGCATTCATCCGATGTAGTACAGGGGGAACCACCTCAGCTAGTCAACAGAGTTGGACATCAGCATCCTGAGGAACCCTGGGAAAAGAGGGCACTGGGGGCCTGAGTTCACAGATGATGGCCAGCAGAGAGTTCAATCTAGGCACTGGCTAGTGTGAGTTGGGCAGGGGTGGGGCTGGAGAGCAGTCTTTTCCATGCACCCAGCCACTCTGATAGAGCCTCCTGTGTGCTATATGTATGTCTGTGTCTAGACCTGAATCTGGGAGCAGTTTCCCTCTTGGTTGTTTGGAAGGAGAAGGAGACAGATCTCTGTTGATGAGTGTTGAGGGTGGTGTATCTTCCTCACTTCATGGTGGGTTTGCCAAATCTCTTGATATTTTGATGTTCCATCCCTTTAACTCTAAACCTTCTACTTGCAACAGATACTGGTTTGACTTGAAATAAATGGGGTTCTGTCTGCTATCCCTCTCCTACTCTATCCTATCCCCCTTCTTTGCAGGCCTTCCTTCCTTCCTTCCTTCCTTCGTTCCTTCCTTGGTGGAGGGGGGGATGCTGGGGTTGAACCACTGAGCCACATCCTCAGCCCTTTTTATTTTGAGACAGGTTCTCGCTAAGTTACTTGAGACTTCTCTAAATTGCTGAGGTTGGCTTTGAACTTGCTATTCTCCTACCTCAGTCTCCCTAGGTGCTGGGATAGGCCATGCCCCGTTTCTTTCCTCTTTTCTATCTGCCCTAACTTCATTCCACACAAGGGAGGTTGGAGCAGGGAGGCTGTTGGTTAGGCAGAAAATGACTTCCTCATCTTTGGATGGCCCCTGTCTCTGGTCAGTATGTCCAAAGAAAAATCCAGGGTTTATTGCTGAGATTGTCTGGTATTGGTAGTGTTTGTGGGGTTGAGACAAGAAGCCGACATGTCTGGGTATCAAACATGGGTTCTGAAATCACTCTGGTACAAGTGCTGGCCTGGGTTCTGGACGTGTCCACCATGGTGACTTGGTTTGGAGATCTCCTGTGTGTTGTAAGGGTGGGGGTGTGAGGCAGAGGTGATAGGTTATGGGCTATTCTCTCTTGGGTTTAGCATGCCTCGGGACTCAGGACTCCCTGGCTCGAGGTGACTTGATCCCCTGCTGCAGTTTGTGAGGGGTGGGCTTCAGGAATGGAGGGCCTTGTGGCATTAAACAGAGTTATTTTCTTCCTTCACCTTTCCCAGCATGGCAGAGATACATGTTGATTAGCACTACCTAGCCCTTAGCCATAACTTGGTCAGTTTGTATCAACCAGATTTCCACTTTTCTCTGTTATGAGAACAGAAACAACTTGAGAAGATCCAGCATCAGCTGGGGGTAGGGAGATTAGTTGAGGTTTGCCCTAATGGAATGCTTTCTGTGCTGTTCTGGGGGTTGCTGGAGAAATTATATTTTAATATGCCTTCCTAAACTTTAACTAGCAAAGCCACAAGAGCATTTGCCAGTTAATAATATACCTGGTAAGTTGTTGAGCTGAAATTTAACAGCCAATTTAAAAAACAAGGTAGAAGATTTTAAAAATAGGACATTGAGAACACGTGTGACCTAGGGTGATTTCTGAGTTTGCATTGGAATCAGGATTTTGTGCTGATGAGGAGGGTTTCAGTGGCCCTATATCACTGGTGGCCTTTCTGGGAGGTCCTAATGCCTGGCTCTCTGTCTCTGAAAAATAATTTAATGTGCTGCCACTTGTAGATAAACCAGGAAGCCATTTTCACAATTTTGCAAAGCCACAGGCTGGGGTGGCTCTTCTCAGTAAGATAGGGGAAGGTGGCAGCAATGGAAAATGCAGTGGGAATCACGGTGCAGGCAGATGCTCCAGGCACGCACAGCAATAAAACCCTCCTGGCCAGAGCAGAGAGTGCTCAAAGCAGGGGTGGGGCTGGCTGAAGGAATAAAGCAGGGAGTGGAGTTTCTAGTCTGATATCTGAGATGACAAAGTCCTTCTGCAGAGTTTGCTTTGGAAAAGAGAAAAGGTTACCACCCCCCCCCCCAAAAAAAAAAAAAAAATCTCTGAATGGAGAATTTAAGGAAACTGAAACAAAGGCTTCACTTGGATTCCAAATGGTGTTTGTCACTCTAGGAGAGTGGTACTTTTTGTGAAAGGCCCTAGATCACAGTAAGGCCCTCTCTAGCTTAAGCTCCCAGTCTTCACATCCTGGAAAGTGAGTCCAGATGTCCCTGAGCCTTGCCTGCTCTTCCTGGGGCCATGGCGAGCTTGTGGCTAGTGGGGTGTTACCAGAAGTGAGTTCCACGGGTGAATTCTGCTTGATTTGTATTTACGTTCTTCAAGGTGCCTGACACTAGTGGTTGTTCTCTGTGCATTTGTGGAACACTTGGGGTGGCTACTTAGAGCTGTGTGCACCTTGAACATAAAACACATGCATGCATATGTGCACATGTGAATTAGTCCCTGTCTTCAGTTCCTTCTGAAGTTTTCCTTCTCCTGACTCTTGTGAATCTTCATTTCTTTTTGTTTGATTAAAAGAACTAGTGTGTGCCATCCAGGCAATGCACTAAATGTTTTGATGTGGACTGTCTCATGTACTTCTCACAGCCACTGTATGAGGTAGGTGCTAGTATTATGTTGCTGTTTTTCAGGCAAGAAAAACATTGAAGTAAAAAATTAATTTTTCACAGGAATTTATGGTCATATCAGAATTATCTCTGACTCCAAAGCTGACCTCTTAATTTCTAAGCCACAAGCTTCTGTTTTCTGGGCTTTGAACTGGAGTGGGGCAGGTGCCTCAGTGTATCTCCTGTCCCCCATCTGTCTCTCTGTAGACCTCTGTCTCCCACTGCCCCCAGGAATAGGAGAGCCCTAGAGGTGAGATGGCAAGAGAGAATTATCAGGTGCCGAGGGATTAGCATGGTGGGTTCTGTGAATTTATTTCCTCCAGATGTTATTGTTGCTGTTGGTACAATACATTAAAATTAGGAAGGGAAAATAGCAAATAGGGAAGTGCTGGTATAAGGTAAGGATTTTCAAGCTTTTTGAATGATGTATATTCCATAAATAAATTAGCATGTACCTCAACATGTGTATACTCATTTATAAATTATACACATAAACTGCTTAGCTAATGTATCTATAAGCCACACTCACATATTTAAAAAGATGACAGGGCTACAATATAGATCAGTACTAGAATGCCTACCTAGCATTCATGAGGCCCTGGGTTGGATCCCTAGTACTTCAATTAAAATAAGGTAAAATAAAATAAAAATAAGTGGTTGGTTTGTTGTTTTGTTCCTGAACTGCAGTGATCCATCTTGGGCACTATTGAGTGCTCTACACTTTGGAGACCCCTGGTCTCCCCCCACTTACCTGCTGAATGCTCTACTACTACAGCCCTGCACTCTCTGAGACCCCTGCACCTGACTCTGCCCTCCATTTTCAGGTGCTCTGATTTGCAGAAGCAGGTGGGCTCTGCTCTTCCAGCCCTCAGGTTTTTCACCTGGAGTTCTTCCAAATCCACTGGAACCTAGATTGAAACTCTGCTAACTGTTGCTATGGCTCTAGGCATTTGCTGTTATCCTTGAGTTCCTGAGTCAGTCCCAACAGCTTTTAGACATCTTGGGGTACAAGGGAAAGGCCATTTCATGGCTTTGGGTATAGCTTGAAGACTGTGGGAGATGTGGAGAAACTGGAACTCTTGTGCACAATTGGTGGGAATATAAAGTTTGGTGGTTCCTCAAAAACCTAAATGGATCTAGGTGTAGTGGCACATGCCTATAATCCCAGTGATCCTGTAGGCTGAAGCAGGAGGATTACAAGTTCAAAGGCAGCCTCAGAGTTGAGTGAGGCCCTAGCTAACTTAATGAGACCCTGTCTCAAAAAATAAAAAGGGCTAGGCAATTCTGGTACCAAAACCAAAACAAAATGAAACAAAGGATCTAAATAGAATTATCACATGATCCACCAATTCCATTTTCAAGTATATACTCAAAGGAAACGAAAGCAGGGGCTCAGACATAGTTGTACGTGGATGTTCATTATAGCATATTCACAAGAACCAAAAGATGAAAAGAACCCAAATATACATCAGCAGATGAAGGGATGAATGAAATGTGATATCTACATATAATTGAATATTATTTGGCCCTGAATAAGAAGGAAATTCTGTTATATGCCAGACATGGATGAATTTCAGAAACATTCTGCTTAGAGAAATAAGCCAGGGCTGGAGTTGTGGCTCAGTGATAGAGTGCTTGCCTTGCACGAGTGAGGCACTGGGTTCGATCCTCAGCACCATATAAAAATAAGTAAAATGAAGATATTGTGTCCATCTACAACTAAAAAAATATTTTTTTAAAAAAGCTGTTTTTAAAAAAGAGAGAAATAAGCCAGTTACAAAATGACAAATATTGTGTGATTCCACTTATATGAGCTACCTAAAACAGTCAAATATATAGAAGCAGAAAGTAGATTAGAGGTTTCCAGAGGCCAGGGGGAGGAAGGAATAGGGAGTTATTGCTAATAGTTACAGCATTTCTGTTTGGGCTAATGAAAAAGTTTTAGAAATAATGGCAGTGGCTGTACAACATTGTGAATATAGTAAAATAAGAAGGAAAAAAAAATGAAAAACCTTTAGGGAAGCAATATGGGGAGGCTGGGGGTTGGAGGGAGAGCAGATAGTTAATTCTGTTGTTTGAACTTGGTAAAGTACTGATCAGAGCCAGGCTGTCCCCATACCTGTGAGTACCCAATGCCAGACACGAGGACTGCTAGAATGGGACACCTGTGGCCACACCCTGGCCATTCTGACTGGCTGTACAGATACCTCTCCTTGCCCCCTGGGGAGATGATCATCAAGATTTAGGTCATGAAGTAGGACCATTTGTTCCCCTTCTTGTCCCCTCTCCCCAGTCAGCTGATGAGAAGGCTCTGGTGCTGCAGCCTAGTGCCCTGCGATTGAGGACATATCTCTCTGGTACTCTAGTGTCAGGACTCTGATTTTCAGCAGCAGGTAATGGTTTCTCTCCAGTCATGAAGTAGGGCAGACAGGTTTCTTTGGAGTTAAATTTAGGGCTTAGAATCCAGGGGTGACTGAGAAAAGTTGTGTTTAACTTCTATCCCACCATCAAAAAAGAAAGAAAAAGTCCTAAATTAAGTGAGGTACACGGAACTTGCAGATACCTCACCAAATTGGAACACATGCCTCTAAAAATAAAAGATGCTGAAATTTGGAAAAGACCAAATGTGGCTGCTCAGTCAGGTGCTTGCTTCCCTGGATTTCTGTTTTCACAACCCTCATCCTAGTGCTGCAGCTGCACAAGATACAGCTGGATGGCACGGTCCCCTCTAGGGGACAGTGCTGGGTACAGGGGTCCTGGCAGGACACACAGGCCCTGGGAAGGAGTGGGAAGCCACCTGTTCCACCAGTAGGGAGGCAAGCCCAGGAGAGGCCTTGGCATCTACCCCCTGGGGTAGATGTGACTTCCCCTGCTCCTAATACCTCACACCTCCTTTCACAGGGTGGCACCTTTGATTGCCCTGAGGTGGGCGGAGCAAGTATGCAGCTGTTTGTCTTTAACTCAAGAGTCCTTTAGTGCTACCTAGTTCCCAAGGCAGGTATGACCAGGCCCCATATCTTTGGTTCTGTGATTTTTTTTTTTTTTCTTATTGCTTTTGGGTGTTAGGTGGACCCAGGTGCTGGATAGATTCTCAGAAACAAATTCCAAGAAAGCTGCTCAAGGGCCATATCAAGGTGTCTGAAGCTACAGTCAGAGCTTGAGTTTGCATCTTAGGTGAAAAGGTTTCTGGTTGTTTTAAGAAGTGAAGTTTGTGTGGAGAAAATAATAACTACAGCCAAAAGATACTGGGCTTACTGCATGCTGGGCCTATCTCCAAGGGTCTTTACACAGTGATCTCACAACAACCTCATCAGATGGGTACAGTGACAGTGTCCATTAAGAGTAAGAAAGCTTAGGCTAACTGTCCTGCCCTGGGTCACACAGATAACAAGAGGTGAAGACAGGATTTGAACCCAGGCATTCTATCTCCAGGGCCTGTACACTTAGCTACCATGTACATTCCTCATTTCTGCCAAAGCCGCAGGGCTGTGTCCTTGCCTGAGGCACAGGAAAACATGTTGGAGACTCAGGGCCCTGCAACCCCTCCCACTGCTTCTGCTCCTATTTTGGGAAAAAGGACAGGATAATGATTGCCCTACTTTCTCGCACTTTACTCCCCTTCTGGAGTGAGGGTGGCATCAGTCTAATTTTTATCACACAGCCTCCTGTTTTCTGCCTGGTGCATTTTGGTCAGGCCAGCCAAGGACACATTCATCAAGCATCTGCTATATGTCCGAGCCTTCCATGGGTGTTTTACTTATTATCTCACAGCGACCAGTGAGGTGTAGGTATTATTGTTCTCAGTTTTCAGGAGAGAAAACTGAGGCTCAGAGAGGTGTATGACTTGTCCAAGTTAAACAGCTAATTAATGGCAGGATTTCAGTTTGATGTCAGGACCATCTGACTTCAACACCAGTAGCTTGCCCCCCTCCTCCAGGAAAGTGCAGCAGGGATGCCATGACCTTCCATTCTCCTGGCTCTGCCAGAATCCTGTCTTCCTCTTTGGTGAGTAGGGTGAGTCTGAAGACCCAGGCTGAAACAACATGTGTCCCCTTCCAGGGAAGATGCTGCACTAGGGAGAATTAATAGCCCATAGTGTTCCCCTTGGGTGTGGTCAGGGGCGGGTGCAGGGCTGGAGGACATTTTTTCTGGGCCACTTCTCCGGTTGCCTGTACCCAGTAACTGAAAACTCTTTGGATCTCCTGGTGGCCTGGTTGGAACCTGAGGGAGGCTCAGTGCCTTGAGGGGCCAGGGCAGGTGTGAGGTGAATGTGAGTTGTCTACTCTGAGACTTGTTCTCCCAAGAGCTGTACAAGCCGGTCAGGACCACCTCAAGAAGCTGGGAGTGCCTTCTGCAGCGTTTTCTGGCTAAGCAGCTGGGATTCTTCTCTTTCTTCTGGAGCCTCAGTCATTCTAGTGAGTGGCAGAGAAGCCAACTGGGAATGAGGGCAGTTTGGGGACCTCACTGAGGAAATTTTGCTAAATGACCTGATATTTCTAAAACTTGAGGACATTGTGTTTGGGCTTTAAAAAACAACAACAAAACTAGCCAGAAAATGAAAAGGAATGAATGATTCAGAGTATCAGGCTCTTCATTCCGAGACTGAGGGCACAGCGGGCAGTGACCTTCCTGGAGGGGCGAAGAGGCGGGTGCTGGCCGGGTTCTTTCCCAGGGAGAGCAGACCAGGGCGGTTAGGGGCTGAGGTGGTGAAGGAAAACTGAAAGTTTGAGAATGAGTTTGGGTTTAAAGACTTGATAGGTCCCTGGAGTACCAGCTTCTTCCCCACCCTGGGCTAGCTCCCTGTGCGCCTCAGTGTCCCCATCTGTATCTTGGGGGTGAAGGACCCTCATGGCTCCTGCCCCAAGGCATTGGGAAGCCTCAGCCACGGGGTGTAGCTGTTACATGGTCATTGTTGTCGATATTTATTATTTAAGCACCTCTCTGTGGCTGAGAAGTGACCTGGGGTGGAGTATCACCTTGGGCTGTGGGTCCCCTTTCTCCTCTGTACCCTGCTGTCACTGTAGTTAGCACCTCCTGCTGCTGGGGACAGTGAGCTAGATTCTTCATATGAGTTATTCTCAGGTGGTTGACAAGCCTTCTTGGAATCCCCATAGAAACTCTTCCCACATCTCATGACCTCCTGAGCACTTGTACATGCCTGTGTGTGGTACACGTCCCCCTCTCCTGCCCTTTCCTCCTGTCCTCCCCCCACTCTGCCTGCCCCACATCAGGGCCTGGGCCTGGACCAAATCCTCATCCTTAATCCCAAGGTGCCTGAGATTCAGGTTTCAGGAAACATTGGAGTAAATAGAGGGTTCAACATTTGGAATCTACATCTTTAGTAGCTTCTCATCTCATTCCCATTTCTTGGCCCAGCTTGGGCTCCTAGGTGCCCTTGGCTCCTGAACTGATGCCAGACACATGGGAATAGCAAAAGGCTTCTCCAGGATGGGTGGGACTTGAGGCTGGGTCCTGACTGCAGGAGCATGGGCTGTGCATTCTGGACAGAAGGGAACAGGAGTCAGCCCCCCAAAGTGAAGAGGTGCCCAGGTATACAGAAAAGCTGGTTCACAACAAGGAGCATAGGAGGGTGTGCGAGTGAACGTGGACAAGAAGGAACATATGTGGGCACACACGCTGCCTGGGTAGGGGAGTTAGTGCATAGGAGGTAGCACAGTGGGACCTGCCATTACTCATCTTGTAGTCTGTGGGTGGGTCTTTTGGGGACATCAGATTTAAGCTCTAAAACCCACTAGCATTAGCTGGGCTCCCCTTCTGGGACTGACCCAAGAGGTAGGCCCCTCTTGAACCCACCTGGAAGCTCTCAACCCCACAGGTGCAGTGCTCCGCGGCCACTGAGGAGAGCCCTCAGCCCTTTGCACCCAGGAGCTAAGATTTATGGGAAAGTTGGAGCCAGCAACCACATACTGATAAAGGAGTGTTTTCATTCTGGGGGCGTTAATTAACACCGATTAGATTTCAACTGTGAGTGGGCCTTTTGTTGCAGGAGCCTTTCTAATCAAGGTGGTTTCAGTACTTCTGTGGTTTCACTGAGCCAATTCAGGTTTATTAAATTGGTCTGTTACTACCCTAGGTATTCAGATCTGATGTTATTACTTATAGCTCTACTGGTTCCAATTTTTCAAACTTGGTTTACCATTCATGGTAGTTCCCTTGAAGGGTGCTGATCCTAGAAAGAAAACCCAACCATGTAGGCACATTTCTTGGCTGTGTGAATTTTATTAAATATTTAAAAAACATGTTTTCTGCAGATTCCTGAGATAATTTGGCACAAACATGATGGATTTTGGATTTTCTTCCTAGTTGTTATATTTATTAATAATTCCATCAGTTTCCACTGGATATAGAGAGACTGGATGGCTCAGGAGGCTAAGGCAGAAGGATCATGAGTTCAAAGACAGCCTCAGCAAAAAGTGAGGTGTCAAGCAACTCATACCCTGTCTCTAAATAAAATACAAAATAGGGCTGGAGGTGTGGCTGTGGTTGAGTGCCCTTGAGTTCAATCCCCAGTACCAAAAAAAAGAGAGAGACTGGAGATGAATCACACTGTGGTGTCAGTGAAGCCAGGCTGAAAGTGTGATAGGGTCCTATGACTGGTGATATCAGGTGTAAAGATGAGGAGCTTGCTGGGTTGGGTAGGGGCTTGGACCCTCCCACTCCAGCCTTGATCCTTCCATTTTTACAATGGGTCCTGCTTGTACTTCTGGGTTAAAGCATTCACGTTTTTTTCCTTTTTTTTTTTTTTCAATATTTTTTCCTCTCTGGTTATATCTGCTATGTAATTTAGGAATTAACAAAAAGAAAACAAATCATTCATAATCCTGCCTCCCTAGTGCTTAGCATAAATTCCTTCTAGATTTTTTAAGGCATTTATTTATTTATTTTTCATTTTGAGACAAAGGTCTCACTAAGTTATGAAGATTGGTCTCAAACTTGAGACCCTCCTGCCTCAGCTGCCAGAGTAACCGGGATTATAAGTGTGCACCCCATGCCTAGCTTCAGGCATTCAGAATATTATTGATACCTTAATAAATATATAATACCATTCATATATGTCTGTCCTGCATTTGCAGAATAGTTCTTTCTCTCTTTTTTTTTGTTACATAAATAATGTATTTTTGTAGAAAATATAGAGGAAAAGCACAGAGATTAAAGTAAAAATTATGCTGATCATTCATCCATTCAGAGGAGACCACTCTTTGCAGCTTATGCATACACCAGTGGCTTGCCCACCCTCCTCCAGGAAGGTGCAGCAGGGATGCCATGACCTTCCATTCTCCTGACTCTGCCAGAATCCTGTCTTCCTCTTTGGTGATGTAGTATGGGTCTGAAGACCCAGACTGAAACAACAGGTGTCCCCTTCCAGGGAAGATGCTGCACTAGGGAGAATTAATAGCCCACACAGCCAGGAGTAGACCTCAGACCTTCTGCAAATCCCCAGGTTTTTTTTTTTTTGTTTGTTTTACATTGCCAGGTTTTCTTTTCTTATGCATACGTGCCCATTATTCCTCACTACAAATTGGATTTATGCATATATAGACATCCTTTTTTGTTTTCTTTTTACTTAAAAATACCTGATATATGTTTCAGGATAAGAAGTTTTCTTCTGAACCATGATATGTAAAAATGATTTATTGAGGTGAAATTCATGTAATACAAAATAAAACATTTTAAAGTGAGTATTTGATTGGCACTTAGTACATTCACAACCACCATCTCTATTAGTTCTAAAACATTTCATTCCTCCAAAGTAAAACTCTTTATTTGTTAAATAGTTTTTCCCCAGTTCTACATTTCTGGCCACCAGCCAATCTGCATTCTGTCTCTACAGATTTATTCTTCATGTAAATGGAATCATACACAAGGAATGATTTTTAATTGCTATATTATATACTTTTATTAATCTATTGGAACAGGCTTGGATCTTCAGCTTAAGGTCCCGTTATCTTGGAGCTCAGGTTCTGTCATGGATATACCGTAATTTACCTAAATAGTCCCTTGTTTTTGGACACCAATGTTGTTTCCAGTTTTTTATTTTATTTATTATTATTTTTTTAATACCTGTAAGTAGTAATGTGTTGAAAATCTTTGGGCCTCAACCTCTTTTTTTGTGTCTCAGATTAGCAAGGATACATATTTTTGAATATCTCCGTATAGTTTAGTTTGCAGGTGGTGTGAAGTAATCTCTTTCTCTCTTTTGTTTGAATGCAAGGTTCTTGCCTCTAACCTCTGGGCTCTGTGTTGCTTTTTTGAAAGTCTCATCTTGCCCATCAAAGGAGTTCCTTAGCAAGGGGGACTAATGCTGCCTAAAACCAGGGAAGGTGATAATACCTCACATCACACAAAGGTAGCACTTAAATCTACCATTTCCGCTGGGATTGTCTGGCTGTCTTTATTGAATCTTTCTGTTCTTCAAGGGCAGTGTAACTTTTGCATGGACTGGTTAAACTGCTTCAGAGAGAGTTGACAGAGCTGGCCAGTGCTGCTTCCTGTCTCTCAGGTGAACTAAGTGCCAGAATGAGGCTTTCTGGGTGTCCTGTATAGAAAGATTGGCTTAGGGCACAGCCAGGAGTAGGCCTCAGACTTCCTGCAAATCCCCAGCACCAAAAACCAAAACCCAAGCAAAAAAAAAAAAAAAAAAAAGCCCCACAACCCAGGACTGAAAGGATTTCCCTTTTTCCGTGTCACTGACCTGGATGAGGTATAGTTAAAATACAAGCCATCTTTGAATCTGTGTATCATTGTGAGCATGGAATCATTGAAGGGCCATTGATGTAGAGGGATCCACAGAACCAGCCAGTGGGAGGTACACTAAACTGGGGTCTGATTTAGCTCTCTGAGTTGGCCTAGATGTTTCTCCTTCCTGTGAATCAGGTGCTCTGCACTCTAACTGGGTGTTAATATGCCTGAGGGGGTCACTGTCCCCTATAGAATTGTACCTGCTGGGCCATCATTAATGGCTCTGCTCTCCAGGCCTAGCACAGTGCCTGGTGCAGAGTGGGCATTAATCATATGCCTATGTGCACACATACACTTTCTTCTAGCTGCTCTGTGATGACAATAGAATATGCCTGTTCACCTGGTCCTTGGTCCAGAAAGACCTGTATTTCTGTAAACTGAATAACTGGATATAGTCCCTCAATTCTCCCCTACCTCTTGCTTTTTAAGGGGTTGGTGATCCTTAGAATCTCCAGTTGTCTAGGTACCTGGGTCTGTAACCATCTCCAGTCATTTTAGATCCCTCAGGTGGTTATCAACCTTTTTGGAGGTAATCTTTACTGTTTTCCCATTATGTACTGCTGGTTTGTGTTTGGCATAACTTGGAAGGGAAAACAGACAAACAAACAAAACAAAACAAAAAATTCAGAATTTAGGACTCTGTCTAGGTTAGTAATTTTCTTTAAGCGTCATTGATTCTAATCTTAAGTATATATATTTTCTCCTCTGTTACACTGAAAGTAACTGACTTATTCAACTCATTCAAATACTAACCAAATCTCTTTCAGGTGCCAGGCTGGGGAATTAAGAACGAGTAAGTCATGGTCCTTCGAGATGTGCAACAGGTGTCCTGTGAGGTTTTGTATAGAAGGCGACAGGAGCAAAGATTGGGGTGGGGTTGGAGTGGAGGTCCATTCTATGGGAGATGGAAAAGGGAATGCTCAATAGGAAATAGTATTTGAACTGAGCTTTGAAGGATGGATGGAAAATTGCCATTTGGTTGGGGTGGAAGAGTATTCCAGGAAAAAAAAATTCATTCATTCATTCAGCAAGTCTCTGCTGTAAGCCTGCTGCAGTCTAGACCCTGTGGTTCATTAGGAGTTTAAATTTTCTTTTTTGCAGGGTGCCTAGTAAAGTGCTTTGTATATAACAGTTGTTTGGAAGATATTTGAGTAAATGAAAAAAATCTATGCGATAACTAAAGGAAGTAGACGTTTGTAGAAATGGTTTCAAATGAAGCACAATGTATGAAAATAAAGCATGAGATGGTGGTAAGCTCTATGCTTAATATATGTCTTAGTCCCCTTTTCTTTGTTTCTTTGTTTTGTTTTTGTTTGCAGTATTGGGGATTAAATACAGGGTTGCTTCACCACTGAGTACATCCCTGGCCCTTTTAATTTTTATTTTGAGACAGGGTATCAAAAAAATTTTTTTGGTACTATGGATTGAACCCATTATCTCACACATACAAGAACTCTACTACTAAGCTACACCCCAGCCTCCCTCCCTCCATCTTCCTTCCTTCCTTCCTTCCTTCCTTCCTTCCTTCCTTCCTTTCTTTCTTTTCTTCTTTCTTTCTTTCAACATTTTGTTTTGAGACAGAGTCTCATTAAATTTTTCAGATTGGCCTTGAACTTGGTAATCCTCCTGCCTCAGCCTCCTGTTTAGCTGGTTTTACAGGTGTGGGCCCCTGTGTTTGGCCCAACATTTAAGTATTTTTTTTAAGTTGAAAATGACTTTTCTTATCTGTGTTAGGGTTATGTTTAGCTGCAAATGATAAGACAACCTGATAGAACAGTGACTTAAACAAATTTTTCTTTTACATAAATCTGGAAGTAGTCATCCCAGAACTATTAAGCCAGCTTCACCAACTCTTTTGGGCCCCAAGCACTCTGCTGTTCTGCTCTCTTTGGTACATGGCTTTCATCTCAAAGCTCAAGATGGCTGCGTAAGTTCCAGCCATCACAACTGCATGTCAGGAAATAAGGGATTTGATCACTTCCCTTTCCCCTTTTGCTCTCCAAAATCACACTGTTACCCCTTTTAGGAATACTTCCCCAAAGTCCTATAAACGTGTATATCCCATTAGTCAGAACTTATTTACGTGGCCTCTGTGGAAATATTATCTTTATTCTGGGTTATAAAACAACCACCTAAAATTCAGTGGTCTGTTGCTGAGGGGAAAGAGGAGAATAGATTTTGGGGAAACTGCATGTGCCCACTTTAGCTGCAACCATGGATACAGTGCATTGATACCTAGCAGTGTGGAAGGCTAGTCAAGATCACAGTCCGGGTGCTCTGTGATGTCTCACAGTTTCTATTCCTATCTGGATCTTGTGTTCTCTAAAATTATGCTTGTTTTTTCTCATAAGAATAGGAATTGAGACACTTGGACATGGTGGACCACACCTGTAATTCCAGCAATTTGGGAGGCTGAGGCAAGAAAATTGCAAGTTTGAGCTCGCTCTCCTGATTCAATCCCCCCCACCCCCATGAGAATTGAGGATAAATAGAAGCACAGAGATGCAACTTCTTAGATATAGTTGAGTATTATGGATACACTGTTAACAGCACATGGTCATCCAACAGTCTTGTTCTTTGTGAGCCCCTAACTTAATTTTTCTTTCTTTAAAATCTGCAGCAGAGGACCAAGTCTTCCAAGAAGGATTTCTTAATTAAAACCAACCAGTTATGGTGGCTGGGGGTGTAGCTCGGGTAGAGTGCTTGCCTAGCATGCGTGAGGTCCTGGGTTCAATCCCCAGCACTGCAAACAACAACCCTTGCCCCTTATCCCCTCTGAAAACAAACAACAAAAAACCCCAGAGGCCCTGATCAGTCAATAACCCAGAAATGTCTTTGACCTTCTTCCTTTCCTCATTTTGTATTGCCTCTGAATTTTAAAATTTTAATTTTCATAGGTAACCTAGATGATGACATGACCCGGTGGATAAGAATCAGAGTCTCAGAGCTAGATTTTTGGATTTGTTTCTGAGTTCTGTTACTTATCATCTCTGGGCTTCTATTTTTAAATTATACATTGGGGCTAATAAAACTGTCTACTTCACAAGGTAAGGATTTAGTGAGACAATCCAGGTAACCTTCAGCCTGGAGCCTGATGTGTGATCACTGCTCAGTAAAATGTACCATTATTATTAGTATTGTGTTCGTGGTGTCTCTCAGATGGAACATGCCCAGTAGAGGACTTGGATGTCCCTCTTCACTCAGCAAACATTAACTGAACACCTTCCCATGCTGAACGGGGGAGGCTGAGCAGCACAGCAAAACTGCCTGGGTTTCTGTCCCAGTCCTCTCTTTCTAGCTGGGTGACCTTGAATGAGATGCTTTAATGCTTCTGAGCTTTGATTATTTTTGTCTTTGCAATATGGATGAGAATAAACTTCATGAAATTGTGAAGGATATGGGGCTGGGGATGTGGCTCAAGCGGTAGCGTGCTCGCCTGGCATGTGTGCGGCCCGGGTTCGATCCCCAGCACCACATACAAACAAAGATGTTGTGTCCACCGAAAACTACTCTCTCTCTCTCTCTCTTTAAAAAAAAAAAAGAAATTGTGAAGGATCATTTGAGATAATAACAAATAAATTCTTAGCTTTGGCACATAGCATGCATTCAGGAAATGTTGTTCAAAATAATCAAAGGATATTGGGGATATGAGAAGACTGGTCCCAGGCCTTAGGGAGCTAACAGTTTTAGGAGGCAGGCATCTAAAGGGTGAGTTCTACACAGTGTATTGAGTGCCAAGATAGGAGGATTCTCTGTTGTGAAAACAAAGAATCGGAGGAAGCAGTTGGGAAATGTGAAGAGGCAGTGGGGGGTTAGTGGGGAGGAGACATTTGATCTGGGGTTCGAAGGCCTGGGAGTTAGGCAGGTGTATTTGAGTCAGGAAAAGATGTTTGGAAAAAAGTGTTCCATGCAGAGTTGCCACATGCACATTGGCCTGGAGGTGGGAGGGGCTCAGGCTAAGGGATCCAAGCTAAGTGTATGAGGCTAGGTACTAGTGGGGCCACTAGAGCAGGTCAGGCCCGATACTGGAACACTAAATTGTAGACCATACTTAGAAGTTAGGACTCTATTCTGCACCCAGCAGAGATTTTCTTTCATTAAAAAAAAAAAAAAAAGTGTCTAATCTTCCCAAAGGAGAGGAAAGTAGGGATATGTGCAGCCTTCTTATCCTTTTCTTTCCAGCTCCTTGGAGCATCAGGGGACAGCTTTGTGACAAGAACTGTATCACTAAAATCTGGATTGGGCCCCTCTTCCCACCATTGCTGTGGAATTCTTCCATTTCTTTGAGGGCTGATCTGCCTTCACCTGAGATTTTTATCTGAAGTGATAAGCCAAGCCCCTGGGTTCTCTCTCACCTCACAGATTCTAGGACCTGGTCTTTAGCGAAGGGGGAAACCCTCTCCTGAGAGTCATTCTCAGCTTTCACTGTGCGCCCCCTGCCCCCAGCTCCTTCTCTGAGGGCCCTCCTCTGCTTGCACTCACTCACCCTCTCTCTACTTGCTCTCTGGTTTTCACTCTTCTCTTTCTGAGTTCTGCTTGGCCTCCTACTCAACACATCCAAAGGCTATTGATGGGCCTAATTCCCATACCCAGAGTTGGGCTGGAACCTCACCTTGACTTGCTATTCTGGTTTCTCACTCCCACCCTCCCTTCTCTCTCCAGTTCAGGTTTTCTCCCTCTTCTGTGTTTCTGTAGCTCTGTGTTCTCTGTACTATGGGGACATTTGCTTCTTCCTGTCTTATACTCTGGTGATTTATACCTACTGTCTAAACTCCCGTATTAGATTGACTCTGAAGGCAAGATCCAGCCCTAATTCTCCTTGTTATTCATGCAAGTGCAAAGGGCTTGCATGACGTTGGAATGAATGGGGGAGTTGAGCAGCTTTCTGGGAGGATAAATCAACATGAGCAAGGCTTGGAGGTGGAAAATCCAGAATGGGAATGACAGTGGGCCTGGGTTGGCTGCATGGATGGTGATGAGGGGAAGCAGATGAGGAAAGACTCAGGTCACGAGGCTTGAATGTCATGCTGAGTGGTGACATCCTGCCCTGAAGATGTTGCTGAGGAGGCTGGAGTGTGGCATCCACATAGGCCTGCCACCCGCAGGGCCTGCATTTTCCCTCTGGGTTGAGGATGCTCCTTGGAGTGGGAGAGTGGAGAAGGGCTTATGGGGGACTGTGGGAATCCTGGAACTCATGATCAAGTCCTTACATTTTATTTATTTTTTTAGATGTAGATGGACACATGTCTTTATTTTACTTATTTATTTTTATGTGGTGCTGAGGATCAAACCCAGTGCCTCACATGTGCTAGTCAAGTGCTCTACCACTGAGCCACAACCTCAGCCCACTTCCATTCTTTTTTTTTTTTCTTTTTTTTCTTGGTTGTTCAAAACATTAGAAAGCTCTTTACATATCATATTTCATACATTAGATTCAAGTGGGTTATGAACTCCCATTTTTACCCCAAATACAGATTGCAGAATCACATTGGTTACACATCCACATTTTTACATAATGCCATATTAGTAACTGAAAACAAACTTTATTTTATTCATTTATTTTATATGTGGTGCCGAGAATCAAATCCGGTGCCTCGCACATGCTAGGCAAGTGCTTTACCACTGAGTTACAACCCCAGCCCTCCATTCATTTTTGATGTGAGAAAATATCTTCTTGCTTTGAGTTTCTTTGCTTTTTAACTTTCTTCAGCTCCTGTGAACCAGCAAATTCACGTTGTGTGTGTGCATGCACGCGTGTGTGCAGATACAATCTCACCTATCCTCATTTCCTCCTCTCTTCCTCATTGCTGCTACTACTCTCACCTTCCTGATGTGACATGCAGATGAGGCAGTACACAGCATTCTCATATGTTCAGGTGTTTTTTTCTCGTAAATGACAAGTAAAACTTCATTTTTTTTTTTTTGCACAACATGGTGTTTTGATGTACCAATACATTGTGGAATGGCTAACCTAGCTACTTAAGATACACGATGTCTTACCTTTTTTTTTGAGTGGTGAGAATACTTAAAATATATGCACTTGGCAACTCTCAAGTATGTAATTTCTTGTTTTTTAGCTGTAGTCACTGTAATATGCAATAGATCTCTTGAGCTTATTTCTCCTACTTAATAGGCATTTTGTGTAAAATATCTCCAACCTCTTTACCCCACTTCACATGCCAGACCCTGGTAACTACCACTCTTTTCTCTTGTATGATTTCAACAATTATACACTCCATATATAAATGAGATCATGTGATATTTGTCTTTCTGTGTTTAGCTTCACTTAATAAAATGTGTCCTCCAGTTTCATTCATGTTGTTGCAAATGAGAGGATTTCTTCCTTTTTATGACAGAATAGTATTCCGTTGTATATCTGTATCACATTATTAGTTCATCTGTTGATGTATTACTTAGGTTGGTTCCCTATCTTGGGTCTTGTGGTAGTGTTGCAGTAAACTTAGGAGTACAGACGTCACTTTGACAGACTGATTTCATTTCCTTTGGATATATAAACAATAGTGGGATTGCTGAAATAGTTCTGTTTTCAGTTTTTTGAGGAACCGCCACACCATTTTCCATAATGACTGTACTAATTTGAATTGCCACCAGCAGTAGGCAAGGATTCCCCTTTATCCACATCCTGTCTAGTAGTGTTATCTTTCTTTTTTTTGATAACAGCTGTCCTGATGGGCATGAGGTGATGCTTCAGGTGTGTTTTCACAGTCTACTATTTGAGAAAACAGTAGTCTAATCAGTGGTTAACAAATATGCTTGAAAATGCATCAGCTTTCCAGGTCCCGTGGGGCCCAGGCCTCCTTATTCTTTCTAAGCCCCGATGGATTGAAGTTGTAGCTGCATCTTGAAACCAGAGCTCAGATGACCTAGTTACTTTACCCTTTGACACAGGGATTAGGAGCCTGTAAGTTCTTCAGTTGGGATGGGGCTTTTTAAACTTGGGAATATGTCATCCTTCTTTGACTTTGATCAGTGGAGAGGAAAATATCTTATGGAGTTGGATGGCTGAAGGCATGTTTCCCCAGGTCTTCTCTGTGTAGCGCTGTGTTGCGAGAGCCCCTGTCCAACAGAACACTCATTAAGACCCAGTACAAGTTGGGGCCTGTCAGTAATGAGCGCTTTTATGCTGTTTTCTACAGAAATTCTACTTGAAAACTTAGAGCCTTCAAATATTTCTGATTTTCCATCTAATTAGTGAAGAAGGGCTTTGTGGGCAAGTTTGTGGCACTCTCTGTGTGTCCTGATTCTGTAAACCTCTTGGGAAGCACTTTAAGTGAAATTCTTCCAACACATCAAAAAAAGGCAGCACAAACAATTCAACACCCCAGAGGCTGGCAAACCCTAAACACATTCCATATCCAATTTCAAAGTTCTCTTACTCTTTTCTTTAAGGTTGATGTCATCCTGCCTTGTGAGGAAAGAGGGCTTCACACTTTAGGGAGGTCTCAGGAATGGGGGTTCTGGCATGTGGGGGTGCCCGGCTCTCTTTAGGACTGGTGACTGAGTGACTGGACATGGGCTGGTCTGGGTGGGTCTTCTGGGCAGCCTTGTCACCCTAGGTCCTTAATAGCATGAGGCCGTAGCAGCTGAACACAGATGGTGACTGCTGCCCCCATGCGGAGAAGTTGGGAAAATGAGGAACTTCCCTGACTATGGAGTCTCTGGCTTCCCCCTAAAGTGAGGACAAAAACCACAGGTTTATGTCTGTGGCCCCTTCACGAGCAGGCTGGAATCACAAGGCAAGGAACATGTTTCCCCCTAAGGAATATGTTTTCCCCTAAATCCAAGAGTGTTAGGTACCTAAGCGAGAGGGCAAACAGTGTCCTTGGACACCAGAGACAGTACCAGACTTTGTAGGACTTTTATTCCTGATTAGTTCCCTACTGGGCCCATGTTTTAGCTTTTTTTTTTTTTTTTAAGGGTCAAATAAAGATTTATTTAAAAAATAATAATTCCTATATCCCACCCCTACTTTCATTTTCTTTTCTTTTTGGTACTGGGGAATGTTTTAATCTTTTCCTGAACCCAGACCCCTGATTCCTTTAAAACTGTCTTTTATTGTGGCCCTTGGTTTATTCTGGTGCTGTGCCTTCTTCCCTTCATACCTGCTGTGGGTCCTCCCAAATGCCCCCACTCCTGTCCCCTTGTAGTTCTTTATGACCAGAGAGTGCCGGATACTCCTACATCAAGTTTTTTATCCATCCCCTCTTTAGAAACTGGATGGAGCTTCCACAGACCCAGCCGATGAAAGTTCTGTGACCTAGACTTCCCTGTTCTGTCAGATATCAATTCACCCATCCATCCATCTATCACCAAGCACTACAAGGCTTTGTGAAGTTCTTGGGTATAGGTATACATATGGGAGAAAAAGGAGCTGTCTTTAAGTAACTCTAAGGCTGCTGGGGGAAGGTGAACAAGTCAGTTACAGAGACTATGAGAAGGAGGGGCACCTGTGTAAAGGGTGGGCAAGATCTTTTGTGGCATCCACAGTGAATGTAGGGTGAGGACACACTGTGTCTTGAAAGAAATAGCAATTTTTAGCAATAGGAGGAATAAACACTTTTTTATTATACACATCTACTTCAATTTAAGTTTGATTAAAATTATTAACTCTCTGAGCCTCAAATTTCTCATCTATAAGCTGAGTACGGGAAACTGATAGCACCAACCTCATAAGGTGAAGGATTAAATGTGATAATATGCATTTGTTGAACACTATAAATGCTCAGTAAATATTGACTGTCATGTCTATTTTCAAGTCAGAGAAGAAATTTTCTCTAGGATCCTTGGAGAAAATTTACTGAGATTGCAGAGAAAACATCTTCGACAATCTGCTCAACATGAACTCAACAAGTCTTATAAAACCTGTGTGTTGTATTAGGCCTCAGCATAAAGAATAACTACCAATAATTCAGTTCAGGGAGAGAAACAGGATGGAGAATAGTACCCTGTTATGTCTAGTGTGAGATTTTGCACATAGACTTTTTATTTTTTAAGGAGAGGTATTTTAATACTTGCAAGGTCATTTGATATAGTCTATCCTAAAGAGAGAGAATATCAGAACCACTGGGGAAATATCTTAAAAATATAGATCCTAGTTAGGAGTAATGGGCTTGCCTCTAATCCCAGCAACTTGGGAGGCTGAGGCAGGAAGATTACAAGTTGGAGATCAGCTTGAAGTTAGCAAGATTCTGTCTCAAAACAAAATAAAAAGAGCTGCAAATGTAGCTCTGTGGTCCTGCATTCAATCCACAGTAACACACACTCATTCCCCCCACACTCCCCCCAAACCCCCGCCCCACCTTCCTTCTCCTTCCAGATCCTAAGTTCCTATCCATACCCTATAAATTGTTTCAACATACCTGGGCAGAGCCTGGCAGTATATATTTTAAATAAGTGCCTCCAAAGTGGTTTTGCTTTTGTGGCTCAGCTTGAGAATTTTGGACAGAACTCAAGACTCTGAACAGCCCCAGACTTTTCCCCTTGGTGATCTTCCAGTCACCAAAACTCTTGGTGTCGTGGGTTTATCAGGCCTGGCTACCTGATGAGGTGAAGAACTTGAGCACCTTCCTCCATGGGGTCTCCAAAAATGTGCAGGATTGTTAAAATTCCTATTTATTATAATAATCCTTGTTCCCAGCTCCACTCTTTCCCTGGATGACTTAATCACAGTCACTACAGCATAACATTTATCTTCTAAGTCTGCAGTTGATTTGACAGGATTTAATGTTGTAAAATAAGCAAGAGCCAGTATTTTGGCCAAACAGCAAATTCTTGCTGTTAAAAAGCCCCTGATTCCAAGCTGGCTGGGCACTTTCCCTATTAGGTGGAGAGAGAGACTGTGCCAGCTGTTTATAATTGGGACTTGAAAGCTTTAGGTCTGTGCTGTTCAAAAAAAAAAAGCCACTAGCCACATGTGGCCATCAAGTACTTACAGTCAGCTAGTCTAGATCAAGATGTGCTATGAATGTAAAATACCCCCCAGATTTCAAAGACAATACTAAACAAAGTGTCTCAGTAATGTTTTTATACTGATTACATGTTAAATGATAATTTTGAACTATATTGGCTCAAAAAAGTATATTAAAATTAATTTCACTGATTTTTTTAAAATAAAAAATGTGGCTACAAGAAAGTTTGAAATCATAATATGTGACATATTTTTTCAGGCACTGCTGTGTTTTTTGTTATTAGGGATTGAACCCAGAGGTGCTTAACCACTGAGCCACATCCCCAGCCCTATTTTGTATTTTATTTAGAGACAGGGTCTCACTGAGTTGCTTAGTGCCTCCCCCTTGCTGAGGCTGGCTTTGAACTCGAGATCCTCCTGCCTCAGTCTCCCTAGCCTCTTTTTATTTTATTTTATTTTTTTATTTTGAGACAGGGTCTTGCTAAGTTGGTCAGGATCTTGCTAGCTTACTGAGCTACCTTTGAACATCCTGCTTCAACCTTCTGAGCTGCTGGGATTATAGGTGTGCGCCATTGCATCCAGCTGTGTTAGGCTTTTAAGTCAGTTTTTGGGGCCAGTTTATAGTGTTTGCTCTGTTTACATCGGTACAAATTTGAAATGGACATCCACAACAGTTATTCTAAGTCATTTAACTTGACCTTGAACATTAGCAGCATTATTATCACTGGTGCTTTCCTTAAAGTGGGAATTTTATGAAATCTAATCTAAAGGGCATGTAGCTAGTGCGTTATTGTTTTAGAAGATAGTCTTCTAACATCTTTAGGAGGGGTGAGAAGAAAATATCCTAAGTGGAGAAATTGTTTTGCTCAGATTGAAGTTTTATTGCAGAGCGGAAAAACCCAGAAGGCTGCCTTTTACAGTGGACACTGCAATTCATTTTAAAACCATGGGCTTGGAAGCAAACCACTGTGAAATACTTGTGAAAACACCACTCAACCCTCTTATCATTTTTGGCCTTCTCTTTGGCACTCTTTCCTTACTCTCTTGGGCAAGTTCTGAGGCTTTGTTTTCTCATGTATAAAAAGGTAATAAATAATATCTTGCTCTAAGGACAGTGTGAGAATTAAATGTTGTATTAAATGAGGTAATGCCTGTAAAGCTCTTAGCGTATGCATGGCTCATATGCTGTGAATGATGCGGGTTCTATAAATGCTAGCTACCATTGCCATCACTTTTAGTTCTAGAGACTCTGTCTGAGTCAATGGTTCTAAATGAAAACTTCCACAGGATGGCAGAAGAGGAAATTGAATCAAATTCTCCTGTGGTGCCCCACTCCATGGGTTTCATTGTTCTTGAGTGGCTTGCAAACAATCTTCATTTTCAGAGAAAAACAGTAGACACCCAGACTTTCAATAGAGGGGCCCAAAGATGGAATCAGTTACCTTGAGAGTCTCTTGTCAATGGGGGTGTCCAAACTGGAAGAACAGTTAGTAGAGATGTCATAGAGGGATGAGCCTTCTTAGGCTTGTGATTCTGAAGATTGCTACCAGCTTTGAAATTATGGAGCCTTTCCTCTGTTTGGCCATTGACATTTGATCCAACTTGGTAAAGAAACCCTAGGCAAAGACTGATCATCAGCCAACCAGGCTGGGAGGCTTACTGTGACATTTTTTATTTTTTATTTTTATTTTTTGGTCCTGGACATTTAACCCAGTGGTGTGTTACCACAGAGCTACATCTCTAGCTCTTTTTAAATTTAATTTAATTTTATTTTTCTGATACAGGATCTTACTAAGTTGCTTAAGGCCTCACTAAGTTGCTGAGGCTGATTTTGAACTTGTGATCCTCCTGCCTCAGCTTTTCCCATGTTGCCGGGATTACAGGCATGCACCACTGTGACCAGCTCTGTTTTCTTCTCTTGAATGTAGTTATTTCATGGAGGTAGCAGGTACCAGGGTTGAATTGGAGGAATGTGTGCCACTTCTTCAGTGATTTGCTCCTCTAGAAAATGGTGGAACTTGGGTCTCAGTACCTCTCAGGCTTAAACTCCCTTTCCTTTGAATGGAGCAATTTGAAATGACATCAGGATCAAGTGGTTAATAGAGGAGTGTCTGCGGCCTTGGGGAAGCCACAGTCAACTTTTAATTCTGGTTTTAGTCACTCTGTTTTGGCTTTCCACCTTGGACTTTCCTATGGAAATGAAAAAGCAAGACATCAAGGTTTACTGGATAAATTTTTTTTGAATGATTATTTTTAAACACTTAATGGTTATGTTGGGCACTTTATTTGCTTTTGAAGAAGGTTTTCCTGGGCATCGGTGGCATATAGCATCTGCTAGCCACAAGGGGAAGAAGGAAAGAGATGAGATACTTCTCTCCCTTTGCTCCAAAGTATCGAGTTCTTCCATTTCCTCAAAGTGCCTCCTGTGTGCCACTAGTGCACCGTGCTAGGGGCTGGAAATTCAAGGCTGAAAAGCAGACACCAGTGGCCCATTTCTTGGGAATTATAGCTCAGCAGGGATGACTGCTCAGTTCCATTGACTATGGAACTTCTAAGTTCTGGTTGTGTAGGCAGAGGGAGACACAGACATAGACTGTCCTCCTGGTGGCCCTTTCCTTGACCTGCTTGCCCTTGTCCACTATGGCTCTGGCTGGTTTCTGACTAATTTCCTCTGCTGATATCTGGATCTCTTTGGATCTGGATGTCAGTGAAATATAGCTGCCTCACCAGGACCTATCACCTCTGCCTAGGCAACTCCTTCATCACATTGATGCTTCTAGGCCAACACAACCTGTTACTTTCATGGTCTTTGTAGCAAACCAGGAATCCCTTGGTTTGTAATGGAAGGAAAGCCTGGTGGGATGAGGGAGATATGAGGGTATGTAGTATCAGGCTAGCTGGTCTGGGGGAACATGAGGAGAGGAAAAGAGAAAAACAGTGGCCTTGAATGAGCTGCTTCATGAATGAGCTGTTCCATTTAGACTCTTATCTGCATGGATTAAACCTGGGATTTGAAAGTCCTTTGTGCAGTGTTTCCTCAATTTTAACCATCCCAAATTTCAGGCATTCTTGTCCTACCCATATAATTTTGCTATAGTATATAATCTATTTTTTAAAAATTGACTCACTTAAAAAACCTAAATAAGACTGGGCATGGTGGTGCATGCCTGTAATTCCAGAGACTTGGGAGACTGAGGCAGAAGAATCACAGGTTCAAAGACAGCCTCAGCAATTTAGTAAGGCTATAAGCAAACTAGTGAAACCCTGTCTCAAAATAAAAAATAAAAAGGGGTGGGGATATGGCTTAGCGGTTAAGTGCCTTTGTGTTTAATCCCTGGCACCAATATAAATAAGTAAATAAATAAAATGAACAAAAACCTTAGCGCTGGGGATGTGGCTCAGTAATTGAGTGCCCCTGAGTTCATTCTCCAGTACCTTCCCCCCCAAAAAAAATTTTTTGAAAAAGCCTTAATAAGTTAAAAATTTTCATATTATTTTATGAGCCTTCACTTTTTATGTTATATATACTTATTTATAATATTTATATTTTCAAATGTTCTTGCCACATTCTCAGGTATTTGCTTTCTTAGGGTCAGTCTGCCTAAGAAGTTCATGATTGTTCTTCCAGGACAACTTTGAATCTCTGAAATTAAAAATTGTGTTTGTATTTTCCTGAGAGAAACTTTCAAAGTTTTCATCAAGCAAAGGGGCCAGGACCATAATTTGAGATTCCTGGAATTTTGTCTGATTGTCACTTACAAAAATTTCCTTTCCCCAAGAATAAGAGCAGAGTTTTCTACTTTTTTTTTTTTTTTTTGATACT
>NW_026000174.1:29373076-29390311 GCF_001458135.2 Marmota marmota marmota | reverse complement strand
TGAATTTTTTTTTTTTTTTTTTGTATTGGGAATTGAACCCAGGGGCACTTTTCCCACGAGGTACATTCCCAGTCCTTTTTATTTTTAAGTTTTGAGACAGGGTCTCCCTAAGTTGCTGAAGTTGACCTCAAACTTTTTTTTTTTTTTTTAAAGATAGAGTGAGAGAGGGAGGGAGAGAGAGAGAGAGAGAATTTTTTTTTTAATATTTATTTTTTAGTTCTCGGCGGACACAACATCTTTGTTTGTATGTGGTGCTGAGGATCGAACCCGGGCCGCACGCATGCCAGGCGAGCGCGCTACCGCTTGAGCCACATCCCCAGCCCGACCTCAAACTTTTGATCCTCATGTCTCAGCCTCTGAATTGTTGGGATTACAGGGGTGTGCCACTGTGTCTGGTGATGAAAGGTTTTTATATATATAAAAGTTATAAATAGAAAACTGTTAAATGGTTAAATGGTCTTTTAAGAGTAAAGTAGAAAAACAAATAGGTAGGGGGCAACTATCTGAGGATATTCATAGTGTAGGTTCACTGTAAATATAGGTCAGAGAAAAAAAATTAGAAAAAGAAAAGCTGCTTGTTGGGGCAGAAATATATCTTTTGGCGGGAATACCAGGGATTGAACTCAGGGACACTCGACCACTGAGCCACATCCCCAGCCATATTTTGTATTTTATTTAGAGACAGCGTCTCACTGAGTAGTTTAGCGCTTCACTTTTGCCGAGGCTGGCTTTGAACTTGCAATCCTCCTGCCTCAGCCTCCTGGGATTACACGCATACGTCACTGTACCTGGCCAGAAATATATCTTGACTAAGTGCCTCAGGAGAAAACACCATCATGCTGGATCACACAAACCCACAGAAAATACTGCTTGTATAAAAATGGACCAAGCCACAAGTCTTGGGGTAACACAAAAGGTTAGGGACACAAGGGGCACCCTCTTCATTTTTTCCAGCTCAGCCCCTTAACCTTAGAAAGAGTATTAATAAGTTTCTATTTATATCCTGCCTCCTTTCACCAAAGATCCATGAATTCTAGATGCAATAAGATAGAAATAAGAATTTGAAATTAGAACTAGGGAAACTACAAGTAAGAAGAAAACAAACTAAGGAGTCTGTGAAGAATACAAAGACCCACACATGAAAGGTTGTGTTATTGCTGAGTTCCACATTTGACTTGGAGCTTCCTGGCAGCCAGAACGAACGAACAAACAAACAAACAAACAGCAACAACAAAAAGAAACAGAATAGATTTTCTGGATTTTACTGTTAGAAAAGAAAAACATCCTAGTTGTTCAGAGGTAACTAAGTTCTTCCTGATTAGTTCCTTTAAGTTAATTTATTCTCCTTCCCTCCCTCCCCCTCCCTCCCTCACTCCCTCCCTCCCTTCCTTCCTTCCTTCCTTGAGTGTGGTACTGAGGATCAAACCTATGGGTACTCTACTACCAAGCTGCACTGCCAGCCCTTTTTATTTTGTGAAAGGGTCTTGATGGCCTCAAACTTAAGATCCTTTTGCTTCAGCCTACCAAGTCACTGGGATTACAGATATGTAAATTTCTGGTTTAAATTTCTTATAAACAAAGCCCTCCTCATCTTTTTCCTTGCCATATTAATCCCTCCTCATCAGGTGGCTCCTTAGTCTGGGCCATTTTCTTCCTCTTAGGTGGCCCTGTTAGAGGTAGCCATATACTTCTCCTTTCTAATGTCAGGGCACATGTATGTTCACATCTACTTATATGATTATTTGGAAAGCTTTTCTTCTCCATTAGATTACAAAATTACAAACCTGAATCTAGAGCCATGTTGTCCTCAGTGTCTGGCACAATCCTGGCACATTATAAGCCCTTGGTAAATATTTGTTTGAATAAATGAATAAGGCCAGAGCAGCCAGGGATTTTTATGTGAGTGATTCTTGTAGTGCCTTCATAGAAAACCAAGGCCCTTTCAAGGGTACAAACTGTTGTCTGTCAGAGATCTTGACCTTCATTCCAAGCTCTGCCTTTCAGAGATTGCTAATGACAGTCACCACTCCAGGGAATTATAGTGCACCTGACATAAGTCCAGTCCTGTAGTAGGCACTTTTGCACATGCCTGTAGTCCTCACAGATGGGGAGACTGAGGCTCAGGGGAGGGAAACAGCTTGTCCAAGGTCATGTCACTGGTTAGAGTAGCAGCATCGTCTATCTGCACAGAGCTGTGTTCTTCTCTGTCTGCCTGTTGTTTCTGAGCCTGAGCACAAGTGTGTGTGAGAGTTATGGGCTCTTATCTTTTGGCAATTAGAGCAGCTCAGTGAGGGTATTTCTGGCACAGGCCCTTGCTGCTTTCTGACAGCTGCTGCCTTCCAGTCTCTCTTGAGTTTGGAGGAAAGAAAGCCCACACCTGAGATTGGCAAAGTCATTTTTCCTGGTCTCTGAATGTGTTTATTGCTCTTGTCACACTGTCTCCTAAAATGCAGGCATATTAGAGTTGACTTTTTTTTTTTTTTTCATAAAAGCCACTGGGGAGAAAGGGAGAGGCACAACTTGGGTGTCTCAAGGAATAATTGGATTTGCCCAGTGATTGTGGGAAATGACAACATGCCAAAAAGTACATTTGACAGTGCTTTGAGTCCAGATTCATCAGGCATGTGTTTTTAATTACCTTGTCCCTCTTGTCATTATTCTAATAGAGACCTAATTTTTAAAACCATGTTCATTATTAAACTTTATTCAGCAAGGTTGGTAAATGGGATGTTCTCATGGCTCAGTGTTGCCACCTACTGTGTACTGCATAGACTGTCAATCTTTAAAATATTAGAAAGCAATAAAACACATTTCAAACTGCAACAAGGCATAATTTGATCCGTCTGTTCTTCCACAGGGTTGCGAATCCTCAGGGTATGCATTATAAGCATCTGTCAGCACTGTGTGCTCTAGGAGTGTGGAGACACTGGTTCCAGTGACTTCTGGTGATTAAAAAATACTAGACAAAAAGTAGCACTTTCCCTTTGGGAACTAGACTCCTAAAAAAACATGCATTGCCTGCCCCCAGTATCTGAATAATTGCTACATTCAGTGTGTGTTAGAAAGTATCCCTGAAGAAGGCAGTTAGGGAGATGTTTGTAAATGTGACAAGCCTTTTGGTTCTATCTTTGGCCCACAAGTCTCAGTAAGGATTTTGGCTCATGGCTGTGATTTAGAAAACCTAATAATTTTTATGTCTCTAAAGTTGTGCTTCCAGGCTGCTGGCTGTTTCATATTCTCAAGCTTGTTTCTGCATTTAGAAGGACACAAGAGAATAGCAGTAGGCATTGACATACCTTTACCTCCCCGTACCAGAAAAGACTGACAGATTTCAGCTTTGCTTGTGGATAGATTTAGATTGAGTCTTATTCCTATTTCCCTGCAGTGGCTTTGACAAGTCTTATTTGGAAGATGAAGTAGCACAGTTATTGAGCTGGTATCCTGTTGTTCCTGTTTGAATGGTAATAGCCACAAAATCATCCATACATATGTAGTGCATAAGATTTTACTCATTTCCTCCATAAATTATTGTTTAGGCAATTAGGAAGAGAAAAATATGAAAAATACAGGTGCTAATTATAACCAGACTTTCCCTTTACACATAAAGAGATCAGATTTTCAAGGTATTTTACATATTTAGGATAAACCCCCTTGGTTAAGAAAATATTTTTAGTTGTAGATGGACACAATACCTTTATTTAATTTTTATTTATGTGTGGTGCTGAGGATTGAACCCAGTGCCTCATGCATGCTAGGCAAGCGCTCTACCATTGAGCCATAACCCCAGCCTGATATTTCCTCCCTTTAACCTTCAGTTATTCTCCATGTAAACAACCTTTATTGATTACACGGCCCTGAAAGTTTAATATCCAGCAATGTCAAGACTGTGCATTATTTGTTTATTCATTTACCACTCTGTCCTGTTTCATAGGGGATTCTAGGCACCTTATGGGAAAGGGATAAAATACGAATTAAAAAAAATAAAACATTCAGGTTCAGCAAAAGTATAAATTATATTATGAGATTAAGCCTAAGGAGATGTGGAGAATGAGAACAGCCTGGTACTATTTCTATTAAATTAAAAAGCCAGCTCATTGGACAAATTGACGTAGCCATTTTTTAAAAAGCTATTTGGAAGCCACTCTCAGTTTTCGAAAGCTCTGTGTAAACATGGGCTGCTTCATGTTCCCGACATTTCAGCTGAACTTCAAAAAATTGCCTTTTTTTCCTCCTTTCAACCTCTAACCTGACCTCTAGCACACTCCCACTTCCTCTGAGCCAAGGAGATGTCAATATGAAAGTATTTTATCAAGCGAGGTTGGTATTTTTCTGGAAATGCTGTAACCTGGGCGGCAGCTGGGCATTTGGGAAGACTGTGGGAAGCTTATTTTGGAAATCTTTTTATTATCATGACACTCAGGCTCTTGCAAGTGGCTCCAGGGCCTCACACCCGGATGGGCTGTAATGATAGGAAGACCAAAAAAAGAAGTGTTGAAGTGGAAGGTGGGTGTAGAAGTCCTCTTTTCACAACACAGCAGGATGCTTGATAGTCTTCCTTCTACAGCTCTCCTCTTGTTCCAACCTCTCCTCCAGGACCAGAGTGTTTTGCATTGTCTTCTGGAGGCCTGGCCTGGAGCATCCTCAAAGAATGCTGCCTAAATAGGCTTCCAGGAACCTATTGGAACCAGAGAGCAGGCTGGGCAGGGTGCTGTTAGTATCAGAGTGAGTTACAATCTTATGTTGAGATGTCACTCTGTCCTTTCTTGACACAGCCACCCAGAGGTCCACAGATGGAAGAGCCACCCTACCTCCCCATGCACCCATTAAGGAGGAGCCTCAGGACAGTGAGATACCACTGGTTGCATCTCCCAACCACTTTCCTGAGTGGAGTCTCCTGCAGCTCATTCCCCTCGTGACTTCCCTACTTAGCCGTCTGATAGACATGTCCAGCTAATATGTTCAAAACACAGATCTTGATTAATTTTAATTCCTACCTTCCCATTTTATTTTACTTTTTTCTTCCCCAGGCTTAATCATCTCAGGAAATAGCACTGGCATCCATTCAGTTGCTCAAAGAAAAAACCTGGAAGTCATCTTTGTTTTTCTCTTTTCTTTACTCCAACTATAAATCACATCATTAAGTCCTGTTGGCTCCACCACTGGGATATTTTGCCAAGCTGAATCCCTTTCAGCATTTTTACCACTGCCGTGTTGGCCAGCCCCATCCTGTCCTGCCTGTACTGCTGCAGGGGTCTCTTTACCCAGTCTCCCTACTTTTCCCCACTTATTTTCAAAGGCATTGTTAGTGGCACTGCAGTCAGACTGGCTTTATACACTGGACCATCCACTCACTGACTGAGATGGCAAGTCACCTGATCGTGCTATGCCTGGATTTTGCCATCTGCAAAATCAGGACAAAAATAGTATTCATATCAGAAAGTTTTCATGAGGATTAAAGGAGATCATACATATTCAGGTGTTAGGGTAGTTCAGAACACACTGTTAAGCACTGAATTAATATTAGATTTTTATTTATTTTCCCCAATCCCCAGGCCATTCTCCATGTGACAGATACAGAAATATTTTAAAGAAGTAAACCTTATCATGCCTCTTTTGTCTTTCAAAGCCATCCATGGCTTCCTATTGCCTTTGGAAGAGAACCTGAATTTCCATGAGGTATTATGAGGCTCTAGATAAAACCTCCACTAACCTATCTCCAAGTTTGATCTTTTACTGCTGTTCCCACTGGTCTAGAGCTCTAGCCTCAAGGCCCTTCTTCCTTCCCTGAAGCATGCTTCATTTATCCTCACCTGTTCTCATGCCTGGAATGCTTTTCATTTAAATACTACATGTTAGGCCTTTCCTGGTGCATGTCCTGACCCCCACATATCACTGTCTTGTGTTCTTCATACCACACACCAATGTCTGAAATTACTTGTTTACTTGTTTATTATTTATATTTCTGTCCCTCTGTCCTTCATCATCACCGTATCTCCTGTGCCTTCAGTTCCAGCCTTGGAGAAGGTCCTGAGAAATGTTTATTAAGCAATAGAATAATGACGGCCATGGCCACTATTTATTTAGTACTTACTATGTCCTCTGCGCTTACAGAAATCTGTCCTTTAATCCTTATAACAATACTGCAGGATTAGATATTTTAAATCTTATTTTATAATTGAAGCAATAGTGACTCTGGGAAGAAAAATTATCGAAAGCCACCCACCTGGTAAGTGGGTGAGACTAGATTTTAACTTGGGTCTGTTTAAGTCCATGGACTTTATAGGTGATAAACACTGGTAAATGGCAGCCAGAGTTCTTAACGGACTTATGAATAGAAAATGAGACTTCAGTGTCAAAAGTACCCCATTGACATCCTTTTGAAAATTAATGGTTTTAGAGAACTTTCTATATGCTATGTGCTGCTTTTACTTGGATTTTAATTTTGAGGGCGGGTATTGTTCATCATGTTCTAGTTTTGTTGTAATTTTGGAGAGATTTCACAGGAAGCATTGTTTGGATTCTATTTAGCTTCAGTTATGAATTGGTTCAAGTCTACTGGGGAGATGTCTGCTAGAAAGTTAGAGTAAACAGTGTGCTAGACTTTTCTGGCCTTTAAACTGAAATTTTTCAATGTGGACTAAGACCACAAACAGCTAAATCATCTGAGCCTCTGATCTGAGGTACTTGATAAAGTGAAGATTCCTGGATTTACTCTAGACTTTTTTTTTTTTTTTTTGGTGGTACTGGGGATTGAACCCAGGGGTGCTTTACCATTGAGCTATATTCTCAGCCCTTTTTATTTTTATATAGAGTCTCACTAGGTTGCCCAGGCTGACCTTGAACTTGGGATCCTCCTGCTCATCTTCTCAAATTACTGGGATTATAGGCATGTGCCACTGCACCAGGCTAAGTCTAGACTGTTGGCATTAGATGCTCTGGAGGGCCTCCCAAATTTGCAGTTTTTAACCTCATGTTATTCCGATTAAAAGATGAAGATCATTGGTTATACCTGTGTTCTAACTAGATATTTTTTCTTTGATTAAAAAATATGTAGAGCTATATTATTAACCATTTTATCAAAATTCAGTTTGGGTAGGTTTTGATCTCTGATCATGGGTCAAGTGTACTTTTTTCCCATGGTAATGGCCCTTAGGCCCCATGTCCCAGGCCCATGTTGGCTTCTTGGTCATTGTGTTCAATGTTTCCAGCTTAGATGAGGCAAGGGGGCCTCATTTAGATCCCAGAGATAGCTCTAAAGGGGTCATATCTTCTGATACATTTGGTCCTGCTAAAATTACTTTTAAAAATCAGATTTCTTTTTGCTACTTCATTCCCAGAAACAATTCTTGAACAATCAAAATCCCTAGCCCTTAATATCTGTGTTTTCCTCCCCTCTGTTCACACTCTAAACAAAAGCTCCATGTTTTAATAGACACAATAACAGTAAAATTAGCTTGATTAGACTCTAGGTGGATTTAAAATGTAACCTAATGGCAGCCCTGTCTGGATTGGAAGTCATGCATTTTATTTTTAGCACAGAATGTATTTGCAGTGCCTGGTAGGGGATTAAATGATTATTGAATTAAAGTGACTAAATAATACAAGCACCCCTCATCTATAGATTCTATCATGATGTTTTTTTTTTTTTTGCCAATTATGATTTCAGAAATCTGGGCTTCCAGCTTGGAGCTTAAGCCACCTTCTTTCTGTCCTTGACTTCCTGAGTTATGCCGCAAGAGAAAGTCAGCAGTTATCTTTCCTACCTCTGCTCCTTTCTCTGGTCTCTGGATCCTCTAGGTTCTTAGAGAGCTCAAAATGTGAGGCAAATTGTAGTTTAACAGTCTCATTCTGAAGAACTTACAACTAGCTTGCTCCTTTCTCCCTCCACAAGTGCTCGCATATGCTTTCATTAAATAATAATATCCTACACTACAGCAGCACTGTTCGCTTTGTCTACCCTCTTCTTGTTAGGCTATTTACCAAGGGGAAACTGAGACATAGATCATCCAACCAGCTGTTGGTAGAGCCCAGTCTAATTTGTGGCTTGTTCTCATTCAGCTGATCCTTTCCTGTGTGCTTGGTGACCCTACCAGGTCTGAGGAAAACAGGCTGAACAGTTTTTGATCTTTTGGACTAAGAGTATATGTGTATTATGTGCTCTCAGCTTATTAAGAACTCAGAATATTCGATAGAGAGTTTTGGGAGTAGGGAACAGATCCGTTAGCTGAGAGTCAGGACTGCTTCATTTTGGAACCTTTACTCTAAGCTTCTGAGCATTATTACAAGCACAGCCTAGGAGGTAAATGTAAAAATAATTTTCTTGCCAGTTTTTCCTGCATGGTATCCTAGCGACAGTGGACTGCCTGTCCTTGGGTGTTGGGGCACCAACTGGGGCAGTGTCAGAGCTTGCAGAGGGAAGGGATATGAAGGGCATGATCAGTCACCCTTTTTAAACTCAAGCCATAGTTTATTTTTAGTTTATCTTTTGGGGAGTTTTTAACCCAGTTATATTTGAACAACATTTTATGTTCCGATCACCAAAGCAATATATGTTTATTGTTAGATAATTTGGCAAAAACAGACAGTCCCAAGGAAGGAAATTAAAAATCAGCTGAAATTCCACCATTGATAACATATTGGTAAATATCCTTCTATTTATCTGTTTTACCAAACTTTCTTACAGTAATTAGATTCTGGAATCAGCATACAGTAAAAAAAAAAAAAAAAATCTTATAAAGTCAAATGTACCCTAAACCACCATGGACAGTAATTCTAATGCCTAAAGCACATTAAAGTTTGAAAACCATTAAGCTAGACAGAAGGAAAGAACAAATGAAAAATCTATATGAAATGAAAAGTCTAGGGCAAAACCATTCCCCCTTTAAGATTACTATCAAATCCCTAATGGTGAGTGGATGCTGGGGAAGAATTGAACTGAGTTCCTCTTGCTTGTAAGGTTTATTTCATTCTGTTTTAATATTGGGGTTTTGTAGCTTTAATGTAGGCTAACAGATTTACTTGTGAGGATGACAAGCCATAGTGGTAACATGTTTTGCTTGGGGGCATAGGTTCTAAGATAGTAAGAAAATATGGACACAGTGTAACTCCAGAAAGTCCTTACCACTCCCCCCAACTTCTGCCCCCCCCCCCCCCCGCTAAGCAAAGCAAACACACACTCAACTGGGATCATTTGTTTTGTTTTGTAATCTTTTATTTTATGGTAAATATTTTATATATACCATTTTTAAAGTTGCATGTGTTCCATTGTAAGGATATGCCACAATTTAATGACCAATCTCCTATTATATATTTAGGTCATTTGCAATTATTTGCTGTTAATTTGATGAAATGAGCATCCTTATGGATAAATATCTTTGCCCATCCATAATTATGTCTGTGGATAATACTTAAATGTGGTATTGCTGGTTCATAGGATATAAGAATTAAGGTTTTTAATTCATATTGCCAAATTGTCCCCAGAAACATTGTATACTTCCTTCAGAGTATTTATTTCCCACTGTTACTGGAAATTATCACTCAAAAGAGTCTCCACAACATGCCATTTTTTTTTTTTTTGGATGACCCAGTACTGTTGTTCATTGCCTGTCCAATTTATCCTGGAAAGAAAATAAAAGAAACAAGGCTAGAGATGATAAGTGCTGGTGATTGATTCATGTGGGAGAGTGAGATAGATAACAGAAGGGTGAGCGTGGAGGCCATTTCTTCTGCTTGTAAGCTATCTTCAGCAGACCTTGAAGGATGGCATACTGCTTAATACTTAAAGGGTATATGCAGTTTTTAAAAACATATTCATTATAACTTTTGATTTGGAAGATAATTTGGCACCTTGTCATCATAGAAGCTACAGGATGGTAATGATATTTTTATGGAGAAAATTGTATGGAGAAGCACTGCCTAATCCAATCCCTCATTTTAGAACACTGAAACCAGAGAGTAGAGGAAATTTTTTAGGCCACTCAGCAAATTGATGATGGAGTTGGAGCCATACATGAAGGTTACTGAATGGATAGCCAGGCTATCTTCCAGAGCTTTATGAGCTGCCCCTCCTGGACAAAAGTTCAGTTGTCTTGGCAGGGCAGTTTGCTTCTGCTTAATCATCTCTCCCTGTGAATGAATGAACACTTATACCTTAATGACCAGTGTCTTTGCCAGAACTTCCTTCATCTTCATGCCTCAGTAGTGAAAAAGTATCAGGGAATACTTTCCTGCTCCCTTGTGCATTCTTGTAGCACCTTTTACCTTTAATACCCTTATGACCATTTTGATTACTTTGTACTGTATTTAGTATTTCTCTCCCTGACTAGATTGTAAGGGGTGTGGGTGCAGGTACTTTATCTTCTGTTGCTCCTGGCACATACTGAGCTTTATTTATGTTTCAACATTTGAATATTTGGATGGATGCTAATGAATGAATTAGTAGTGTGTGGGTTGCCAGGCATTGCTGTTTCTGATTGTCTGCAGAACCCAGAGAGCGGTCCCTATTGCCAAGGGCACTGAGAGAAGAAAGGAGACATTTGAAGTTGTCAGTGTGGAGACAAGACAGAGGGTATGGTCTGCTTCTCTGGGTGCTTGATAGTAGCCTCCTGTCCTAAGGAGTCTGCAACCACATCCGACCCGGCATTCTTTTCTGTCTTATTGAAGTCAGTTAGTAGGAGCTATTAAACAGGGGCCTCCTTGAATCATTCTGAAGAAGAAAATTCAAGGTCAGGGCTCTTGGAGGGCTCCTTAGCGGGACCAGGAAAGCACACCGGGTCATTTACATCCTTGTCTTCACAGTTGATGGGTACTTGCTGCAAGGGCTGTCAGTTCTGCCAGTGGTTGGCTGGGCGCCAGAGCGGCGCCGCTGTGAGGCCGCAGGTCCTGCCCCCTCCGCGGGTTTCACTCCCCCCTCCTCCATTTCCCAACTGCCTCGCTTTTGCAGCATCCTCTGCAAAGGAAAGGAATGTGCCCTGCTGGGACGCGCCGTCCTGGCCAAGCGGCAGCACCTGGGGCACTCTCTGGATTGCCAGGGTCCGCCGTCTGGCGCTGCGCCACGTGCTTTGGTCGGTGCTGATGTCAAGTGGGTGTGGGTTCTTCGGGAAGGCTCCGGCGAGGACGAGTAGGGCGCGGGATGCGCCGCCAGCGCGTTGAGGCCCCGAAGCGCTTGGTCGCCCAACGCTGCTGACCCGTAGCCCGCCTGGGCTCGCAGAGTGGGGCGCATGGAGCCGAGGCACTGCCAGCCCCGGGACACGTGCCTTGCCGCCCTAGGGGGCTGGCGGGATCCATCAAGGGGGGGCTGCAGGTGTGTGCACGCGCCATAACTTTCGGGGGTCTGCGGGCTGGAGGGTCGGCAGCAAGCAGCATTCATGGGCTGCGTTCGGCAGTGCTTTGTGTCTCTCTGGGCGCGGCGTAACCGGAGCAGGTTCGTTCCCCGCCGGCCATCGGCATGGGAACCGCAGCTCGTCCCTGGAGTTACAGTGAGAGAATTCGTTGAGCCGGCTTTGGGTTACTAATCGGGAAGGGCGCCGAGGGAGATGCCTTGTTGTTTTAAGAATCAGGTCTCCAAGTACAGCCTGCGTTCTTGGTAACAGGATTATCTCTCAGCAGACAGCGCGGCTTTCCGAAATCGGCTATGGTTGGGGGCCCCACGCCCCGGAGGTGTGCGGCTGCGGGGACAGCGGCTGGCCAGCAGTGGAGTGGGGGTGGGGGTCGGGAGGTGGGCAGAGGCGACCTCTCCACGCATTCTGCAAGGCGCACTGGGTGCCTGCCCCACCTCTTCTTCTCCCGGAGCCTCTCCACTCACACTTGCGAGGAGCCGGCTAAAGAGGAGGTAAGGGGTCAGCTAGCTTGTGACAGCTCTGGTTTCAGACACACCTTTCTGGAGGAATGCAGAGGCTTTGTTCCAGGAGCTTGTACCAGCCCTGATCCTTGAAGTCCGCGGGCATAGGGCCGGAGCTCTGGTTCCATTACTCATCTTTTATGGCAATGCCAGGAGCTCCTGGGTAGGCAAGTTAATTATTAATGTGTCTAGGCTGGGGAGAGGGAATCTGAAAATGAGATTGGTGGGTTGCAGGTTCTCTTTTTGGTTTAAGGTTTAAGCAGTATGTTTCCTGAGTAGGAAGTGGGCATTGCCCCCAACCCGCGCTCAGGGAAGGGATGGCCCCTGTTCTCCATGAAAGGCAGAAAGGAAGCATCCCTCAGTTTTTATCCTCTTTGGAACAGTCTGTACCCGTTCTCCTTTGCCTTCAGAAACCATCCTCACTCCCATCCCTTGCCTGAGCTTCCCAGTGAACTTCCAGTCCAGATGTGTAAGACCTAAGTCCTCTGTGCAGGTAGTTTGAAGCATTATGAAAACTGCTACCCAGTCCTGGCCCCAGAGCCTGAACACATCCGCACGCACTCCACAAGTGCCTGGGGAGTATTTTCAGGCCCCAGATCTGTAGCACTAATAAGGGCCCAGGCAAAGCTCTGGCAGGTGGTCACCTGACCTGACTTTCCCAGGGCCCTCAGTGGAAAGGAAGTAGAAATCCAGGTTCGGAATTGCGAGGGTGGAGGAGGGAAGCTCCTCCCTCAGGCAGTTTCAGTTTCCCTCCCCTTCTTGGCAGGGAGAGGGTGAATTTACCTTAAAGCTTAAAGTGAGCTGTTGTGCTGGGGGATTTTCTGGGTAGGACCAAAGGAATGGAAGTGGAAGGGCCCAGGTCTTAAATGGAGTATATGAATGAGGTTGGGCTGGGCTGGTGGGAAGCAGACCTGAGGAGAGTTGCCAAACTCAGCCTTCCTCACAGCATTTTGTCTTGAAGACCTGGGAAGCTATTAAATTATTCTCAGTTTAGGATAGAATACTCAGTTCTGTTAACTGAAGGGCTCAAGGATTTGTAGAGTAAGTGTGATGAGAAGAAAGAGCATCGTGGAAGCTGGTGCTCTTGGGAAGGAAAAAGGAGGAGGCTGGACTCTATATGAAGGAAGGAGGGTGGAGTGTGGGGAGTGGTGGGCTTATGGGAGGTGGAGTACCCTGAGGGAGACTGGGCTTATAACTGGGCAGTGATCTGAGAGACTGCTCTGCTCTGATCTGAAACAGGGTGCTCTGCTCTCCCACTGCCCTCTCTCCGTTTTTTTTTTTTTTTTTTGCCCACTTGTGACTTGACTTGTGTGTTCATCTGCCTCCCTGCTGTAGTGTCCATGGGCTGGGCTGCTCTAATTGCTATCCAAAAACACAGAGTCTCCCATCTCACCCCAGCCTTCTAGAGAGGAAATGAGTGAAGAAGGGCTTGCCTTCAGAGAGGCTGTTGACCTGGATACCTGGACAATTTGGGGAATCCATGCCACCTGCTACTCCACCTGGGTTTGTGATATATACACTTAGGGCACCCTCCCTCAGCACACAGGGCTCAGATTTCTTAGAGTGCTGCCTTTTCCCACAGTGGCTTGATCTGCTGGCAACTTGTATGGGTTGGAGGTGGAATAAGTTTTATTTCTATTATGGGAAGTCTGTCCAAGCCTGCCATCTGATGTCTGCTTACCTTTTGGCCTGTTGGTCATGGCTGAATATGCATTGATTATGGCCCAGCCACTGCCTGGGGAAGCTACTGAAGGTGATTTTGTAAGGAGTAGGTGAATAGTAGTGTCTCTTGTGCACTGTGAGTTGAACAGGCACCTGTGATTGTGGGGTTGTGAGGAAAGTGTGAGGCAGTTAGGTTGTGGGGTGAGAGGGTTGGTGTCACTAGGGGTTTTGGCGTCAGCAATAAGGACGATTGGAGATTTCCCCTATGCACCTTGCTTCTAATGCCTACCCCACAGGGAGCAAGCTGGGTTGAATTCGGCATCAGCTGAGGCCTCTGTTCTGGGGCCCAGACCTGAAGAAAGGGACAACCTGTTTGTACCACTCCTCAGCTTATCCTTTTCTCTTCCTCTTTAAGGAGGCACTGGGTTGATGGTGGTGCTTAGTGTGTTCCTCAGCAGCAGCTGTGGCAGGAAGCCTTTTTCTAGGGTAAGAGAAGAGTGCTCTGAAAGTTTGTTCTGAGTCAGACAAGATGGGGAGGAGAAGTAGAGTAAAGACTCTGGCAGCCTTTGCTCTCTTGGTTTGCAAAACCAAAAAGTTCCTCCCTGGGATTTGTACTTTCTTGTGAAGGGAAAGAGAGATTATTTTTCCAGGCCTCTGTCCTATGGTTATGTAGGGATGAGGGCAGAGAGAATGAGGAGTTAATTGAGGCAACAATATATGGCATTTTTTTCTGAGGACTTGAGTTCAAACACAGTCTGTGCTGCTTATAAGCTTTGTGTCTGTGACCATCCCTCAGTCAGTTTCTTTGCCTGTTCAATGGGATAAGGACAGTTCCTCCCAGTGTAATCATGAGGGTCATATGAAATGTTTGTAAAGGCTTCAACTCAGTGCTTGCTGAATTCACAGCTGGTTTTGTTTTGTTTTAATGATGGTAGCTAGACAATCACTGGCTCATCAATTGAGGGAATTGGTTTGTTATATAGAAAATAAGGATGTCAGAAATGTCCTTTTGTGTTGCCATTAGAGACTACAGCCAGGCTCCTAGGAAAGGTGGCATGTCCAAACTCCTGGTATACCAGGATTGTGCAGTGTCAGTCCTAAAAGCAACTGGGTACACACTGCTTTTTAGTTGTGTGACTCTGGATAAGTCTTTTTATCTCTTTGAGCTAATGTCCTGTGAGAATCATAAAACCTGCTTCACACAGATATTCCTTTGGTCAAATGGGATAATACATGCAAAACTGAATGTGGCATTATGTATTATTGATAGCTTACCATGTACCAGACACTGTTCTAAGTGCCTTTTTGTGTTATCTCATTGAATTCTCACAACAACTTATGATACAAGTAATTACTATCCACAGTTTATTGATAAGGAAGTTGAGCTGTTAGGAATTATCATTGTTGTTTTTGGGTAGCTGACCCTCTGTTGGAAATCATGCATCTGAAGGCCTTTGTCTCCTGTAGTAGAAATGAACTGAAGTTGCTACAAATAGAAACCTCCTTTTCTTCCATTGGGAGTGTGACCTATTCACCCTCCCATTTTTTTTTCTGTTGACCTATTCTGATGCCCCAGGCTAAATTTGGATATGATTTTGTAAAATGGGTAATAGAGGTCTTTATTGGTCAGCTTGTTCTTTGATGTCCCTCTGTGCCCCACTCATCCATAGGCCCTGTGGGGCCTACGCTCACCCTGCCTAGTGGTTGCTTTTGAGAACGTGGTTGCTAGTTTGATTTGACATTTGGCAGGGGAGATGTTTTGTCTAGAGCAATCAGACTATTATGCTCAGAGTTTTCAAGGTCCCATCTTTCTCTCTGATACTCTGCTTAGCTGTGTTGCCTCCTTCCCACTGCTCCAAATGATCTTCTTGTGTGTGCTGAGGTCTGAAGTTTCCCATGTGTTAGGGGAAAAAAAAAAAAAATTAAAGGAAGAAGGAAACGAAATGCCCTATGAGGAAAAGGGCTCACAGCTGGTGGTGGTTCGAACTTGGATGGTGCTCATTATGTAAGAGTTATGATTGCAGCTCCAAATTCATTCTCATTACTTTTATAGCATGCTTTTAAGATGAAAAAAAAAAAAAGGCTGCAGCCTTGTGGGTTATCCCTCTATTAATAACGAGAGCAACATTTATGAAGGTGTGACACAAAGAAATAAATGTCTGGTTTGGAATAAAAAGTAAAAGCAACTGGTAGGGCTCCAGGCATGCTCATGAGATTCCAGAACTCTGCTTATCACAGAAAGAGTTTCTACAGAATGGTCCTGGGTCCCCTGCTCCCACAGTCACCCGATGATGTCATCAGAGAGGGTATAGTTTCTGTCAGTTTATGAGAAAGTAAAGTGACTTGCCTCAGGTCAGGTAGCCAGATACTAATGGCAGAGACTGAACACCAGGTCTCTGACTTTCTGACTTAGACTCAGGCAGTCTTGTTTATTCTTGTAATAGTTCTAACAATTTTTCCTATTAGATATACATTGTTGAGATTTTTAAATATCAGAAAAGGAATATAGAAGGGGAGAATTGTGGATCAAGCCCCAAAGACAGCCGTTGTTCCATTGTTTGCATTTGGGTGGATTTCTGATTTTTTTTTTTTTTAATTTCAAGGAAGTGGGGACATTTGTTTTTGCCAGGGGAGATTTGCTTGTTATCTGTACATCTTGGGGCATATCTAGTTTCGTGCCTTGGAGCAGATACTTGTTCTGTAAGATTTGTTTCCCAACAGATTCAGATCAAATTCTTTATTTTGTGTGAAGCACCATACTAAGCACTGTGAGAGAAAGATGGGCAAGACTTTCCAGTTTTCAGAGTGCATTCAACTAATTAGTGTAGGCATTCATAGTGATAGGAAACATCTACTGTATCCAGCTCTGTTCCCAAATGGCTTCATATAAATTACTCACACTTAATTCCTAGTCAACCTTGTGAAGGAGGTATTGCCCATTTTAAAACTGTGGAAACTAAAAGTTTAAATATCTTGCCTAGGGCTGGGGTTGTGGCTCAGTGGAAGAGCACTTGCCTAGGATGTGTGAGGCACTGTGTTTGATTCTCAGCACCACATATAAATAAATGAATAAAATAAAGGTCCATCAACATCTTAAAAGAATTTTAAAAAGTCTCGGATAAGGGAATAAAACTAACAACCACCCAAGCTGAGGTTCAAATCTAACTTGTCTTATTACAAAACCAAGTGCCATCTCTTATGAAGAGCTGCAGATATAACATCCCAGGAAAGGGAAGCACAGTCAGTCTTTTAAAATGAAGATATGGCACTCCTCTCTGTCATTCTCTCTTATCCTTTTTCCTGTCTCTGGTATTAAATCTAATTACAGTTGACCTTCTGTAGCCATGGGTTTCACATCCATGGATTCTACCAACTACACATATAAAATATTTTTGGGGGAAATTTCATCTGTACCGAACATGTATAGACTTTTTTTTTTCCTTGTCATCATTCCCTAAACAATACAGTATAACAGCTATTTACAGAGCATTTACATTGATTAGGCATTTTAAGTAATCTGGAGATGGAGCCTGTCCATAGGTTATATGCAAACACTATGCCATTTCATATAAGGGACATGATCATCTATAGATTTTGATACTTGAGGGAGTCCTGGAACTAAGTCTCCAAAGATACTGAGAGACAACTGTACTGTACTGAGTGGTATTTATTGACATTTAAAAAAAACTTTCCTGCTTTGATTCTTTTTTTTGCGGGGGGGGGGGGGGGGTTTA
>NW_026000174.1:29354508-29372997 GCF_001458135.2 Marmota marmota marmota | reverse complement strand
TGATAGTCTCAGAATATTGGAACTGGAAGAGAATGAAAAGTTTTTTTTGGACCTTTGTCTTTATTTTCTTATTGAGGGAAACTAAGTTTCAGAAGGGAAGTGACCTAGGCATAGAGAATAGTTTTGAGTTGAGTCAGCACCAGTTTCCTGAGGTGTGAAATGATATGGCATTATACAGAGGAGAATGTTTTTTAGTTTAATAGCTTTGTACATTAGTGGGCTTTTTCATGTGTTTTTGAAATAAAATACAGCTAGACTATTACTTATTCAGCAGCTGTTATTGCTTAGGATGTGGCTAGAATCTGTATGGTCTGTTTAAAGAAAAAAGCAGAAGTACAGGTTAGACAGGGATGTGGCAGAAATTTTGGAAACAGTGTGTGGGTGATGTGTATTTAACACAAACAGGGCATTTACAACAATTTGCACTCTCCCTAAAAGCTTTTACTTGCCCAGCCAGCTTTCTCATTTCAGGGACAGGAAGAAAGGAACTATACTACTTGCTAGGCATCTGGCCTGTGAGTCAGTGTCAGTGGGCTCATTGTGCTTATATTGGGAAAGCTCCGAAAGGTCAATTAACCCCAAAAAGATATTGGCAAGTCAGAGTTTGGGTCCCAACTTGGTTTCCTCCATTGCCCCTTAGAGACACCTGTTGTATACCATAAGGTTCATGTGTTGGGGACCCAGCATGCCTCCCACCTCTGGGGTCTGGCTCCTATTGGGATGTGACATCTTGTTCAGGTATCAGGCTCAAGTGGAAATGAATGTGGCTGGGTTGCTAGGTTGCCACCATAGTCTGCTAATTTAAGGTTTGATTTTGATAGAATTTCAAAGAATGTGTGATATTTATCAAATCTGACTCATGCTGTTAAGTGATAGAACCCTTATCCTGCTGCCATTTGGCTTCTGTTCACACTGTAATGATACCATGTGGATTTAGAGCTCTAGGGAAGATGTAGACTGTGCCTATCAATCTCTCTAAAGGGCAATTACTGGATGATTTTTTGAGTTGAGTCATCTGTCTGTACTGTCAGAGTTCAGAGATTCAACTGGTAGGTATTTACCTGGAGCAACAGTATGAAAGTGAAGATGAAGGCTGTTTCCAAGTTAACTGAAGAAATCCAGAGCCCTTGATTATAGACACGACTTTCAGGGCCCCCTTTGAGAGATTCTGACTGAAACCTGGGGTCCAAGCTTTGAGTCTCTCCTAAACCAGCCAAGAAAGTTTAAGACCATTTGGAGCATAGACTCTTTCATGAATGAGTCACTGTGTTTCTGGTGTGCACTAGGTGCTGGGACAGTGAGGTAAGCCAAATGATGACCTCCAAAGGTGTCTGGGTTCTAATTCTGAAAACTTGTCAATTTGTTACCTTAAATAATAAAAGAGACTTCCTTGATCATCTAGGTGACTGCAAGGTCATCAGAAGGATCTTTATTAGAGTGAAGAGAAGGAAATATACCAAGGGTAGCAGAAGGTGAAGGGATGTGAGGCCATGAGTCAAGGAATGTTGGTAGCTTCTAGAAGCTGGAAAAGGCAAGGAAAGGATTTTTCTCTAAGGACTACAGAAGGAATGTACCCTGCTGACGCTTTTAGACCTGCTGACATCTACAACCATGAGATGATATGTTTCTTTGCACATGTTTTTGTTCCAGTCCCTTTTACATACTTTTATTTATATTTTTATCCATAGACAATATACTGACTTGTTTGTGAGAAAATTATGTAATATCTATTTTTAATTTAACATTTCTTTTGGATCTTTCATGTTGATGTATAGACATCTAATTTATTCAACTTAATTAGTCATTATCTAAATACATGAAATTTTATTTACCAGTTCCCCTATTCAGGATCAGTCAAGTTGTTTCCTTTTATTTATTTATTTATTTTTTACTAATTTCAAACAGACCACATTCTTGTGATAAACCCCTTTTATTTTCACCTTAAGTGTTCTGAATGGGTACCCTTTACTACTACATTACAGACTTTTGTTTATCCTCCCATGACATTTAACACATTTTATAACCAAATTTATGTTTTATTTTACTTATTGTTTGCTTTTTTAAATGGCTACCTCCTTAATAGATTGATTGATTAAATTGTGTTGTTTTAAGTCTCTACATTTGTGATAATTTGGTATAACACAATAGGAAACTCAATATACCCAGGCCTCAGAATCTGAGTTCTCAGTATGCTTTTCTGGTGGAAAGATCACAAGACCTGAGGTTGAGTCCCAGGGCTGCTTCTTATTAGACTTAGAGCTGTTGTATACCATAAGGTTCATGTGTTGGGGACCTCTGTTTCTCCATCTGTAAAAGGGGGTAAGAGGCCTGACTCCTTCACATATGTTGTAAGTATGGAGGAGATCCTGAAGGCATCTGCCTTTTTTTTTTTTTTTTTTAACTATAGGGCTCCTCTTCTCACCAGAGTCTGACACCTTCAGAGAGGCCCTTGATAGGCAGCTTACCTCATGGTGCTAAGTTATCCTTAAAGGTCATTGAGGAGAGCTGAGGAATTTGGCCACAGTGGATCACTAGGTGACCATGAAGCTAGTGTATTTGCATCCTTGGGTAGTGGCAAGGAACAGTGAGGTAGCCTGTCTTGGGGTATTGGGAGTGAGGGGTTTAAGTCTAGAAAGGAGGAGTATGGTCTGCATTGTGTCTTTGTGGAGATGCTAATCCTAGAGGTGGCTATGATGAAAACCTTGCCTGGCTGAGGGTAAGGTGACCAACATTTACTCCCAGCCATGACATTTATTATCTGTGTGATTTGAGACAAGTTGTTTTGAATTTTGGGGCCTCAGTTTCTTTATATATGAAAAAGGGCCATGTGAATGTAACCTATCCAGGTCCTGTCATATAGTGGACTTTTGGTAAATAGTGGTTGACATTAAATCTGATAGTTTCGTACCTCTCAGGGTTAACACAATATATTCCAATCCTCTGAAGAGTGGTTTTTGGGTGGCTGTAGTGAGTGTGCTGGGCCATTTTGGAAGGGAGAATATGTTTGTCTTGCCAAGTGTAAGATTGAGTGTCACCGTTTTGCTTTCTGGGAATAATGGCTAGACAGATAAATAGATTTATGGCAAGGTATGTCAAAGAACAGATTTTCTTTCTTGTTTTTCCCCCCCCTGCTCTTTTATTTTTCCTTGTGAAAGTTTTCTGATTATTCTTACTTTAGAATTTTTGGGAAATTCCAAAAAAGGAGAAAATAAAAACATCTGCCTTCCTACCCAGAGATTAATTCTACTAACATTTTGATGTATTGCCTTCCATTCTTCTTTGAAATAAACACATACTTTCTTTCTTTCTTTTTCTTTTTTACAGAGCACACAATTTAATCAGCTTATTCATTTATTGTAGCATACTTCCTAGATCATTACATATTCCTTAAAAGCATTTCTATTTGCTACATAATAGTCTGTGGCATACATGTGTCATAATTTTTTTCATCACTGTCTGTTCAGTAGTTAGACATTTAGGTTCCTTCCTCTTTTCTCCAAAGACACACAAAAAATATTTGACTATACTTTTTACTATTAGATTCTTAGAACTCAAATTCCTGGGTCAAAGAACAAGCACATTTAAAAGTACTATTAGTGGATGGTTCAATTTACCTTCCTTAAAAAAAAATAAGCTGTGGTGCCTCAGGCAGCTGTGGGTAGCCTGGGTGAGGTCTGTGCTTGTGGGCAGCCTGGGTGAGGTCTGTGCTCCTGGCCATTGTGTAGGGAAGGCTGCCTCCTCACTGCTCACTTGCTTCCTGGCAGACCGTACAATCAACCCCTTGTGGCTCCCCAGTGAAATTTAAGTAATGGGTCAGCCTTTCCAGTGCTTCCCTCTGTCAGGAAGTTTGTCTGTGAATCTAACCTAAATCTCATCTGCTGCATTTTAAATCTTCACCTGCTGCCAGTTCCCCTCAGTGGAGTGGAGCAGAGCATTGCTGTTTACCATCTTGAGGCAGCCCTGCTCAACTCTGGCCACCAGCCTTATGTTACCCTGGAGGAAACTCGAGGGTCTCTGGCTACTGCTGTCACGAAGGGGAGGGCGGTCCCCGCATCAAGTTGCCACTGATAACGCCAGGTAGGGTTTCTGAATCCTGGAGTGCTCATGCTATGGAGGCCTGCATGCCGGCCTCTCTAGTGCTTTCTGCAGGGGCAATTAGTATTCAGAGTGGTGCTCTCCTATTGACACTGCGGGTCTATCAGATTCATTTTCTGGGGGAAAAAATGTGGCTGAGCAGGGATTAATTGTGCTTCATTCCCAAGAACATTGGCCAAGTGGTAAATGTGTGGTGACGGAGGATGGGCAGGCAGGGAGGGGAATTTCAGGGCATGCTGGAAATAGGACAGACAGTGGTTACTGTAGGAGGGTTGGGTCCCAGGTAGGATCCCACCCTAGGCTGCCCACCTTTAGCATCAAGCAACAGCTGTGCCTTTTGCTGGAATAGCCTGGGCCACCTTTCTTTGCTAGTGTCCTTTGTTGGGAGCTGACAGCTTTATTACTGGGCAATAGGATGTTAATTTGAAAAGGAAATGAAATGAATATAGTTGCAACTTTATGGACAGCAAGAGTCCCCTTTCGTGCCTTACTTAGGCATTTTAGAGCTAGCTGGCAGTAGCCCAGCAGGGTGATGCGAGTCTCACAGAAGAGAGACTGGGAATTGAGCCCTTGCAGCACCCGTGGGAGTATCTGCACCCCGTGGGAAGCCCATAGGAGATGGAGCTGAAGCCCCCCAGCATGTGGTGCAGGTTGACTGACCTCCTGCAGATCCTGATCCCACCTGAATGTTAACTCTTGATGCTCCCAGTTTGACTTCCAGAAGATTTACGCTCTTAAGAAGAGGTGCTTTGTTTTATACTCTGCTGTTCCTCCTTTAGTGCCTGGTACAGGGTAGTGCTGGATTGAAATGAAACTAGCATTTAAGAGACAAAACCCAGGGGTCTATGCACTTAATAAAGAGGTTTTTCTCTGAGATTCAGCTCCCATTTAAAAATATCCACATCAGATTGTTATTCCTCCTTTTGAAAAGGGAGAACCTTTTCTTGACTCTCTTTATTGTTATCCCAGATTCTCTTTGGTGATGAATGTCACTGGTACTTTCAGTTTACCCAGTTGGAGTTGGAGCCCAAGGTCCCCACTGCACAGCCTTAGCCCAATGAATATTATCCCTGGTTTCACTTAGAATCCCTGGGGGAATTTCTAAGAGTATTGACATTTGGGACCCAATGCTGGGCGATTAATTTCTTTGGTTTGAATTGGGGCTCTGGCCTCATTTTAAAAACATATCACAGGTGATTCTAATGGTCACTGATTCTCCAAGGACATGGAGTAAGGTGTGTCTCTCAAAGCCTGTCAGCAATTTCCTTCACGGGAAGATAGTAGGAGAAGCCTGTGTGATAGCTGCCACAGAAGTTTGCTCCTCATCCTTTTGGGAAGAAGGAAGAATAAAATGACAGATGAGAGCACTGAACCAGGCCATTCATGAGAGATGAGAAACCTCTACAGAGGCTCCTTGCGGGGTATGCTCTGGCTGTGTCACTCTGCCTGGTAATTAAGCAAGTGATGTGGACAGGATGAATGTGCTTTAGTTAGGGTTAAAGATGAAAAAGGGAAGAAGTAGGATAAGAGTCTACTTATATTTGGTTCATCAGCCAGGGCCTAGATGCTCTTTTTTCTTGAACATTTAGAGCATAGTGGGAGAGGTGGGGACAGGGCTTCAATGGCAGAGGGCGACTTCAGTTTGCACTGTAGAGAATAGACAGGTCAAAGGATTGGGTGCCTGCAGTAAATGTTCAAACTTATTTGGCTCCCTGAAATCCCTTCCAGACTGGAATCCCTGAGATCTCGTTTCTGCGTTTCTTTTTGGATGTTAAAGCCACCTTTCCCCAAAGGAGTTAACAAGGGACCAAGTTATTGGATAGAGTCCCTTTGCTACATGTTTGGGTTTGCCTGTGGTTTCCTTTTCATGACATGAATATGTTTATGATCCTTGTTGGCTAATATATTTGACTAGATGTTCTAGGTCCTAGCACCTTCTCTCAATTATTTGGGGTATTTGGCACTTTGCTCTGTGAGTGGCCTCTCAGGTTGATGGGCTACTTTTCAGTTTATATCTGCGTCTTTACTTCTTCTGTCTCATGGATGGGCTTCCTCCCCAGCCCTTTCTGCCTTGGAGTTCCTTAAGAGAATCCTTGTCACTTTCTCATTGTGAGGAGGCCTCTAGGTTAATACCTGGGGTGCGATGGCACCATTCCCCAAACTTGCAGATCCTGCTTAGGAAACGCTACCTACATTGTTTTGAGTTTTCTTGTGACATTTCAGACTGTAATTTGGCAATCACCTATAGAAATTCCCTGGGGTGCTTGTTAAAAATGCATACTCCCTGGAAATGGAACCTAGAAATTTGTATTTTAGCAAGAATTTCAGGCTATAATCAGGTATACCTGTTTTTGAGAATCACTCCAGTAAAAAACAAAACAAAACAAACCACAAAAAACAAAAAACAAAACAAAACAAAAAAACCAAACCAAACACAACACAGACACACTGTTTTATAGTAGGGACATGTGACAGAGTGGTTAAGTGACTTGTCCAGGATCGCACAGTAAATCTGAGCTGGAGTCAAACCTGGAGAACTTGAAGGCAAGTCCAGAATGTTAACACTCTCTCATATTTGCATCGAGCTTTGTTCTTTGCAAGGCATAGCCCATCTTCTGCCTCTGTACTTTGCTAAGATGGAAGAGTACTATTATGTTTTAAACCAAATTATTGCTTGCTTTGGGGAGCTATCTTGAACATTATAGGATGTTTAACAGCATCCCTGCCTTCTAACCCTTGGATGCCAGTGACCACAAAAAAAAAAAAAAAAAAAAAAAAGTCTCCCGGCATTGCCAAATGTCGTCTGGGGGACAAAATTGTCCCAGTTGAGACCACTGCTTTCATGGGAGAAACTGTCTTTCAGGGATGTACCCTATTGGCATCCTACGACATTTTTATGTTTGGGGACTTGACTTTTAAAATTTGCATAGTTGGCTTCTTTCTGACTTAGCTAATGTGCCAGATTATACACATAAATGAAGCCACATAAAATATAAGCTCTCTTCTCATCTGTGTTTTGGCCTGCAGAGGAAAGGCATAAATCAACCTGGAAAGACCACTGGCTTTGGACTCCAATCCACGGTTTGCCTGCCAGCCTTGTGCTTTCTAGTTGTGTGATCTTGGGCAAGTTGCTTAGCTTTCTCCATCGCCTTCCCTTATCTGATTATGATAGAAAGAAATGTTTGTTGTGAATGAGAATTAAGTGATACCTTGGATGTGGAAATGTTTATAAAACATTACTCATCTATTAAGTGGCAATGATAAGATTCAGGTCTAATTACCAGCACTTGAGATTTTCTCAAATTTAAGAAATGTAGAACTCAGCACAGCAATTCTAGACTTGTATTTGGCCAAGTATATTACCCTCGTCATCTTTCTGCCCATAAAGTTAATCTTCCCTTTTCTCAATTTAGAATTAATCTTCCACTTCTTGGTGACCATTGCAGTATCTCTTCTGGGTCATTGTCTCTGCAAGATTGGTCATTAGGTTATTACCTTTCACTGGCAAGAGCTAGTTTCTTTTTATGGTGAGATTTCTGAAGAGCTGTCAAATATTTTATGCAAAGCAAAATGCGTGACACTTTCTCTTCCCTCATTGCTGGCACCCAGGGAGATGCAAGGTCATTGGTGCATGAGGCCTGAATTCAGGTAGTGAAGCAAGACTCAGTCTACAAAGAGACTCATGCAGCTGAACTTGGAGAATAGTTCAGATAGTGTTCTATTTTGTAGATAAGGAAACTGAGTCAGAGAATGAGCTTGTGTGAGGTGTCCCAATGGCAATAAGAGAATAAGAGAAGAACCTAGGCTCTCCAGGTTCCAGGCACTGGGCATAGGATGCTGCTGCCTCAGATGGTGAGGTGGGGGTGAGGCCCCTGTCTCTTCAGGGTGCCGTGGGTGCTTTCTTTCACTTCATTTTCTTGTGAAATGATCTCTTTCTGCTCAGTAATTTATGGATGGAATTTCCCCAGAATACACATTGCACATGCATGATTATCACTGATTCTTACAACAGACCATCTTGAGGGGGAAGGCAGTGAACATAAAGGTTCCAGCTTCTGTGTGAATGTATCACAGAAGAAAACAGCCTGAGAAGCCAAAGCTAGCTTTCTTCCTTCAGTAACTTGAAACACTATTCCCCATCCTCACGGTTTCTCCCTCTCTGTTGTGCTCCCATATTCATCACTAATATTATTAGTATTATTGATACTTGCTGCTATTGAGTACATGCTACATCTTGATACATGTGAAATGTTTAGCACAATATGCATCTCATTAAATCCACTCACACAGAAGACCCTATAGCTGTCTCCATTTTGTGAGTGAGGGAACAGGTTAAATAACATACTCAAGGTCACAATAGAATGAGAATCAAATCCCTTTGATTTATGAAGCCAAAATTGACCTACTCCTTCCCTTAAACTCCTGATTTCTATAGGGGTGATTACAGTACGCCCATCTGTGTACCACCACAGGGAAGGTTTAAACAGCACACATTTATTTTCTCAGCCTGGAGGCTGGAAATCTAAGATTAGAGTGTTGGCCTGCCTACCTGCCTGTGTGCCTTGCTTCCTTTTTAATGGTACTGGGGATTGGATCTAAGGGTATACTGAGCTACATCCCCAGACCTTTCTCATTTTATTTTTAAGACAGGGTTTTGCTCAGTTGCTCATTCTTGCCTCAACCTTGTGATCCTGAGGCTGGGATTACAGACATGTGCCACCATGCTTTCCTAGGTTTGGTTTCTTCAGAGACCTTTCTTCGTGTCCTGCAATTGTGCCTTCTCACTGTGTTTTCACATGGCCTCTTTGGAGTGTCCAAATTTTGCTCTTATAAGAACCCTAGTCATAGTGGATTAGGGCCTTCATTTTGTTTTCATTTTCCAGATCGGGGAGGGGGTCAGTCTCACTACATTGCCCAGGCTGGTGTTGAACTCCTGGGCTCAAGTAGTCTTCTGCCTCAGCCTCCTCAGTAAGTGGGACTGCAGGTATGAAGATCTTATTTCCAAATATGGTTACATTCTGAAGTTCTGGGTTGTTAGGACTTCCAATTTGAGTTTTCTCGGGGGATAGAATTCAACACATAACAGGCCCATTTGTTAGGTGGCCAGTTTGAACTGCTAAGGCTTTCTCGACTGGGTGACACCCAGCTCTAAGCTGCCTCCCTGCCCCTGGCAGGGACCCTTAAAGAAGAGCTGCCTTGGGCTGGGATTGTGGCTCAGTGGTAGAGTGCTTGTCTAGCATGTGCGAGGCACTGGGTTTGATCCTCAGCACCATATAGATATGGATAAATAAAATAAAGGTATAAAAAATGTGGTATCTGCTTAAAAAAAGAAGAAGAAGAAGAAGAAGGAGAGCTGCCTCTTATGCTGGAAGAAAGAAGCCTGCTGCCAGGCCTCCCAACCTTTAGGATCTAGGGTCTGGATTTGATGAGACAGATCTAACCTAGAGCCTCATCTCTAGAAGATTTCTGTCTCAGGTAAATGAAACCCTTCATACTGTAAATGTTTATAAATGTTCTGAATTTGGGTTTACTCAGTGCCTAATCCAAAATCCTCATGATTCTGGAAAGGATTGAGTAGGAGCTTGGGAAAGAACCTTTAAAGGGATATAGTATAGACAGGTGGAAAACACATCACTGAGTGAGTCTCCCTTCCCTCAACTCACCCCGCCCCTTTCTTTTCTTAGTGGTACTAGGGTTGGAACCCAGGGGTGTTCTACTACTGAGCTACATTCCCAGCTCTTTTTTATTGTGAGACAGGGTCTTGCCAAGTTGCCCAGGCTGACCTCCAACTTGTGATCCTTCTGCCTCAACTCCCAGAGTCACTGGGATTACAGGCATGCGCCAGTGTGCCCAGCTTGCTCCAGCTTTTTGAAGGCTTTCTCACCTAACCTTTCACCTGCAGTGCATGGACCCTGTGTGTGGGTGTGTTTCTACTTCCCTGTCCCTTCTGGAGGAAATGCTCACAGGTACTGATGGGGAGTGAGGGTTCCTACAGGTCCCAGCCCCAGAGAGCCCCATTCTGCTGTTGCCTTGGACTGTGCCACAAAGAAGGCAGTTGGAGGTAGAGGATGGAGACTCAGGTTGCTTAAAGGAAACTTGCCTAATAGATATTTTGGGCAGAGGACAGAATTTAAAAAATTTTTTTTTCTTTTTCTGCTGTGAAGATAATATAACTATATTACGTTGAAAGTTGGATAATAAAGAAAAAAGCACCCATGTCCATTTCACTTTATGCATCTTATGGCTTTTTGGAGGAGGTAGAGAAATAATTTTTATTTATTTTAAATAGGTATGCATAACACGACACAAATTTGACAGGATACAAAGCAGTGAGGCAAAGCAGTCTTTCTGTACAAGGACTTTTAGTCATGTTGTACAGATGGTTTTGACTTTTTCAGTTAACATTTCATCATCTGTCCAAACAACATTCTATATTCTCCATTTTAAAGATTTTTTTTAACTTTTTAAAAAAGCAATGGATGTAAGATATATTTATGAAATTTCATTCTTGTATAAATAATGGACACAAAATACCAAATTACTAAAAATGGTGGCATATTACAGGTGGTTTTTGTTTAAGCTTTTATTTTCTAAAATTTCCACAAATGAGCAGGAATATTCAGAGAAATATGTAGAAGAGATGTTTCTATAATTTTAGAGTTAACCTTTTGAACTATTTTTATCCAGTCTTCATTTCTTGCATTTTATAAACAGTTAGGATTATATTTTATATATAATATGTGTCTTGCCTGATCTTCATTACATAAGCATTTATTTAACTTAGATTTTTAAAAAGACTTTGTTCTCTCTTTGTGGTACTGGTACAGAACCCAGGGGTGCTCTACTACTGAGCTATATCCCCATACAGGGTCACTAAATGGCCCAGGTTTATTCCACGCAAACTTGTGATCCTCTTGCCTTAGCCTTCTCAGTAGCTGGGAAGCTGGGATTGCAGGTGTGTGCTATCAGTTTTTTTTTGTTTTGTTTTAACTGTCTCAGACTGTATTGGAACTTCTGGTTGTAAGTGATCCTCCCACCTGGGCCTCCCGAGTAGCTGACCTACAGTACTCACCACTACTATCAGGTTAGACTTTGTTCTTAATTCCTATACAATGTTCTGTCCAGTTGAAACACCATTATTTTGGTTAACCCTTCCCTGATAGTCATTTACGTTTTTTTTTTTTACTGTAAATATAATACTATTATGAAAAAATTAGGAAACAGCATTTAGAAGTGTCACCCTTGGGGAAAAAAATCATGGTGGAGCTTAGAAGCACTGTATTCTTGGTGGATGAGTACACAGCAGGTACTCAGCATTTGCTTTTGCCTAATGAATGAAGAGACACGAGTGAAAGAATGTTCTGTAAGTGATTTCAACAAACGCTAATGTGGAAGAATAAAGAATGTTTAAAGGCAACGAAGGCCTGTCAACAGGCACTCCAAAATGAATCGCAAAATCCAAACCTGTCATACTCTGATAGCTTGAAAGTTTTTGAGAAGGTTCTGTAATTTCAGCTATGAAAAATATCAGGGATAGATAGTCATCTGCAAAATTAGACAGCAGGAATGTAGAGCTTGCTTTGTCTTTATTCCTTGTCGAAAGAATCAAGTGGTAGCAATACTTTTGTGGTCCCAGAAGAAAGGGAACATGGTGAGAACAATAGACTAGAGGGCTGTTTGCTGTCTGACTGTGTGCTGCTCAAATATATGGCTGCTGAAACTGAAACTATTTGTGAGAGGCTAGAGTGTTTTCTTGATTTGACTCTCTTTCAGAATTTAATGGGAAAATAGAATTTCTCTGAAAACTGTCTCTCCTTATTTCTACTTGGAGTGCTCTATAATTTGGACCTTGTCAGAGCAGCCTGCCTTTATTTTGAATTTGGAGCCATTGACGCCCCTTTTTTTTCCTGCTGTGAGCTATTTATAGGCCAAGAAACATAAGTGGAGGCCTTTTTACCTCTTCACTCATGACTAAAAGAAATTAAAAGAGGAAAGCAGCATTCTTTAGGATCCGTGATCCCTGAGAATTGGCAACAAAGAAATGAAAAATATTTTAATGCAGATGTCTGTGTGACGGTGATGCGTGATGGAGGGTCAGGAAGAAACTCAGCTGCCAGTCCTCAGCAGTTTCTTGCCCTTTTCTGGGACCCTCTGAGGAAGAGGTTCCCCATTCACTTACCTGAGCATACATCCCAAACATGTTGTTTATTTACTCATTCCACTTGGTTCAGTGCAGCTATTGATCACCTAATGCTGTATGTCATGCAGTGTATAGGCGGTAGAATAGAGCCTCAACTAAGGCCTGTCTCCTTCCTGTTTCATTCAGGTTCACTGGCAAAACGAGAGCTACTGTAGCTATTCTAGACAGAAATGGGTGAGATGCAGTGAATTAGGTGCTTATATCATTACTGGATGGGTAGTGGAGCAGGCTGTAGGCTAACTTTTGACAATGACAACCAAAACAAGACTATGAAAGTGATCCACTGATTAAAAGGTTTACTTTCCCAGTTTTCTCCTTTTTGAACTATCCTTGTACCCTGCCTCCAACTTCTCTGTCACAAATCTTGGACTCTCCATATATGACAAGAACTGTTCAAGGAATTCATGGATTATGAAGTGTTAATCTTGGGTTATAAAATGTTAATCAAGTCTGTTATTTATAATGGTTACTTGCTAACCAGTTACTTTGTGCTCAGCTGTGTGTTAAGCCCTTTACATGCCTAATCTCAATCCTCACACCTTCTAATAGTTAGTATTATTATTTGCACATTTCAGGCAAGGAACCTGAAGCTAATAAAAGTTAACTTGTCCAGGACAATTCAGTTAATAAATAACATTTGAATTCAGGTAATATTCCTATGTGGTGGTGCTTGCAGCTTAAAGGAAAAGCTGGACCAAACAAGATACACAGATGTCTGATAAGCACATGGAAAGATGCTCAACCTCATCATCAATCATCAAGAAAATGCAAATCAAAATCATAACTAGATACCAGTTCACACACAGGATGTCAGTACTGTAGATATGTGTTCCAACCTGCCAGTGATATTCAAAACTGCAGATGGTACTGAACTCTAAATATATTGTGCTTTTTCCTATATGCCCAATAGTGTTGCCAGAGTTTATCTGCTCATGTTTTATGCCCAGGGGTGTCCTTTGCATGACTACTTTTACTCTTTAGGGCTATTATTAAGTAAAATATGGGTTACTTGAACACAAGCATTGTGGTACCATGATGATCTGATAACCATGATGGTTACTAAGGGACTAATGGGCAGCTAGTGTATCAGCACAGATGTGTTGGACAAAGGTGTGATTCACATCCTGGATGGGATGAGGAAACACCACAGAGATTTCATCATGCTACTCAGAACATCAAGCAAGTTAAAACTTAAGAATTTTTTATTTTTGGAATTTTCCAGTTAATATTTTTGGACCACTGTTGAGAGTGGGTAACTGAAATTGTGGGAAGTAAAACCTTAGATGAAGTAGGGTGGCTATCATATTAAAAAAAAAAAAAAACAGATAATTAACAGTCCTGGTGCATATGTGGAGAAATTGGAACACTGTTAACAATATGCTATTGGTAATATGGTGGAGCAACTTTGGACACTAGTTAGCAAGTTTTCAAAAGTTTAAATGTGGAGTTGCCATATGACTCATCAATTCCGCTCCTAGAAATACATCCAAGAAAAATGAAAACATATGTTCACACAAAAACTTGAAAACAAATGTTTGTAGCAGCGTTATTTATAATATCCTAAAAGTGGATGTGAACCAGATGTCCATCAACTGATATGAATAAATATCATGTGGTGTATCCATAAAATGAAGAATTATCTGGCAATAAAAAGGAATGAATATAATGCTACAAGAAGGATGTACCTTGAAAAAAATTATGGCAAGGGAAAGAAAGCCAGTCATAAAAAAATGACATAGTTTGTGATCCTATTATAAGACAGACATGTCCAGAATAGAGAAATCAATGGAGATAGAAAGTAGATTTGTGGTTGCCTAGGAATGGAGTGAGGGGGTGATGACTAGAGATAGTTTTTGTTGTTGTTGTTTGTGTTGCTGAGGATTGAACCCAGGCCCCTGCACGTGTTAGGCACGCATTCCACCACTGAGCTACATTCCCAGCCCTTTTAAAATTTTAAGACAGAGTCTTACTAAGTTGTCCAGGCTGGCCTTACTTTCAGTCCTCCTGCCTCAGCCTCCTGTGTAGCTGGGATTACAAGTGTATATAACTAACCCAGCTAGGGGCTTTTAGGGTAATAGAATGTTCTAAAATTGAAGTGGTGATTGTAAAACTCAATATACTAAAAACCTTTGCATTGTACATTTTAGATGGGTGAATTCTTTGATACGTATACTATAGCTCAGAAAAGCTGTTTGCCAAATTCCCCACCACTCCCAACTTTCTGTCGGGAAAGACCGTACTTACAAATAAATTGCTAGGTGGGATTGTGGCTCAGTGGTAGAGCGCCTGCCTCGCGTGCGTGGAGCACTGGGTTCAATCCTCAGAACCACATATATAAATAAAATGAAGATATGGTGTCCAGGGCTGGGGATGTGGCTCAAGCGGTAGCGCGCTTGCCTGGCATGCGTGCGGCCTGGGTTGGATCCTCAGCATGATCCTCAGCACCACATACAAACAAAGATGTTGTCCGCCGAAAACTAAAAAAATAAATATTAAAAAATTCTCTCTCTCTCTTTAAAAAAAAAAAGATATGGTGTCCATCTACAACTAAAAATTCAAAAATCAATAAACAAATAAATAAATAAATTGCTGCCAGGTGCCGTGGCGCATGCCTGTGATCCCAACAGCTCCAAAGGCTAAGACAGGAGAATAGTGAGTTCAAAGCCAGCTTCAGCAATGGCGGGGTGCTAAAGAACTCAGTGAGACCCTGTCTCTAAATAAAATAGGGCTGGGGATGTGGCTCAGTGGTCAAGTGTCCCTGAATTCAATCCTTGGCACAATAAATAAATAAATAAATAAATAAATAACTAGCTAATAAAGGGGATTTAGAGGAGTGTGAATAAACTCCACACAGTTTTCTTAAATTTTTTGGCTTACGTTGCTTTGTTCTCACTAAAATCCCCTGGAAAAAAATAGTTAATTGAGCATAAATTTAGTTAATATTTTAAATTTAGCATAAATTAAATATTTTGTTCCCAGTTGATTGTCTGGTTGGTAGACCTAGAGGTGTTTTCTTGTTGTTGTTTGGGTTCCCCCACCCCCCACCCTTCAGCTATCAGCTATTCTATGTCCCCTCCCTCATTTTTCTCCATATGGAATCAAAAATAATTTTTTTCATGCAGTACGTATTCCATTGGGTTATGCAAAAAGAACATCATATGTAGCTTCTGCGGGTTGTACCACTAGTTGCAGAATTTTTGTTCTAGGAAAATAGATTTTGGGGGGTCAAAAATAAGTGTTTACATAAGAGTTTATCCATGAGCTGGATTGGTGTCATTATAAAGTCATACCCGGGTACCTCCTGCTCTCCATCTTCTCATTTTTTCCCTGTCCTTCAAGTCTGCCCAAGGACCACCAAGTTGGTAATGATCTGAGGTTTTTATACAATTTTGTGTGCAACTTTGTTTAGAAGGAAAAGACAATCTGGTGGTGGGAGGAGTTGTATGATTAGGTGAAGTTGAATAGGAGTAAAGGAAGAAATGTGATAGAGTGTCTATGGGCTTAGGTAATTTGTTTCAGTTTGTTGAACAGACGTAATTGCTTATGCTAGACTTCATAGTCTACTTATACCTAATGAAAGTTACAAGGCCTTAACAGAATGAGAATTCACTCCAGTCCTCTCCTTTGCACTCCACTGAGGGCTAACTGGACCATGCATTTTTTCTTTTTAACAGTGTTTATGGATAAAGAAAGTAAAATTTATCGAGATTCAACTGTATATTTGAAGGCAGATTATGCTGTCATGTAAAGAGAACAAAGCTGAAGATTTACAACCTGTAAGAGACTTAAATGTTAGAGAGTTCTTTTCCCATTATGCATTAAGTTGGCAACTTGGAGCATGACCTGGATTTCTTTTATTTATTTATTTATTTATTTATTTTAGTTTTTGGCAGACACAACATCTTTGTTTGTACGTGGTGCTGAGGATCGAACCCGGGCTGCACGCATGCCAGACGAGCGTGCTACCGCTTGAGCCACATCCCCAGCCCCGACCTGGATTTCTTGGGCTTGAATGTGGCGCACAGTAGGGCTTTCAGGCCTTCCTATTTACTGTTTCAAGAGTGTTCAAAAGCAAAGCCCAGGGCCTTCAAAGGTAATGTGGGGAGTAGGGAGTTAGGGGAGGAGCAGCTCCACCAGGGCTCCCTACCTCCCTGCTGCTACCTGGGACCACCAAGAACAGCCTGGAGAAGCTCACAAGTATGGTAGAAACCCCAGAGATCAAGGTTCAGTTCCCAGCTTACCACTTATGAGAGAGGCGAATCACTCCCACTTCTTAAGGTTTTCCTAATCTTTCGTAGAAATGGTCCTACCTGCTTTACATACTTTACATTCAGAAGTCGCAAATCATATGGAAGGTACATAGCACAGCACTTGAAACAGCAGCCTTTAGTAAGGATTATTATCTTTCTTCCAATCTGCTTTTCTTCTTCACCTTCTTATTCCCTGACCTCATGTCTGCACTAGGTTAGCAGAGAAAGTTACCCAGTTTTCTTCACTCCAATCAGAGGTTACCTATTGTTATTTTATGAAAATATTTTGTCTCCTACTACTATTTTTATGTTAAATTTTAGTTTATATTTACCACATTTCCCTAAAGTAAAACCCACTGGAGCAAAAAAAAAAAAAAAAATAAGTTAATTCTGGAATAACAGTGTCCAGTAGAAATTTTTGCAGTAATGGAGATGTTTTTGATTCTTCTTGTCCTTTTTCTCTTTCATTTAGAGTTGAAGATCATTTTACAATGATCCATGAAACACTAAGAGATTGCGATTGGTTTCACATTGAATTTATAGATTAATTTAGGGAAGAATCACCATTTTTTACCACATTGGCATTTCCCAGCTCTCTGTTCATTTAGCTTTTGAAAATATTTTTCAGTAAATCCATGTTTTTCCCTATGAAAGTCCTATTGAAGGTTTATACGGAGCAGAGTGACCACTGTAGGTCTGGATGTTGGTCTGGGTGGCCATGAGCACTGTGAACTAGAGAGAACAGAGTCTAGAATCAGGGAGGCCATTTAGGAGGCTGTTGGGTGTAGTCCAGGTAAGAGAGGTCAGGAGCCTGAGTTTAAGACTGTGAGAAGGAACAGGAACCAACCCATGCTAGAGACATTTCCTAGGAAGAGTAGACGGGCCTTTTTTTATTCTTTCAGGAAAAAATAAAGCAGAGTAATAATAATAACTTGCTGCTATTATTGATAACTTTCTATTGAACTGGCAAAGTATTGGTATGTCATGGTCATCATGGCTTTTCCTTGTAATGCGCCAAAGTAGGAGTTACTACTTCTGTCCTCCAGACAAGTAAACAAAATCTCAGAAAGGTTAAGTAACTCACCCAAGGTCACACAGGGTACAGTGCTGGTATTCAAATCTAAATTTGCTCCTGTCCAAAGGTCACTGAACACTAAGGTCTAATCGTGAGCTATGTGAGAATTTATGAAAGTACTTATGAAAATGTACCAGACATTTTGAATTTTATGACTGAAATAAAAATGACCAAAATTCCTGTTCTCAATCATAGTCAGAAAATTAAATTGGAATGTTTACGTAGTTTTATAATGTTTGATAAAAGATCCAGACAAGTCTGAATTTATGAGATCTATAAAATTTGAGCTGTGGAGAGGGTGGGAGAGTGCGCTGTGGGAATGTAGGGCGAGTCATGTGACTCCACGGAAAGCAGCAAAAATATTTTTGAATTCTCAAAGTGTTCCTGGTCATGTATTTCTGGGTAATATTTTGTGGATGTTTTCTTCTATCAGTCAGGAAAAAAAAATGAATGGCCTTAATTAAAATTTCTATTGTCTTTGCCACAGAGGAAGGAAGCCTTTCCTTGGTTGTCATGGTGATGTCTGAATACATCATGGAAGTGGGTAGTGATTGCCACCCAGAGCCCTGAAATGAGCATTTGTCATTTTACTTACTCCCAGAGAGGCTTGCCTTACCAAACTGCATATTTCCTTAATCGCCTTTTAAATTCACATTTGAGCCAAATGTGTGTGTGTACAAGGGAATGCTCACCACTGCAGTCACCATTACAGCCATAAAGTCTGAAGCCCCATTTCTAATTGCTTTGTGTTCCTGAAGCAAAATGGCATATGTGAGGTGCTCATGAAAACTCTCAGAAAGTAATTAGGAACTATCAGCCTTTCACATGGCACAGCAGGACAGATTGCTTTCTGCCCCCCCCCCCCCCCC
>NW_026000174.1:29227070-29354498 GCF_001458135.2 Marmota marmota marmota | reverse complement strand
CCGCCCCTCCCCTCACAGGCATTCAGAAGTCTTGCAGGATACACCTTCTCTGTGGGGTAGCCCCTTTAAAGCAGTGGGAACTTAATGCACGGCAACTTTGAATGCTGCCACTTATCAGCAGTCCTCCACAATCCCATCTCTCCCCGCACCCAGCCAGCATACTGAGCCATCATGCTGCATGCTGGTAGAGTGTGGCTTTCTGACAGTAAAACCAGGCTCTTTGGTAGGGTTTCTGCACAGTATGATTGGGGTATAGTATAATGGGGTGCAGCTGGGTAATGTGATGGGTTTTCCAGAGCTGTCTGCAGTGAGGTCTAAGGAACACAGGATGATGATGTCTCCCACACCCACCTGGATATCTATTCTGTAACCTTTCATGTAGGATGGTGTTGTAACAAACAGCAAAGAATTTGCCATCAGAGAACCAGATTCAAGTCTTAGTTCCCTCCCTTAGTCAGTCATATTAAACCTAGGGTAAGAGACTTTATTTCCTCCATAAAATGGTAATAATGACAGTAACTACCTTTTCAGGTTATTGTCAGCTGTCAGTGCTTTATAAGCTGTAAATTCTAATTCATTGGCTATTTATTTAGCTTACATTGTATGTGATGCTCTGAGCCAACAGAGGCAGAGTAAGCATGGCAGCAATTATCAAAATGGGCAGTAAATGTGATCCCACTGTGCACAAGCAGGCCCTTAACTCAGGATGGTGTCAGGGAAGGCTTCTAGAACAAGGTGACCCTTGCATTTGTCTTGAAGGACAAACAGAAGATAGCTAAAGAAATAGGGACCCAGCCTTCAATAAAAGAGAATTGTGTATGCAAAGATACTGAGGCACCCGGCAACCTGGGTATCCCTGTAAGAGTGCTGAACCCTGAGGCAGGGAAGAGACAAAGGGCATTGTTTGTTAGGTTGGGTTTAAGCTGTAATGCAATAGGGGAGGGAGCGGTTGGATTTTAATCCAAGGAGTGGCACAACTTCCAAGTTTAGAAGTCTTACAGATAGCTGTGGGAGAATCACAGAAAGTGAATTAGGGCCAGATGTGGTAGTGGGTGTCTATAATCTCCACAACTTGACTGTGGAAGCTGAAGCAGGAGGATCAAGTTTGAAGCCAGCCTTGGCAAGACTTTCAGCAACTTAGTGAGACATTGTCTTAAAATAAAAATGAAAAATGACTGGAGATGTGGCTCAGTGGATTGAACTATGGGTTCAATCCATAGTTTAAAAAAAAAAGAATTTTAAAAAAGAAAGTGAGTTGGGAATGGGTGAGTGGGTACGGGTATAGGAGGGTGACTTTAAGACCAGTGTGGTCATCCCCATGTGGTTGTAGGGAGGAAGAGGATGGGCCAGACTGGGGATGTAGGAAGTAGAGTTGACTAGTCTTGAAGATGGATGAGGAGTGAGGGAAAGTTGTAGGTTAACTTCCAAGTCCTAGTTGGTGTTACTGTTGATATTTTGGAGGGACAGATTTTCATTGTGCGGGATGGTATTGTTCAGCATCCTGGGCCTCCTGCTCACTAAATGTCCCTCACCCCCGGTTGTTGTGATAAGAAAAATGTCAATGCCATTCTTCCAAATACCCCTGGTAGAAAATCATTAAATGGTGGTAACATTCACCAAGATGGGAAATAAAAGATGGGTGGTAGTTTGGATATGTGATGTAATTGTGCCTAGAGGACATTGTGATAGAAGTGTCCTGTAGACAATTGGATTTAAGGATCTGGGACTGAAGAGTAGGCAACACTCAGAGACAGATTTAGGGGCGTGAGCTTTTCCCAGGGAGGAGAATAGCATAAAAAAGCAGGTAGGCAGAACCTTGGGAATCATTATGGATCTTGCTATTCTTGTGAACCAGAGATCTGATAGTATTCTAGGGCTATTTTACAGTAAGGGAAAAATTAAAGTTCTATAAGAGCAAATGATTTTTCTATCTTACTCTTTCATCTTATTTACTTATTTGCTATTAATTAATTTATGAATGAATGAATAATTGGGTCTGTTTTAGTCTGTTTTTTCACCACTATGACCAAAAGACCTGACAAGAATAGTTAAAGGAAGAAAAGTTTATTTGGGGGCTCATGGTTTCAGAGGTCTTAGTCCTTAGACTGCTGACTCCATTCCTTGGGGCCTGAGGTAGAACATAGGGGTGAAAAGGGGAGGCAAAGGAAAGTGGTTTCTCACTTGGTCTCCCTGAAGCAGAGAGAGATCTCTGCTCAACAAAAGACAAAATATATACCCCAAAGGCATGCCTTCCTCCACACACCCTACCTTGCCTATAGTTACTAATTAGTTTATCCCTGTTAGGGGATTAATTCACTGATTGGGTTAAGGCTCTCATAACTCAATCATTTTACCGCTAAACCTTCTTGCTTTGTCTTACACATGAGCGTTCGGGTGACATCTATCCAAACCATAACAGGATCTCACTATGTTGCCCATGCTAGTCTCAAGATCCTTGGTTCAAGCAATTCTCCTGCCTCAGCCTCTGTCCTGAGAAGCTGGGACAATAGGTTTGTACTACTGCACTTGGCCCAAGTTTCTCTTTTAAACAATTTTGGTCAATTCTCTCCTTGGTTCAGCCAGTATCCCTTTTGAATTGGGAACTCTTTTATTATCTTGCTTTGTGGCCAGTGAATCAAAGTATCTCAATGATTGGGCTGATATTATCACCACCTTGGCTTTGTGCATCAGTAAGGAGGCCTCAACAATCTGCCTTTTTCCCTGCAATGGCAGATTTTCCTTGGTGCCCTCTGTATTCTTGGTTCACTGATTAATAGACACTTGAGGAATTGCAGGGAGGTGTTTAACATGCATCAGATACCATCACTAGCAGAGAATGCGATTCAGTGAGCACTCTCACACTGCAGTCTGCATCCCTCCCCACTGACACAATTTGACGCTGGGGAATTGGGTCTGGATTTGGAAAAACACAGTTTAAATATGTGATTCAGAATCAGTGATGTGCAACTCTCTCCAAAGTAAGAAGTGCACAGGACAGGTGGATGGTGCAGAGGCAAGGATGCTTTGCACTCCTGGTTTCTTTACATGGCCTTCAAAGGTTAAAGATCATCAGCAAGTTCTGGTATCTAATCTGCAGGTTTCCAGTCAGTACCCATGCCAGAGTACTGGGACTTCCAGATAGGGATGTGGTGGCCTGGGGGTTTATTTTCAGAAGGTGGAGAACCTAGTAAAGTCTATTAAATCCTCCATAATAGAGCTTTCTTCTTACCTTGGAAATGTAAAGGAACTGATTTTGTCATGTTGTCTTCACTGGGAGTAGTCCAACCTTTGACCACAACTCTGCAATCTAAAGGCCTGGGTTTGAATCCTGGCTCTGCCCCTATCTAACACAAACCCCTTAATGGTTCTGATTCCTCAATTTCCCCATCTATAAAATGGAGATAATAATACCTACCTCCTGAGATAATGCCTGCAGAGTGCCTAGAATATGTCATATGACAAGCTCACTGATGTCACTGTTATGGATACCTCTCATTTATCTTACTTGATTCCATATCCATTACCCATGCTCCCAGTTTTTGGTATCTGCAGGAGAGTCCAGCACACTGTTAGGGCTATGGGCAGCTGGTAGGTTTTCTTTAGGGAGAAGAGACCCCATCAAGAGTATCTATCCTGGGGTTCACCTCCTGATGTCAGGCATGATTTAGAAAGTGTCTACGAACGTACACTGCTGGTATACAGTTGTTATTGGAACCCAGTTCTGGCTCCAGACTCTTTTAACTGAGCTTCGTGCTTCACTCCTACCCCTTCCTCTCTCCTGTTTTACCCCTGTCTCTGTGAAAGACCTAAAAGAAAAAGAAAAGAAAGAAATACTAGTATAAAACCAGAAAGGTATATCAGGATATTTTCCGTAGGCTCAGTGGCGTGCTCTTACTGGAAACTCCTGGTACTTGGGGTTCTGTGGGTCAGGCACCTTCTTCCTGCCCTGTTCCTCAATCTGGGACTCCCTTCCTGAATGGGCATCACTAGGAAATTGAAGAGGAAACTAGTTTGGCTGGGCGGGTTTCCAGAATCATCCCATTTTGCCATTTTCTAGAAGTGAGATAGGCAGAGGGAGCCCCTCCCTGACTTGATGTCCGGAGTCCTTCCCCTCAGCGGGGTATGGAGTACCTCAGACCCTTAGCAGTCTCCCCCTCCCCATCTCTTGGGTCTCTGGAGTCCCTAAGCTCTGTCAATAGCACTGCTAGGAGACTCTTGGAGGAGACAGTTGGGAAATAGGAGGCTTTGCGGTAGCGGGAGGTCTGGAGCAGGGTGTGTTGAATACTGTGGGGAAAACAGCTGCAGGAAGCTCCTCCCACTGGAATGTGGCTAGGCTGCTTTACCTCTTACACCCTGGGTAACTATCTTTTCCAAACAAAGACCCTATGCTTTAATTCCTCACGGATGTCTCCTGGGCTCTGGGCGCAGTGAGCCCTCAGATCTGTGTGCTGATACTTTACAGCACGCCCCAGTTTATCGAGTAAAGTGCTTAAAGGTCAGGATTTATGTGGGTTACTGTGCACTGCACACCTGCCTTTGAGGTCATGCAGCTGACTTTGTGCCTGCTCTTGATTTCCTCCTCCTTTTACTGCTCTGACTTTGAAGCAGCATGGGAAATATTACTGTCTGTGTCCTCCTTGTAGTGGGTTCTAGAGTGGTCCTGCCTCAATGTCACAACTTCTCAGGACTGGAAGAGCTCCCTGAGTTCATCATCTCCAACCTTTTCCTACTTTATAGATGAGGTGACAAGTCTAAGAGGGAACGCCACTTGTCTCCTTTCTACCTGTCTGGTATTATTTACCTTAAACAATTGAAATGCTCCCAGTAAGACACAGAGGAAACATCGTGATGCAGAAGAGTTTGGCTTTCTGGACTTGGATTCTAGTGGGAATTCTAAATCTTTCCAGCTGTGTAGCCTTGGACAGATGATTTAACCTCTATTATGCTTCAGTTTCCTAAGATGATAATACTTTATGGTGTTGAAGTGACCATTAGAGACAATACATCAGAGGCAAACACACAACACACACAAACATCTTGAATAGTTGTAACAGTAGGTATTCAGGAAATGGTGACTATTACTTTTGTTACAGTTCCAGTGGTCTGTTAATGGGTCCTGGTCATTAACTGGAATATTAAAGCTGTGTGCCTGGAAGAGAAAACTTGAAAAATGAATGGGATTGGTGCCCTTATAAAAGGGGCTTTAGGGAGTTGTTTGCCCCTTCCACCATGTCAGGAAAGCAGCAAGAGGTACTATGAGGAACGGGTTCTCACCAGACACTGAATCTGCGGGCACCTTGATATTGGACTTCCCAGCCTCCAGGACTGTGAGAAATACATGATAATGTTTATTAAAAAAAAATAATAATAATGAGAAAAGCTTGACACAGAAATTGTCAATTGTAGTCTAAGCCTCCTGTGAGAAAGGGCTTGAAGAACCTTAAATAGCCTCTGTGGTAGGCGGTGACCATCTGCTCTTGCTGCCAGGTCCCTGGGACCTGCCTGGCTATAGATTCTCAGCCATTGCTCTAGACAGAGCTTTGCTTTTACTTTCCCACAACAGGTTTCTCTTCATGCTCAGGGTCTTTACATCTTACCCATGTATTTCAGACTTCTCTGGACTCATGTAATTGCTGCATAGGTGTATTTCATGGATTCGTAGATACTCAGAGCTGGAGCGGAACATATGGCCATCTCCACAGATTAGAGGCCTGGGGGCTGTGTTCTTTTATTACCAACATCCTGGCCAGGTGAGGTGTTTTTTTTGGCTTGGACTTAGAAACTTCCACCAATAGAATGCATCCAGCTAATGTGATGGTTGTTGACACTTAATTCTTGAAAAATATGCTTCCCAATGGCTCCATCCACAGATCCTAGTTCAACTCTTGGACCTCAGGAAACAAATAAGATAGCTCTGCTTCTTGATAGTGCTTCTGAGATGAAGGTAGCAGTTGTGTGCCCTGAGCCTACTGAGGCCATCAAACTCCAGTTCCTTCAGTGATTGTGGCTTTGACATATTTGAGCCTCTCCAGGCCTGGCCCATCTCCCCTGGGCTTACTCCAGCTTTCTACTCTGATCTGTAGAGGTGGTTCCCAGAAATGGAAACAATATTTGGTTGGTGTCTGATCAGTTCAGAATTGAAAAACATTTTATGTCCCTTGTTTTCGACTCTAGTATTAACTGAGCCCTAAGGTCCTAGTGGCCCTTGGGACAGTTTTTCCACATTGTTAACTAATTGGGTTTGTAGTAAATTAAGGCCACTAAACTAATACAGATTCTGTGTTAGTTTCCTAGGGATGGCATAACAAATTGTCATAAACTGGGTGACTTAAAACAACAGAAATTCATTCTCTTCCAGTTCTGGAGGCCAGAAATCCCAAATCAAAGTGTCAAGTGGGTTGGTTCTATCCCAGTGTGTCTCTGTGCTTCTGGTGACTGCTGGCATTTCTTGGCATACCTTGGCTATGTATGTGTTCCTCCAGTATCTGCCTCTGTCTTCATACGGCTTCTCCCCTAGGGGATTTTATAGGCCACTCAAATCCAGACCAAGGATCCTGAATTTCTGTGCAAGGTCCTTTGGCTGGACTCAGGGATTCCCAGCTCTAAATTTTTTTTTTTTTTTTTAATGTTTGCTAGTGGAAATTCTTTACTGGAAGATGGATTTTATTTAAGGAAGGAAATTAACTTTAAAACAATGTATGATTTTTCTCCCCCTTGACCCTTGTTTACAGGAACCTAGTTTTAATTTATGGTTCGGTAATACCCATGACCTCCAGCAATTCTCTTAATCTTTCCAAGCCCTAGTTTCCTCATCTACAAAACAGAGATTGGATGAGGCCAGCTCTGAGTCATTTTCAGCTCTAAAACTCTCAATATTATGATTTGGAGAAAGCAAGGATTACCCTCTGTGAGAAAAGAGGTCTCAAGTTGGCTTCATAAACCGACTAAGAATTTATAGCTCTTGACTAAGAAGACAGATTATCACTCATGAATTTGAAAATCTGAATAACTGTGTCCTTTTGTTCACCTCTAGCAGGATATAGAGACTGAATTTCTCCATATCCCCTTCCCTCTTCTCAGTTACTCACCTTTCAGGTGTAAGACATTGTGGGAATGGACTCTAGTCTGCTCTCAAATATTTGTTAAATGAATGTACAGATACACTGATGTTACTCATTATTGTTGGGGGCGGGGCGAGTAAAGCAATAGGCTTCAGGTCTGATCATAGAGTAATTATGAGCCTTTTTGTTTTGGCAGTAGTGGGGATTGAACCCATGGGTACTTGACCACTGAGCTACCTCCCCAACCCTTTCCTTTTTTTTTTTTTTTTGAGACAGGGTTTCACTAAGTTGACCAAGCTGGTCTTGAACTTTTGCTCCTCCTGCTTGAGCCTCCTGATTTGCTGAGATTACAGGTGTGTGCCACTGTGCTGAGTCACGTAGGATTTCTCCTGAACACCCAGTTAGAAAAGTTATTTTAAAAAGACAAAGGCACCTTTTTATGATTATTTTCCAGAGCAGTTTCCTTATATGTGATGTGAGGGGCTGTTGAGGCCTGGATTCCAGGGCTTGGGCTCTAAAGACCACAGTAGGCTTTGCATTTTGGGGGATGTTTAGGGAGGTCTGTGATCTGGTCCTAGGCAGTACTGGGTCAAATGCTTTTCTGGAGCCCATACCTACTGTCAGAGCCCTTTTGGGTGTCTGTCAAGGCTGCATGCACTGGCACCTTTCTTCCTTTGGATTCTTTAGGGATGGCACTACTTATAGTGCCTTTCAGGATTTTTCAGTGTCTGGAAGGAAGAGTTGTGGTGTGAGTTTTGCCTCTTTAGGAGCCCAGGCAGGGAAGCCAAAGGGTAGGTGTACTTGCTTAGTTGTTGGGAAGATTTTTCTAAGATTTTTTGTGAGAAGGAAAACTCTTGACCAATTTTGTGCCATCTCCCTTTAGTTCTTACTCTAATTCAAGAAACCTTTACTTTTTTGTGATGCTAGGATTGAAACCAGGGCCTCATGCATGCAAGGCAAGCACTCTGTCTCTAGGCTACATCTCCAGCCTAAAATCTTTGCTCTTGAAACAATCTTCTTCCTAAAAGGAATGTATTCTCTAAAATGAGTGGTGTGGGTACAAGATGGGGGTTGCAAAACTCAAATGTGTATAGAGGCTTAGTAGCCTGCATTTATGTGCTCTAATTTGCTTTTTAAATACTTATAACACCCCATTTATATTTTTTTCCCAGTATGACTGATATGTGGGTATGAAGAAATTACTGTAAGAAAATTAGAAATGTGGGAGTGATGATAAGTAGCACTAGGTGTTCATCTCAACATTTGGAATCAGTAGGAAGTAGTGGAGACTTCAGTGAACCAAAAGGTTCATTCTACTTCTCATTGGGCCCAGTGTTTCTACAGTTTTTGTTTTTCCAAAATGAGCTGGATTTTTATATGAAAAATTTCTACTTTCAAACTTTGGCTGAATTTTAAACATCTATATAGCACAAATAAAATTCATTTGGGGGACAATTTATAAATCATCATTTGAGATATCTGATACAAATGGGGGTAGGCTGGCATATGGGATGAGCTCCTGGTTCATCTCTCTTGAAGGGCTGCTCTGGGAGGTGTGGGGGGCACTAGGGGAGCTGCTGTGTTCACCTTTGCATATAGATTTGGAGAAGGAGCCCATGATAAGTAAAATCAAAAGCAAATTGTAGACCATGTACAGTTTTATTCTACTTCTGTAGGTATTTCATTTATGTGTGTATAGAATTTTAAATGCATAGAAATCTCAAAAACAACACAAGCATCTGGTAAAGGAAGCTGACTCTGGGATTGATACTTAATTAGAGGCAGAAAAGGGAAATGCTTTTTAGTCTATACCCTTCTGTAACATGTAAATAATTTTCAGAAAATAACATGCAAAGAGTTGGAAGTATATTTGGCTTATGAGGAATATAAGCCTTTGGTGCTGAGAATGTTGAAGAGGGAAAAAATTAGAGTGGCCTGGAGTGATCAGGAAGGGCCACTTGGAAGAGAAGGGGCCTGGAAGGTTGGGCAGAATTCATGAGGGAGGAGGACAACAGGAGTCAAAGCTCAGGGGTAGAAAAGGCAGGTGACTGGTGGACAGATAAATTTGGCAGGACCCAGGGGTATAGAGAAGTGGTAAGAGATAAGGAGGCTTCAGCAGTGGGTGGCCATGGAGGGTGTGTGGGTAGGAGATAATGGAACCAGAACTGTGCTATAGCACAATTCATCTGGCAACAAGGAAAGCAGGACCAGGGAGTTTGGAGGAAGCACTTCAGGGTCACTGCTCTCATGTGGCCCCTTCTTACCCCCAAGTAGCTGTCACTGATTCCTAGGTATCTGATGAATAAGCTCTTGGCACTTCCTGTTCTTCCACTCCCTAGAGTGTGAGCCTTGGAAGCCTGCCAGCCTCTGCTGGTACCTGATGTGGCTCCTCTACCTCTGAAGCCTACATGACTCCCAGACATTTTGGAGAATCTGTAAAGCATGTGGTCATTGACTCATGTATCAGCACTAAGAAAACATCCCCATTTGGAGTTGGGTAGATTTGGTTATGTGGTCTTGGAAAGGCTTTTGACTAATTTAGGCCTTGATTTTCTCATTTGCAAAATAGAGCAAATAGCACACCCTCTAGGGTTATTGAGCTAACAAGGTTGATTGATGCCTAGCTAGTGGATGGGCTTTGCAATTCTATTGACACCTACTTCAATTGTGCATGTGTGATACATATGAAATATGTATCTGTTGATGTTCATATCAGTCTATCCATTGGATTATAAACCTCTATTCAGTGGGGTGATTAATCATTGTTTACCCCTAAAGCACTCAGAGTGCTAAACACATAAGGATTTTGTGCTCTTATACCTAATCCAGTCTTTATAGCAATTGATTTTTGATTGATTAGGATGTATCTATTGGCTATGACATATTTCTTCCATGGCTTAAACAAGTTTTGTCAAAACAAATTCCCTTAGAATATATGTTAAGAAGGCTTGCAAGTCATTGATTTGTCTATTTTGCTGTGGCAGATTAATATTTTGTGGGACTTGAGGTTTATACAATTTTGAAGGCCTTCTTTAAAAGTACATAAAATTGCAGAAAAGTGTGTTGATAGAGCCCTTCCTGGGACCTTGGAGGGGGCTCTAAAACTTCAGCTTCATTAGTGTTATAGTTAATCATCTCTCTATATAGAGATATTCCTAATATTGCACTATAGGCAGTATTAGAATTATGAAGGATATAGAGATTTCTAAAAGGAAAAAAGTAATGGTGATAATGGAAACAAGTTTTAGTAAAACTGTCATCCTAAGTAGACTCAAAACAAAAATTTTCCCCCCATTCTCGTTAAGTGAGGATTTATTGGACACTACTGAGCATTGGGACATAGCTGCAAAAGCATTAGTCTTTGCCCTATGGAGATTATATTCTGTTGATCACCTACATGTAACTCACAGATCTATGTAGGTTGCAATGAAAAAAGCCTCCATGTAGATTTGTGGGTTTGGTGCCTTAGTTTCTCTTTCTGGCCCCTCTGCCCTTTTCCTTTCCATGCCTGTTTTTGAGAATGACAGCCAGATAATGAAATTGGTGCTGAGAGAGCCGTAGCCATCCATCCCAAGCAGTGATGAAAGAATTATAGATTGTTACCAGGGTGTGTGGGTATGGTGGCTTGTAAACTGCTCAACTCCTTCCCTGTCCTGACTAGTGTGAAATATTGATGAAAGAGTCATTGTTTCTTCATCAAAGATAGGCTCTGTTTGGGGGCTTATTTCAACCCAGAGCTAGAAGTTGGGTTGTTGCTTAACTTTTGATTCTAGAGAAGCAGCCTATCCCCACCAGTCTCTTAAGAACAGAAGCACTGGGCCCTACAGACCAAAGTGCCTGCCTTGCTTTACCACTAGCCAATGCTCCCTGTGGCCACAGTGAGGCAGTGACTCAGAGCTAGAACTGTGTTCCTTTCTGGTTGCCAGATTTTGTGTAAGGGATGGAGAGGAGGGAGAATGAATGAGCAGGAGCAAGTGGCTGCTGGATTTGTAACACCTTGGGAGGCAGCTGCTCATGAAGTGAAATTGAGAGAGAACTGGGTGACTGGGAGTCTCCCTCCCTGTGTGGCTTGAATCTGGATTTCATAAGGCTGTGGCCGGAAAAGACATGATTCTGAACATGGAGCTCAAAGAGAGAGTGAGCCTGTTTGCTCCATTTCCCAGAAAGAACGAGAGAGCAGGTTACTCCTGAACTGGTTTCATAGGGGTTTAGTTTGCTACAATATATTTTTATTTGTGAAAGCCAAGTAATGATAAAGAAAGAGAGTTTTTGATGGTTGGGAGTGTCTGCAGTTAAATAAAAAACAGTGCAATTTAATTAGGAATAAATAGGATAAAAGTAGCTTTAACTACTCCTCCCTGATATTAGTACAGAGAACATTCTTTTGGCTGGTGAGAGTGGGGAGGACCACGGTTGTGCTTCCATCTCTTTGTGTTTTCAGTTACAGATAGTGTCATTAAATTTCAATCTGTGGCTCCTTGGATGGCAGTAGTTTGAGATGATCCTTGGTGTCTTAAAATGTTACAGCCAAATGGAAGATCTTTACAGCACTTGGTTCAGCCTTCTCATTTTACACTTGAGGAACCTGACTTATTTAAGAGCTAAACAGAAGCATAAAACTGAGTATTCTGAGGTTGAAAGTGTTTCCCCTGAAGTTTTACAACTTCTGTAGAATGTGTGTCCCTGGCTCAGATGGGCCTACTGGGGAGGCAGTTTATTTTAGGCTGCACTTTCTGAACCATAGGACTCAACTCTATGAGGGACAGAAGTGGCACTGACGGCAGGTGCCTGTTGACCTTACGTCACTTTGCCTGGCAGGCAAATTCTTTAAATAGAAATTAAACAGGGTGCTGGGTGTTATGTCTTAATGCAAATGGAAGAAAATGTATTCTTGAGCCTCTGTCCTGTCATAGGCTAATACTGCTGGAATTTGCAACATGGGAAAAGACAACTCTGAGTGCCATGTTAGAGTTAGCAGAAGAAAAATATAGAAGGCATTGAAGTGTCTCCTGTGGCCTGGGCACATTATCATTACTCTTTACAACACCTTTGCAGTGTTAGAATTATCTCTCCCGCCACACACACACACACACACACACACACACACACATTCTCTCTCTCTCTCTCTCTCTCACACACACAAACACACACACACACACACACAAACTCATCAGTGGAGGTCATGCACTGCCAGTATGTGGCAGTGCTGGGATTTGAACTCCATTCTGCGCAACTCTGATCTTTTTAAGGTTTGTGGAAACCTCATGTGGCCCTTCCAGTCGGGTGTCTAATGCCTTCAATTTATAGATGAGGAAATGAGGGCCCAGAGACATTGAGTGATTTGTTCAGGCCATGGAACTGGTTGGTCAGAACAAAACTGATACTTGGTTCTTATTACATTGTTTCTCTGCCAACTTCCTTTTGAAAAAGCTAGGGGAATGGCTCTCTGGGTTGATTCCTCATTCTATGAAGAGTTTGACTCTAATCTTTTCCTGGGTATTGAGAACCTGTGAGACCTCAGGAAGCAGTTTGCAGCCCAGGTTACTGGGGCAGAGGAGCTCCTTCACAAAATGAGTTAGCCACTGAGAGGATCTGAAAATCTCTGGAGAAACCTATGAAACAAAGTTTTTCAAATTATGCTGGAAAACTTCAATCTGTTTTTGTTTTGGTATTGAGAATAGAATCCCAAGGGTGATTCACCATTGAGCTACATTTCCAGCCCTTTTTATTTTGAGACAAAATCCTACTGAGTTGCTGAGGGTCTTGCTAAATTGCCCAGGTTGGCCTTGTACTTCCAAGCCCTCCTGCCTTACTCTCCGAAGCCACTGGGACTACAGGTATTCACCAGCATTCCCAGCTGGAACACTTCAGTATGTTAAGTCCAGGATTTGGAAAGTACACACTTCCCTTTTTGTGAGGTATTCAGTTAGTTTGTGACTCCTTTATGCCTGGCTTTGCCCCTTTTGGCACCTTTGAATAAGGAGGACAGTTGATGACTGCCCTTCAGGTGATGGGCCTGGGTTTGGCTGGACCTACTTTGCCTAACTGGGCCTAGTTGGCTGCTGCATAGTTTGAGTGCTGCATAGTTTGGTGTGGGGTATAAGTCAGATCTGGATAGTGTGGAAGCAGGCAGGCTCTGTTGTGGTCTGCTCCATGCTCCCTGGGGGCTGGTAGAGGCTCCCAGCCCAAGGTAGGATCCTTCATTAGAGCCTACGGGCCCCTCTCTCCTGCTGCAGTCCGGCTGCAGCAAAATAACCGGGGGGTGACGAATAACTTGTGTACATTGATACAGCAGGAGTAGGAGCCGTTTATTGCAGGACAGGAGCAGTATTTATACATTCCACACAGCTTATCTAATTAGCATAAACTAGATACATCAGTCAACCAATCAGGAATCTCCACACTTAATGGCTTGTTTTTGTTACTTCTCAAACCGCTCCCTCTGGCACTTTGCCAGGCACCATCCAGACTTGTTTACGAACTCTAACATTCCCCTGGCAAAATGCCAGGTGTTATTTTGACTTGTTTACAGACTCTAACACTCTCCCCTACTCTCTAAGGCTCTGTGATGCATTGGGTAGCTGCTATCAGCGAATAAGCTGGGTTCTACACAGCCTCTCCCTGGAGGTGTCATGGCCTTGTGCCTAGGTTCTTGAAATGCAGGAGTTCAGGTGCTGCAGCATGGGCATTCCCATTCCTGTGCTGCAGTGATAGGAGTGGCTGCTCCCAACCCTTCAGGAGCTGAGGAGTAGAAGGTTGGAAAGAGGGGAGGAGAAAAAATGCCTGTAAAGTAAGTAGAGAGCAATACTAGAGTGTATAATCAGTCACCAAATTGTAGGCTTCACACCCTAAACTCTCTGGTTCACAAAAGGGAGAGAGAGGTGATGTTTGTGTTGTCCTTCTGTGTTTTTAATCACTCAGTAATTTCCTCTAGGGTGTTTGTATTCCATTCTTTAATTCTGTTGAGTGTATTAACATTCATTTGCAAGGGTGAGGGGGAGTTGCAGGGGAGGGCTAATTTCTACAAATTATTTTGTAACACAGTTCAGGAGCACCAAGGATCAAGTGTTTGTGGTGTGTTGGTGTCTCACTCTTCCTTCCTCTGGCATTCTGATGGCTGATGGCTCATCTCTCTTTTACCTAAGTTCAGATTTCTGTAGGATTCCTGGCTCACTTCTAGGTATAACCTCAAATTTAAGGTAAGAGTCTTCATAATTTTTTCTCATTCATTCTTTTGGCAGACATTTTTGGGTGCCTTCTGTGTACCAGGCACTGTTATGGCTGATACAGTAGTGGAAAGACATCAAGGGTCTTGCTCTCATGGAATTCATGTGCTAGTCAGGGAGACCAACAGTAATCACACACGTACCTCAGTGAGAAAAATAACACCTAGTAATAACTAAAAAAGGGTGATGTAATATGAAGGGACACTGCTGGGAAGGGCTTGCTGATGGTGATAATTTTGCTGAGGTCTGAATGACAAGGAACGAGCTATGAGAGTAGGGGAGGGGGAAGAACATCCAGGCTAAAAGGACATTGGGTATAAAGGATGTTAGGTAGCAAAGAGCTTGGTATTCAAGGAGCAGAAAGGAGGACACTGTGGCTGGGGCAGGATGGGCCAGGGGAAGATGTTACACAATGATGCTGAGACTAGGCAGGATGCAAGTCATCTCATGTTTTGTAAGCCAAGGTAAGAAGCTTATTTTTACTCTGTGTCATGTGTCACTGTTGTAAGGTTTAATGTAGGAAAAACAACATGATCTAACTTGTATTTGTAAAGATCCAACAGGCTTCTGGTGAAGGTACAGAGGCCAAGGTAGAAACAGAAGGAACAATTAGGAGCTGTTGCCGCGTCTAATCAAGAGATGAGCAGGGTGCTAGCTGTGGAGATGGAAAGAAGTGGATGAATGCAGAGCACGTTTTGTCAGTAAGGCAATAGGACGTGCATACATCTTATACAGGGAGGTTAAAGTAAAGAAAGGAACAAAGGATGACTCCAGGGTTTTGGATAGTGACTATTACTGGACTGTTACTGGAAATTGGGAAGCCTGGATGAATCTTGGGTTTGTGGGGAAGAAGGATCATTCTATTTTTCCTTGTTAAAATTTAGATGTTGGGATGGGGATGTGGCTCAAGCGGTAAAGCACTCGCCTGGTATGCGCTGGGTTCGATCCTCAGCACCACATAAAAATAAAATAAAGATGTTGTGTCCACCAAAAAACTAAAAAATAAATATTAAAAAATTCTCTCTCTCTCTCTCTCTCTCTCTCTTAAAAAAAAAATTAGATGTCTATCAGTCATTGCCATAATCAAGGCACAGTCAGGTTCAGCAAACATTGAGTGTCTTCTATATGTCAAATGTTGTACAAGACTTTTTCATATATGTCTGTAATTGTAGCCTTCCAACAATCTTTGGAATATTTGTGTCCCCTGTTTGCCAATGCAAGACTGAGGCTCAGAGAGGGGGTGGTTTGCTCTTATTGGAACCCACATTTTCTGCCTCAGAGCTCTGGGCTGATTTGTTGGTAGGGGCAGATGTTGAAGAAAGTCAATTAGTGCTGAATTGATAACTTCTACTTGGAGAGAGCATGGGGACCATGCATTGGGTCGTAAGGCCTGATTCCCATGCTTCTGGAAGAAAGGCCTGCCAGAGGAATGCCCATATGCAGCCAGCTGTTATAAAATCTTAACACTTCTAAAAAATAGTGCTAATTTGAAAGACCATTTTAGTAAGAGTCTCAGCTTCCTTAGCAATGCCACATTAACCATGGTGACACTGTACTAAACAAGCTATTTTGTAAAAGCGTTAAATAAAATAAACCAAAAGGAGCTTAAGAAATGTTGAGTGAGTGTGGCAATGCCATTTCAACTGTTGATTGCTACTTTTTTTTTTTTTTTTTAATCTTTTTTGTACTGGAGATTGAACCTAGGCGACTTTACCACTGAGCTACATCTCCAGCTGTTTTTATTTTTTGAGACAGGTCCCACTTAGCAAGGCTGGCCTTAAACTTGTGGTCCTCCTGCTTCAGTCTCTCAAGTTGCTGAGGTTACAGGTGTGCACCACCGCATCTGGTGCTATGTCATTATTGAAGGGCCTAAATTAGCTGAATAAGAGGAAGAGACAGTTTCTTGTGTTCTTGAAGTTTCAGTTTCCAGTTTTCAGCCCAAACTCGGAATATTATTAGGTTATGCAGAATTCTCAGTTTTATCGAGACACTTGGATTTAGAACAAAGATTGTAAATCTTTGCCTTACACACCTAGAGGCAGTGCTGGATGTGGCTTTAACCTGCGAGGTGACTCTTTTTAAGTGTTCAGGGAGCCACATTGAGGAGAAGGTTCAAGAGGTAAGTTCTGCTGAGCATGTTAATGAGAAGATCCTGAATAGAGTCCTTCTCTTATATTTTAAGCTGTTTTTTCCCTTTAGAGTCTGGGCCAGAGAAGAGCTAGTATTGACAGAGCAGACTCATCCCACTAGCATGCGAAAATCACTACTGTCAGAAAATCAGACTTATCAGGGTTCTTTGACTGCCACTGTTGGACATCATTCACACAACTCCAGAAATTCCTTCCACGCCAAAAACACATCTTAATAAGTAATTGGAACCTTTATATTTAACCAAACAGACTCACTGTTCACATTAGACTCAAAATCTATGTGAATACAAAATTGGTCTTGAAAAAACATTGCAAGAAATTGTGGGACTTTACCTTCTGACTAGCCTTGTTTGTGGTTGTAGATGAGTTCTTACGTTGCTCAAATTCCAGTTCTCCCTAGTCCTCACTTTATTTTGTTACCACGTCTCTTGTGTTGCTGCCAGGCTTCTGTAGGCCCTAACCCAGTCCTTCTCCGCCCTTGGGCCTGTGAAGGCGTGCTTATTTACCTGGATGGTTACCCATGGCCCGCCTTCATGGAGACCATCCTTCCTCGCCACCTTCATATGTGTTCCCTGGTTCTTCTCCAATGGGATTGCCTGCCATGCTTCTTTGAGGGGCCATTTCTGGAAGAGGAAGAATTGAAATTGAAGACTACATTGTGTTTTACCTCATTTTCCAAATTGCTTTCTCAGTAGCCTGAAGAGAAACAGAAGCGCTTGTATAGAAGAGAAAGAGTTTCTGTGCTCCTTTGAAACCAGTCATCTGGCTCCCATCCTGGTCATCTCTGTATTACCAGGGAGCAAGGTGGCAATTCAGGTTTAAGAACGGGTATTTCAGGGGATGTGTCTGTGCCTGCTAAGTGCTTAAGACAGGGTGATAGGATATGAGACTCTTCATGGATTTTAGAATCAGAAAATGGAGCAGACTGGGGGCTTTAGGACCAATGGGTCAGAGAAAGCAAGTAAAGCTAGAGGACTTGCAGAATCTAAATGAGTTTAATGGGCAACCTTCATTTGGAAAGGGTGAGCGTGGAGGAGTGGAAAGAGTTCAGAAGTGGGTGATGTGGAAAGAACCCAGAAGTTGACTGTGGCTGTGGGCAAGCTGCCTACCCATTGTGGGTCTCACCTTCCTCACCTGTGGCCTGGTGATGAAACATAACCTGCCCTACCAGGTATTTGGGAAGATTGAGTGGAATAACCCAGGGACCTGACTCCTGTTCTGTTGCTCAAAGAGTGCTGATCCAGGAACTCTTCCATTAGCAAGCTGGGTGTACTTGATCAAAAACAACCAAATTTTAAAACCTCAGTGTTCAGGAAGCATTATGTTGGCTCACGTATTTTCTCATTATGTCATTACTTCGCCCCCTCCTCCCATACCCGTTTTTAAAATTTAGTGTTCAAATAACGTCCCATAACCTGGAGCCTTGTTTTTCTTATGTGTATCATGGGAATAAAAATATCTGTCCTGCCTACTTTAGTGAGTAGTTGCCAGGATCCAATAAGATGACAAATGTGAGCATGCTGAAAACGTGGTGTAAACGCAGAAGGATGGTGATGGTACCGTGGCCAGGAATGTTTTAGCACAGAGGGCAGCTTCCATATAAGGGAAGAAAGTTTGGGGAGCTGCCTCTAGATTTGATCGGATGGCAGATATTATTTTTTTTTGGTCAACTTTTAAAAATTATTTTCCTTCTAATGTTAGAATGCAAAATTCAATTTAGTGCCTAGACCTTGCAGCTCGGTATTCATTTACCCAAGCTCTGAGCTTATTTAAGCAGATACCGATTGGGGATAAGGAGCCCAGGAATTACTTTGAAGGTTAGATAGTGTGTATGACAAGGTGGTTACCAGCGGATGGATCTGCTACAGACACATAGAAAACTTGGCTCCATGTCCTCATCTATTAGAGATTTACCAACTGATCTTGTAGCTACTGAGGGCTGCACAAGTGTCTTCACTCAAAACTTTGGCACTGGGTCCAAGGGGGAAAACAGGAGATAGGAACAGGGAATAGTGGTGAGTGGTGCTATTTTTCTCATGTCTTGTCTTTAGGGCTTTCTGATCATGTCCAGGAGGCTGCCAGGCGCACAGATCCCTAAGGGAAGGAAATGTCCAGTTATCGTGCAAAAAAGATATTAAAAACTAGAGGACTTGCATTTATGTCCCAGTTTTATCAGTTATTGACAGAGTTATTTATTATTTAGCTGTAAACTGGGGATTGAACCTAGGACTTTGTGCATGCTAGACAAGTGTTCTACAACTGAACTGCATCCCCCAGCCCAACAAAAGCTTTTTGTGCAAATCATTTAACCTCTCTGAGCCCAGTTTCCTCATTCATAAAGATGGGGGTTCATGATGTTAACAACTGAGCTGTTAAGAGAAGGCTTTGTAGACTGTAAAGTCCTTTAGAGGTAATAGTGGATTTTGGTGTTACTGCTTTATTGTTATTCCCATTACAACCAGGGTGTGGGCTTGCGCTCGCACGCGCTCTCTCTCTCTCTCTCTCTCTCTCTCTCTGTCTCTCTCTCTCTCAAAATGAGGCAGGATTAGATTATAATTTGCATTTTCAAGTTCCCCAGTGAGTAGAAATGACTCTAGAAGAAAGTGGATGCAAATAAAGCCTACCCCTTGAACATGATGCAGGGATTTCTGAAACAGGTGTTAAGGGGGCCTACTTCTCATCCTTTACCTCAGATGCTCACCCCTGAAAGCTGCTTTTCTTAGGAAAAGACCAGGCTGCTGCCCGCCAGATAAGGTCATAGAATTCCACGGGCTCACTTGAGAGTAGGAGCCCAGAAAGAGAGGCCAGCTGTAGTTGGATGGGTGGGTAAGGGTGTGGTAGGGGTGGCACATGGTGGGAGGGCCAGGAACAGCCCTGCTTCACATTTGGCTCATTAGGATCCAGGCTGCTCTAGTCCTGAGTGCCCAGCTTATCCTAGGCACTGGGCAGAGTAAGGAAAACTTTATAGGTTTCAAGAACTTTTCTTTTTTAACTTTTGTGCTGATTTAGACATACTAATCTCCAGGGAGGCTCAGGGCTCAATTTGGAGATGGCAATAATATCCTAACAGAAGCATTTTGGTTGTCTGTATTAAGAGATTTAAAAAGTGACCATGCCTTTCGATTCAATAATTTCATCTCTGGGAGTTTAACACAAGGAAATAATTAGAGTTTCATAAAAAGCCTATGCTCAAAGATGCATGGATTATAGTAGCAGTGGGGAAGGCACCCCAAATGTCCAGCATTAGAAGACTATGATCTAAAATATAAGCACCATAGAGTTGGGACTTTTTTGTTCCCTTTGTGTCTCTAGTACCAACTATAGCACTGCCTGGCATACATGTGCCCAGTGACACTTTTTGAATAGTTATATGAAAAAAAAATTGTATCCATATGGTAAGACTATTATTTAATCATTTCAAATAAAGAAGCCTTAATGAAATAGGATATTTTCTACATTAATAAGATGCAGGGAGAAAATATATATCACTATTTTTTTAAATAGAAAGAAAAAGAAAAACAACTCATAAGAAGATACTCAGCTATATCTCCAGATTTGGACATCATGGATGATTTTTTTCCTTTTCATATTTTATAAAATTTTGAAAATAACTGATTTTGTGATTGGAAAATTAAAAAAAAAATTTTAAATAAAGAAAAGAGGATGTTAGTTTAGTTTATTCATGGAACAAACTAGCAGCCTCTAGAGCTCACTCCTCCATCCTAAAAGAACCAGGCAGCCTTTGTCAACATACAAAACACCTACAGACTTTGGTTGTGTCTGTCAGCTTGGCTTGGAAGCCGATCCCTGCTAACTTCAAAAGGGTGATAGAAACTCCAGTGTTGAAATTGCACAGGTCATGTTGCAGAGACATGCCCAAATGTTTATTATCCCATCATTGAACTGAACACATTTTGTAGTAGAGAGAAGAATTTTAAGGAGATAGAATTTTCTGGGCGGGAAGTTAATTCTTAGAATTCTTTCCCTGCTTCATGGTTGTTATAAGCTGTTGAAAGTGTCGTCTACTTCCCTTCATTCTTATTTTAGCTCATTCTATCTTAAAATAATTTGCTATTCAGCCCCTCAGTGTATTTGAGTAAGTACTTCATGAAATGTCTCCAAGATACACAATCTTCTCTTGAAGTCAAGACTTCCTTGGAATTAAAATCCTTGTCTTTAAGGTGGGCTTTGGCACCTGAGTTGGAAATTCTTGATTTTCCAATGTAATTGCATTTGAGAGATTAAATGCCTCTCAGAGAAAAGGCCCACTTCCCTCACTCTGTGAGGAGTGATGGTGACCAAGGGTCCCCCATACGTTACTGATGGTTGTGTTTGTAATCCTTTCATTAACATGACTTCTATTCATCATCATCATCATCATCTCTCTCTCTCTCTCTCTCTCTCTCTCTCTCTCTCTCTAGCCATAATCAGCACACCACAGCATTCAGGCATCCTGTGACCGGGCAGTTTTCTCCAGAAAATAGTGAATTCATTCTTCAAGAAGAGTAAGTATTTTTATATATTCTTCTTATCCAGGCACAGTTTGGGGGCTTAAAGTTATTTGCTTAGAACAAAGCTTATTGGACTATTGGAGTGGGTTTGTTGATTCAATGTGAAATATGGGAAGAATTTTATTTTTCAATCTCCAGAATTCTATCAGAGGATGATATGGTAAAGGAGAGATGATATAGGGATATGCTGAGGTTGGTACAGTCAGAGCCTCTTAAAAGTTTCCTTTCCCCTGAAGCATCATCTAACATATTAGCTGTGCTCTGACTAGACCACTCATCTGGTATGAGAATAAATATAACCTCACACTGAGAGTCAGCCTCACAGGTAAGCCTCATGAGAGTCCAAAGCTGGGGTCTATAAGTGAGGAGGCTGGTGATACCACCATCCCTGAACATTTTGAATCCTGTCTGCTTTGTTCCTAACATGGGAACTTTCCTGCTCCACAGCTCAGTTTCAGCTGATGTCTGGCTAGTTGCTCAGAGGTGGATTCTGTCACCAGGGATTGTCTACATAAAAATACATGTACAACCCGAGCAGCACATATTGTTTTTCCAAAAAATGAAGGCAAGAAAAGTGCATAAGTTGTTCTGCTCCCTTCTCATCTGGGGCAAGTCTATCTGAAGAAAATATTTATTTTTGAGAAGCAAAGGGATATTAGCTTTAAGTTTTAAATAAAATTTTCCCTATGTTCTGTAACTTAAATAAAATGTGATCTTAAAATAAACCATCAGTATTTATATTTTTGTAGTATTTTCCTGCCTTAGTACTTACTGTTTTTGAATTTTTTAATTATGGAAAAATTTAAACATATAAAAGTTGAGAGAAGGCAGTAACTCCAGTGTGCTCATAATTTTATTTCATCCATACCCCCCCTTTCACCCATTGGATTATTTTGAAGTAAATTCAAAACATGTAATTTTATCTCTATAGTATTTTCAGTTTAGATTCATTATCCTACAGAACTTTTAAAATTAGAAATCTATAATTGTGATGACACTGACTTTTCTTGCATGTTTACTCTGTGCTGGAGGCTTTACATGCATATCTCGTGTAATACAGTAATCCTGAGAGGTTGACCATCATCGCTCTTTAGAGGTGAAGATACCGGGAATCAAAAAAATAAAAATCACTTGTACAAAGTCAGATGGCTAGAAGTAGAGAGCCAGATGCCACCCAAGGATGGCTAGATTTTAAGGTCTCTACTGTCTTTATGTGGTGTTCTCTTCAGGCAATCCAGCCTTTGACTTTGTCAGAGATTGCTTGGTTAATTATTTTGGTAATGGTGGTCCATGGGACATGACTGCCAGGCTCAGGGTGTGGGGGGGGGTCTGACTTTAATACTACAGGTTGTGCATCCTTTATCTGAAATGTTCCAAACTCAAAAAATTTGAGAATTATATTGGCACTCAAAAAGGTTTTCAGGGAGCTGGTGTTATGGGTCAGTGGTAGAGCACTTGCCTAGCATGTGTGAGGCACACTGGGTTCGATCCTTAGCACCACATAAAAAGAAATAAAATAAAGGTATTGTATCAATCTGTAACTAAAAAGAAATACATTAAAAAAAGGTTTTTCAGATTTTAGGATTTTTGAATTAGGTATGCTCAACTGGTGAAGTCCATGTAGATATTCCTAAATCTGAAACACTCTGAAATCTGAAACACTTTGAATTCTAAGCATTTTGGATAAGGGATGCTCATCCTGTAGTTGAGAGAGTAGTAGAAGGTAAAGTTTGTCTTGTCTCCTACATGGAGAAAGAACTTCTGTATGAGAGAGTGAATTCCTCAAATTCCAGCCCCAAATGAGTTTGTGTATAGAATTCTGAAGAGAAGAGGTCCTTGAATTCAGTCCCCTTTGTGAGACAGTCACCCATCTTTATAAGGTTTGAATGGAGAATCCATCAGAACTCTTGGTGCAGGAAGTTACCAACTTCAGTAAGAGCTGCTAGAGATGCATAGGCTTCCATCACTAAACAATTCTGTCACAAACATTTCTTCTTCCCTTCATTCTTTTTTTTTTTTTAAAGAGAGAAAGAGAGAGAGGGAGAGAGAGAGAGAATTTTAATATTTATTTTTTAGTTATCAGCGGACACAACATCTTTGTTTTGTATGTGGTGCTGAGGATCGAACCCGGGCCGCACACATGCCAGGCGAGCGCGCTACCGCTTGAGCCACATCCCCAGCCCCCTTCCCTTCATTCTTAACAGAAAACTATCCCTTCACTACTTCTGAATAGGTAGGCTTTTTTCTCCTGCCAGAATATCTCTAATTAATCTCAATTCCATCCAGTTTCCAAGGAAAAGGTGTTCCTTCTTTCTGAGGCCGTTTCCTGGATGTCATGGGTATATCTGATTATCTCAGGGGTTGGGTGGCACTGGGTAGTCGGATATTCCTTGTAAAAGGCATTGAGACAAAGGGTTAGGAAAAAAAAAACAAATGTGAAGATTTCCACACTTATTCATAAACTTAAATTGTGTTGGGGCTGTGTTGGACTCTGGAGCAAGACAAATGTGGTCCTGTTGGCAAGGAGCTTACGAAGACAGATAATGACAAGATCAAAAATGTTATGAATTATTTGTGATAGAGGAAACATAGGGCTTTGTGGGAATTGATCAAAGGAGACTCTAACCTGCTGTAGGGTCTGTGGAAAGCCCCTCAGTCCTGGGAAGGGCTATAGTTTAAATTGAAACCTGTTTTGTCTAGTTTAAATTGAAACCTGTTTTGTCAAGATGAACAACTTGGGCAAAGACCCACAGAGAAATAGGGTACTGCGTGGAAGGTCTACACCAATTGAGCTAGAGTGAGAAATTAAGAGCACTGGGTGGATTCTGGAGATACTTGGGAGCTGAAATTGACAGAACTCGGTGATTGATTGACCTTGGTAAAGATGAAAGAAGTCTGGCCCTAAACTGAAGGAAGGGGACAGTTTAGATGTGGGAAGATTAGTGTGTGTGCACACGTGTGTGGGTCCTGAACAACCCATGCAAGGTATGACCAGCCTTGGTGGGGTCAGAAGTCAAGAAGAATGACTTGTAGTGGAGGTTTATGAAGGAGAGTGTGAAGATAGAGATGAAGAGGAAGGCTGTAGCCAATTACCTAAATTGCTCCTTCCTGAAACACATCCAGATATATCTCCTGGAGAAACTCTGGAGGCTAAGGCATAATTTCCCCTTGCAGGAACTGTTTTGAAAATATTCAAATTGGGGCTGGGGTTGTGACTCAGCAGTAGAGCGCTCACCTTGCACGTGAGAGACCCTAGGTTCCATCCTCAGCACCAAATAAAAATAAATAAAGCTAAAAAAATATGCAAATAAATGACATTCCTCTTTTGTTCCCTTAAAGAAACTCAATTTTGTTGTAAAGGGTATTATGTGATGAGGATAAATGACTGTGATGACCATTGGTGTTCTTGTACATGCACTGTCCGATGAGTATCTTGGGTGGAAAAGGTAAAACTGGGCCTTTCCTTTATTTCTCCAAAGAGTATCTGGTAAGTCCAACTCCTGGAGAGTTATAACCCCACTTATTCCCTTCACCAAAGCCACCGCCTCCGGGTTTCTTAAAGCTAATCCTTCTGGAGCAGTGATTCTCAAAGTGTGGTCTCTAAAACGGTGTCTCTTGGTTACTTGATAAAGATACAGGTTCTTGGGCCTATCCAGACCTGCTGATTCAGAGGCAGGGCCCAGTAGTCTGGGTTTTTAACAAGCTTCCTGGGTGATTCTGATATAGGCAAAAGCTTGAAAACCACTGATTTAGACAACTTACTAAACTTCTCATTCTTCATTAGTTATTCCCAAGTTCTTCTGTTCACCCATAAGTATTCTCCAGATACCCAACATTCTTTGGGCTGTGGTGGCAAGCTTAGATTTTAGTCAAATAATCTTGGGTTCTTTCTGTGAGAAGAAAAAAATTTATAAGGCCCATCTCCATGGGGACTTCTCTTAGGCCATTGTGGGTATAAACAGGTAAATCTTCCTCACCTGTTGGCAGGTAGGACTCATCTGAGCCGCTTGGAATAATCAGTGCATGTCCACCCAAAGACGGTTTCTTTCTTACAGATGAGAGGTACAGAGAAAGCTATGATCTGATGGATACAGAAGACAAGAGCCCTAAGTGTTCTAGTTTCTGTGTCAATCATACAGAATCATTCAGGATAGGCTAGGGTCTGCTGTGATAACAAGAAACAAGATTTTAATGATTTAAAATAAAATATTTTTCATTTTTGTTCTGTGTCCATTGTAGGTCACCTGAGGGACTATGTTCTGTCATCTTTACTTAGGGAGGCTTCATTTCTATGTTTTCACAATTGCCAAAGGCAAGAAAAAGGGACCTGAATGGATTATACACTAGCTGTTCCACTCATGTTTTATTGGTCAAAGCAAGTCCCAGAACCACTCCCAACTTCAAGAGAAGTAGGGAAGTGCTTATCCACCATGTACCTGGGGAAAAAAAAATCACACATTTTTATTGGATAGCATTAATGATTACCCTTAATAACTCACAGTTCAGACTAATAAGGGAAGTAGCCCTTTTGGGCCTGTTGCCAACAAGCTATGTTTGCTGTTATGACTAGAGTACGTGTTTTTTCATTTCACCCTTTCTATTATGCTATTTAGTTCTCAGTTCTTTGTTTCCAAAGGGGGGTGGGCATCAGTCATTAGACTCAATAGATTTGTACAAGCTAGTAAGTGGTGGAGTCAAGATTTAAATCCAGGAATTCTGGCCCCAGATGTTGTGCTTCTAAACAACATGCTATATTGCATACTTGAGTGTTCTTCAGGGGACAATCTTTGTTGTTGGCCATACTCAAACAGCTTGCCAGCTGAGTATGCTACTGCTGCATAGACTTTTTAATTGTAATCGTATTTGTGGTAATGAAAATCCATAGTCACTTCACTCTTGCTTGAAAGATGCCAAGCCTTCTCAACCATCTCTTCTGCAGAAAATGTTCTCAAACCTTTTCTTATAGGACCTCATTTTCAGAGATTGGATCATTTGTGCTCTTCTTAAGCCTCTTTCCTGATTCTTAGTGACGTTTTTGAATTGTGAGCTTGGAGCCGGCCCTTTTTTTGCTAAAAGTGCCACACACATCCTTAACATTGGACGCCCAGGGCTTTGGTTTCAGTGTTGGGTGCTCTTGCACAGGAGCAATTTCTCCTTGGCTCTGGGCAGCCCAGGAACCTGCTGACAAACACCTCTACAGCTCTCAGGAAGGGGAGAGAAGCATTCCTTAGTGGTGACGCCAGCAGCTGACTGACAGCAGGCTGTGTGCACTGATCCCCAGGCTCTGTCAAGCATTTCACGTTGAGGTGGGGCCTGGGGTTGTGAGAGACTATGCGATTGCTCTGGAACTTCAGAAGCCCGCTGTCAGTCTGAGCAGTCAGCTGGAAAGCATGTGGGATCTCCATGGAGGCTCCTAACCAGGAAAGTGCCCTATCTGGCCTGCCCACCCTGATGTCCTGGTGAGTTTAGTTTGTCCCTTCTCTATTTTTATCATTGGATTATTTGTAAAAGAAACACAAGTGAAATTGCATGAAATGTTGAGTGGTATTTGGAGGATAACATTTAAAAAGGTGCAGTCTTGCTGAAGGTAAGAGTCATCTTCCTGATCTTTGAGTTCTGCTGAGGGGGATTCATTTTACAGGTTGCAGGGCAAGACTCTCCTAAGGCTTGTGCAGATTCTAGGCCTAGGGGCTAGGTATCTCCTGCTGCTATGGGATGGCTGTCTCCTCTTCCTCCTGCTCCTTCTGTAGCTACAAGTTGGTAAAAGCTGGTAATAAGAGATTATCAGCATGGGAGCAGGAGAGAGGGTACTCCAGAGCATCCAAAGGAGTCCATCCTTCTGCTCATCTGTTGGGCTCTGGGCAGTGAGGCTGGTGTGTTTTCATGTGTGGTTGTTAGAGCCAGCACCTAGATGCTGACAGTCTTAGACTAGCTTTGCCTGTTGCATTTGGTTGCCATGGCAGCAGAAAAAATGGGGAAAAATGGAAACACCTGGCAAACACATGCAGAAACTTGACTGTTCAGTTTTCTTACCTGGATTCAGAAACAGCATTTGTGACAGTCACAGGTAGGGGAAGGGATGGGGAGGGGGACCTTAGTTCATTCAGACACCTAGGTGTTGATGTTTGCAGTGGATGATTTGAAGGGCATCGGCACTGGCGTTGGGGATGCAGTCACGGCCACACAGCAACCATGTCTTCAGCTCTGACTCTAGGGTGAAAATGCTGCAGTGGTGGCTTTGCCGTGTGTAGAATGGAAGCTGCTTCTTGCAAACAGTAATTTTGTTTCTTCCTATGAATTTTGTTTTTTCCTTCTTGTGCTTTTGCTTTACTTCCCCCACAAGTCTGGGAAATGCTCAGATCTGCATTAGAAAATGTCATTGCCTAATGAAAAAGTGGCTGCTTGTTAGTCTGGGAGGTTCAGATAGGTTATAAGAGGGCTTGCCAAAGACACAGATTAGAACTGGAGCATCTCTGAGACAGAGCAGAGCAGAGCAGAGCAGAGGTGGAGGTAGCAGTAGAGGTTCAGGGCCAGTTCTCCTCCTGCATAGATACACATTGAACCTGGACAGTGGAAGAGACTGGTCCAAGGTCATGCACAGAGCAGGAACTTATGCCAAGACTAAGGCAGTTAGTTCTCTGATTTGAGTTGAGGGGCAAGTCTTACAGGGTTATTTTCATGCCAGGTGAGGGGGTGCTGTTTGGGCTGGCCTCCAGCTCCTGGGGTGGGATGAGGAATTGTAGCCTGTGTTTAAGAGGAGTTGAGGGGGAAGAAGGAACACAGAAAGCCATAGTTGAGTAATGAGGCCACAGTTACTGAATGAAAACCCATGTCAGACAGCCTCCCCCAGGGTGTTGGGAGTTTACAGTGAGCGTTGGCGGTCTGTCTGCGTCTCTTTCTCTGGGAAGAGGGGGTGTGGAGGTATCTATGCCTATTTGGGACAAGAACTTTCTTTTTTTTCCTGATTTTGATTGTGTATTGCTTTTTCCAAACCTCTTAGTTGGTGGGCGTAAGCTCCTTAAAAAATGTGCTGGTGTCTGTAATTGTGCCCTCTTCTCATATACTCCTCCTTTCATATTAGAAATTTTAGCTAAGCTCCCTGTGTAGAATTCTTGAGGACAGATATGAATCTAGGATCCCATTTTTTTGGCCTATCAGTAGCATACATGTGTCCTTTAATGAGGTCTTTTCAGTAAGAGATCCTTATTTCCCCAGAGCTTTCTAACTTCCTGCTGTAGTCTTAATGACTCTTGACACTATTTCAGAATGGGTTATTCCACAGAGTTTATAAACTTTAACAACAATGACAACAAAAAATTCCCAGATAAAGGGCTGGGGTTGTGGCTCAGTAGGAGAGTGCTTGTCTTGCATGTGTAAGGCACTGGGTTCGATTCTCAGCAACACATAAAAAATAAATAAAGGTATTATGTCCATCTATAACTAATAAAAAATACTTTTTAAAAAATAATTTTTGATTTATTTTTTAGTTTTAGGTGGACACAATATCTTTATTTTATTTTTATGCGGTGCTGAGGATTGAACCCAGTGCCCCATGCATGCTAGGCGAGCACTCTACCACTGAGCCATAACCCCAGCCCCTAATAAAAAATATTTTTTAAAAATTCACAGATAAAGCACTCTGTTTTTATAGGAAGTGATCGTTGTTTATAAATTAATTGTTTGGCACCTTGAGTTTTCTGGAGAAAAGTGCCTTCAAAATAAAAATAAACTGTAGGTGGGATTTAAATTCTGGGGTCTCCACTAGTAACAGTCACGAGTAATGCATTTCATTTCATGCAGTGCTTCATGGTTTTCAAAGTGTCATTTCAATACATATAATTGCCTTGTGAGATGAAAGGCAATTTTCACTCCATTTTACAAAATGGAAACGGAGGCTCAGGGATCTGGATGTGATTTGTGGGGGAGTCAGTAAGCTTCAGAGCTTGGCTGAGATCCAGTTACCTGGGCTCTTGCTCTTTCCAATACCCCAGGATCCCACTGGTTTGGGCACGGCCTTGGGGTTAAGAACCAAAGCCTACTTCTCTCAGACCTCAGGACTTGTCATGGAACAGTCTTTGTGGCAAAAGCTCAGGCTTCAGGGTTCAGCTATTGTCTTAAGCAAGTCATTAATCTCTCTGGGACTCAATTTCCTTATCTACAAAATGGAGATGGTAAAACTGAAGTAATACAGGGAAAGGGCCATAGTAGGTGCTTGACAAGTGCCACCTAGTCCCTTTGCCTGCTTGACCAATCCTTCAGGGTTGGTTATCCTTGTCCTACCTCTTGTGACATATAGAGTAGGGAATGGTCTTGCTGTGATCCCTCTTTAGTGCTTCAGTTCTTGCCATTAATTGAGCGGCAGCTAAGGCTCCTTAAACAAATTTCTCCAAATGCAGACCTACTGGAAAAAAAAAAAAGACTTCTGTACTCATAACCTTCCTTTCTGGCTAAATCTATCAATGTTACGTGCATTTGGTTCTGGACATGCAGGAAGCAGAAGGCAGCTCCTTATACAGATGGGGAAATCGAAGCATAGAGAAAGCCATTTCCTGCCTAGGCTCCCCTGAAACATCCTTGACAAAGTTCAGAGTAGAATCAGTCATTCTTCAACTGTTTTTTTTTTTTTTTTCCAGATTGACTTTATCTAGTCCTTGCTTCTCTTGTGCATTTCCCATGGGAGGCAGTTGAGCAAAAACTCTAGCTCTCTGTTTTGAACTTCAGCCCACAGCCCTCCAGCAAAATAATTGGCATTCATGTAGCTTAAACCAAGGAAAGTGAGGTCTTTGTTCAAACCATCCCACTGTACTGGGAATCCAGATAGCACAGAAACCCAGCAAGCAGGCTTTTAAGTTAATAGATTTTGTTTAATGACACCAAGAGTCTGCATGTGCAGGTTGTTTGGTCTCCTGTCCCAGGGATCTGCATGACTCAGTGTGCCTGAGGGCATGCCAGGGGCATGTGTTTTTCACAGTTGCTTTGTTCAGGGACGCAGGCTTTTCTCTGGGATGGGAACATTTCTTGGTTGAGACTTACCAGTACAGTATACCCAGTTTGAGGACTTGAGGACAAATCAGTGTCTTCCCAGGCTTTTAAGTGGGGAACACCCCTGTAAGATGAAATTGGCTGGAACAAATGTACTGACATTCCCATATCCAAGTGAGAGATATCCCTTGGAGTGTTGTCTGTTCCGAATGTGTCACACAAGGATGTTCCCATTGCTAAGCTTTTGAGGTGAACCACTACTAGTAGTTTCTATCAGAGCCAGTTTTTCAGCCGAGTAAAAAAATTATTTGGAAACTTTTTTCATATTCCTATTTAATGCCAAGTGGTATCCTCAAGCATGACCACCATTATTTTTTCTACTTTATAATTCTGGATAACTTGTAGTTATTTCTAAAGACTTATCCCCCGTGAAGGATCTGAAAGACCATGATCCATGTTGAGGAGATTCAGAGGAACATCCTCTGAAGACAGATCTTATTACTTGGACAGGGTGGGTAGCTGTGTTGTCCCTTGATCTTTCAAAGAACCAGGTCTTGGCTGAGTCTGTGGCTTGAGTTGGGAGCTGTCCCTGCCTGTGAGAGGCCCTGGGGAGGACATGCTCTGTGTTCATATAGACAACTCAGTCTCTTCCCTGGGGCAAATTGAATTTGGACTTTCATCATGTCTTCTCATAAGCTTCCCTTGGGTGTGGCTGAGCAGCACAGTGCATGAGAACTAGAATTGTCATTGTATGTTCCTTTCTTTTCCTTCCCCATCTACTGCTGTCATTCACTGATGTCCAGAGTTATAGCCACAGTCAGTCCTTCTATAGCCAAAATCTGTTCATAGATGGCTCCCCACATGGCTGTCATACCCTCTTTCCTGGCTTACCCAAGGCTGCCATCTTTCTTCCACTAGGGAGTGGCTGGGGAGTGCTGGGGGTTAGAACATGTGGGGAGGCAGTTAGAACTCAAAATTGTAAGGTACAGAAATGGCAACAGTATCCATTTGTTCTGGATTTTCAGGATCAATCACAAATCTTTGTCCTACAGAGAAGATATTGGGTGTCTCATTTTTCCATTGATGGAAAATGAGATAGTCATTTAAAATCATGTTGATGATTTTACAATGGTTTAAAAAATGAAGATGTAAGTTCACGATCACAATTATGTAAAAACCAAAAAGTGCCCACCCCCTAAAGCCCAAAACAGGCATTAAAAAAAAAGAGTGGATATAAATATATCAAGCATTTGGATAGCAGGACTCTGGGTGATTTTATTTACTCTGCTTTTAGCTTTTTCTTATATTTCTCAAATATTCCATATATAATAAGACTCTATTAGTAGCTTAAGTGAAAGCAAATTAAATTTGATAAAATCCCAGACAAATCTTTTCTGTCATTGGACTGTGTGTCCTGAATTTTGACTAGAGATTCAGTCAACTGCCTTAACTTGAGAGCTCTTCTTCCTTATTTCCCCCTCTGGAAATCTAAAGTTAGGTAAAACCAGCTGAAAACCATGTTTCAGACATAGTTCTGCCCGGAAGCAGGGGATGAAAAAGGCAGCCTCTCAGAGCCCCTTCCCATCCCAAATGGTGATTATCTCTCACTGCACACACTGTCTGCCAACAGGGGAGCGGCTGAGCATGGTGACATTCTCCTTCTGAGTGGGGAGCAGTAACAAAAGTCTGGCTGGGATGGAGGCCGGGGGCGGGGAATCTGAAGTAAGTGCCTGAGCTGATAAGGAGCCAGTGATCTTTCTGCTGGTGGGATGTGCACCTCCAGCTGCCAAGCATCCCACAGGGCCTGGCCCCTTGGAAAGCTTGCTACAGTGGTCCTGCTGCTGGAACTGCTCTGGGGGCACAGTAGTCACAGAGACTTGTGTGGAGAATTTCCCTCCTGGTACAGAAGCAGCACTGTTCTTTGAAGAGAGCATCAAATCTCTACAGTGGAAACTGGAATTTCTCCATCACACCTCTTGAAAAGTGAGCCTCTTGAAGGACATCTCAAGTGCTTTTTATTTGGCTGTGACTGGCTGGATTCTCCAGCTCCATCACTTCAGGGTCCTGGTACAGTCCTCCAAAGCAGATTTTTTTTCTATTCTTCAGGCAGCGAGTCTCAATTTATTATAGTCTGACTGGCATCAAACTGCCTGGATCCTGTTGCCCGTCAGAACAGTGGACAAAACCCAGCCACCAAACACTAAGACTTCTTCTTAAAGGGAAGCTTACTGGTCCTGGAGTTGGCAAGGTCTTGGAATCTGGTATTGAACTGTTCAAGAGAGGTATTGAATTTGTGTGGAGGTATTTGTCACCACTGCTTTGAAAGACTGGCAGATGCAAGGGCTTTGTGGAGGCAGGTGAGGAGAATGCTCTCAAGTGTCTCTTTAGTGTCGAGCCAAGATGTTCCCAGTGTGCTGGCCCTCTCAGGGCCTGACTTCTCAGTGGAATGTACTGCATCTCTGGGATGCTGATAGGGAAGCACCAGGGATCCTCATTGGGGTGGACGGAAGGCTTCATCTCTTCTGCCTCTCCAGGCATAGTACAAGGGGTTAATATCTTTTATGGCTCTATTTTGGGGCAAATGGAGTGTTCCCAGAATAGTACTCTTTGTTGAGTATTCTATTTTGGGAGACAAGCCCCATCGGCATTTATGTAAGCATTCTCTGTGTATATGGGGGTGTGCATGTGTGCGCAAGTGATTTCTTGTTACTAATTATAAACAGTTTCTTTTGGGAGTCAGGGAAATAGAGGTGTGTGTGTTTGTGTGTGTGTGTAAGGGTATGAATTGCTCTTGCCTCCTGTGAAGAATAGTGTGTGCCCATCTGATGGGGCAGTTGTCACAGACACCCAAGTAGGACAGCAGTATGAGGACCTTAGGACAACAGGCAGGGATGACAGTCTGGGCGCCTTTGTGGCTGTCTGGCTGTGGAAATGTGCCCATCTGTCTTTCTCTTGGTTCTCTGAAGCACTAGGGCAGGCCCTTCGGCTGTAGTTTGGAGTCAGGTAGTCTCTAAAAAATCTGGCCGGAATCGTTCTAAGGCCAAGCAACCAATTCCAACATGGAACAAATCTCTGCTACCACTTCCCACTCCTTAGCTTGGCACTAACACATTGGATTCCCCATGTCTCCCCACAGGCCAAACCCACATATGTCAAAGCAAGAGAGAAACCAAAGACCATCCAGCATGGTCAGTGAAACATCCACAGCTGGTACGACATCTACCCTGGAGGCCAAGCCTGGACCCAAGGTGAGTTCCTGGCCACTGGTTCCATCTCTCCCTTTTATATTTTGCCAAGCCCCCTTATAATCAGAGGCCCATTCGATGGTCACCATAGTTTTGTGAGGGAGATCCCTAAGAAGTATCCTCCCTAAGTGATAGGTCAGGATATTTTTTAAAATATTTTTTTAGTTGTCAATGGACCTTTGTTTTATTTATTTATATGTGGTGCTGAGAATCGAACCCAGTGCCTCACACATGCTAGGCAAATGCTAACACTGAGCCACAATCCCAGCCCAGAATATTGAGGTCAGGAGGCATTATGTCCCTTGTCCAAGAAAATGGGTGATTGCTGAAAGACCAGGACTGATATCTGGGTCCTTGAACACATTCTCTACTTTCCTGTCATGTGTTGAGAAGGCCACACTGTTGTTCCTATGGGCTGTGTGTTAAAGCCTGATGAGATTCTGTGATAGATGGACTTGAGGAAGGGTGTCCTTGGAAAGAGCACCAAAGTTCCTGTGCTCAGTGTGTGGGAACACTGACTAAAGATCAGGGAGAAGAGTCAGCATTGCACAATGGGGGAGAGTATTGAAGGGCAAACCCAGACAGGAGGGTAAAGATCAGGACATAGGCAAGAAATCTATGACCAAAAAATAGCTTTACACCAGAGAGCCATAGACATATTAGAGACAACAGCTGCTGGTGAGTTGGTTGAAAAATCCCTTTAAATTTTTTTCTTTGTGACCCAGCTGGGAGGCTTGCCAGGTCTTGAGCTTGCTTTTTAATTAGAATGCTATGGCCATGTGCATGCCTATTCTCTGTCTCGTTGCTGTTTTGATCAAAGGGTGCTGCCACTTAGAGTAAAGCAGCGAGAGCCAACAGCCTTCCTACCACAAGTGCTTTCTTGCACCTCCCTAAATTCCCTGCTGCTAGAGTTTAACTCTGCTTTTTCCTAGATCATTAAGTCCAGCAATAAAGTCCACAGTTTTGGGAAGAGGGAACAGGCCATTCGGAGAAACCTCAATGTTCCAGTGGTGGTGAGGGGCTGGCTGCACAAGCAGGTGAGGAGGCTGAGGAGTGGGAGGTGGAGGGATGGCCCTTGCTGCATTCCTTCTTTTTCCTAGCCCCAGGACACAGGAAGAGGCACAAAAGTTTTTGCTCCCAAGTTTGTGTGGGGACAGGTTCATTCTGCCCACCATGCTGAGTGATTTGCTGTTCATTTTTATGAGTGGACTGGCTGCTGAAGGGTTACAGCTTCTCTCCCAAAACCCACTCAGTCTCTGACCACTGGTACTGTCGGCTGACCTGGGACCCAGGCCATAGTGTGAAAGGGTCAGCCTGAATTCAGCCTTACCACCAATTTCTACTAGAACCTGCCTTCCTGATGTTAAAGTCTTTATTATCATTTGACTGAAAAAGTCCCATCTTTTCCTCTCTCTTTTCTAGCACACATATCTAGCTCCTTAGCACCCCAGATTCCAAATCAGCCAAACTCAGCTCATTGTTTCCACACCCCTTACTTCTCTTTCCCCTAGCCTGTTTTTTCTGGATCTTAATAATGTGGGTACTATACCTACTCTCCTGGGCACACAGGTTAGAGACCTCAGAACCATCACCTGCTCCTCCTTCTCCCACTTCCATTCAGTGAGGAAGTGATATCTCTGTCTCCCCTAGGCCATGTTTCATCTCCAACCCCAAGTTTATCCACTTCTAGTCCTATGGCCGTGCTGGGCTATGAGCTCCCAGGACGGTGTCTCTTTTGTCCCCTTTCTTCTCTCCTTGCCATTCATTCATTTGCTTCCCAAGTGTTTGCCATGTTCTGAATGCTCTCACAGAGCCTATAAAGAGATAAGTGACATGTGGTTCCTGTCTTCAAGGAGCTCATCATCTGCCAAGGGAAACAGCACATCTCTTGTGTCACATTGTTATCCATCCTGTCATAGCATCCTATCTACCTATGCTGTGCTACCTGTCAGCATCCCCAAAAGCCACCAATCAAATTCCAAGAGCAATGATATCCATTTTAGAAAAATCCTTTGTGGGAAGTGAGAGAAGGGCATTGTGTTGCACACTACATGGGAGATTCCCAAAAAGTTCATTTGATGTGTGTTTCCCCAGTTCTGTTTCTTGGTATAGCTTTCACAGTGCTCAGTCTCTTCTGTCAGATCTGCCTCTGGCCCCAAACTATTGCTCCCATCCCCACTCCTCACACCTTCTGTTCTCCTCTCTTTTAGCTACATCTCTTTTCTATTTGAGTAATTAATCTCTGATTTTTTTTTCCGTGTGTATGACTGTCCCTGTTGAACAAAGGATGCTCCTTGGAAACATGGAAGGAGAGGGAAGGGATCGTAAATAATTCTTCTCCCCTCTTTCCATGCCCTTGCTGACCCAGTGACTGTGCTGTACCCATAACAGGTCTGTGTAGAACACTCTGGACACAGCAGAGTGTAGCTGTGCCTGGGGAGTTCTGAAAGGCTTCCCAAGATAAGTGATGTTGGCACTAGGTATGGCAGGATGGGTAATCCCATTAAAAAGGAAGCAGGTATTGTGTGCCAAGACCTCAGAAATAATCTGGTCAATTCGGAGGAGGTAAAATTGATAAATGGATGACATCATCAAGTTAAATTTGGTTTTAGCAGTTTGATAGAAGGATGAACAAACCTCATGTTTAGGTTTAGAAATTGTCAGGTTTTATTTTGTTTTTGTTTTAATTCAAGCCTGTCAAACAACTTCTGCATAAGGAAGATGAATTTTAACAACTTTAACTAAAAACAGCTCTGAGATTTTCTTAGGTTTTGAAGAGAACTGACCCTAGAAACATTGCTAATTTCCTCCCTTGGCCATATTTTTTGAATTTTCATAGTTATTTAAAATGTTCTTTTTTTTCATAGTTGTAGTTGAACACATTACCTTTATTTTTATTTTTAAAATGTTCTTTTTTTAATTGGTGCATTATAATTATACATAAGTGGGATTTATTATGCTATATTCGTACATACACATAATTTGATCAATCTCATTCCCCACTAAAATGTTCTTTTTATATATATATATATATATATTTTGTTATTGTTGTAGTGGACACAATACCTTTATTTTCTTTATTTATTTTTATGTGGTGCTGAGGATCAATCAAACCCAGGGCCTCACATTTGGTAGGCCAGCAGTCTACTGCTGAGCCACAACCCCAGCCAGCTGCACTAAAATGTTCTTAATAAATGTAAAGTTTTACATTTCAGATGAGTAAAGCCAGACTCTTTTTATAAGGAAATTTTATAGCAAATAAAATCCAATCTCCACATTGAATGGAAGTAAAACAACAACAAAATCAGTTCCTTATCATAGAGAACTGAGCTTAGTTAAAAGGGAACATTACTTCAGTTAATTAATTAGCTAACTTAAACTATATTCAATACTATGCAAATTCAGTTTTCTAATCAGCCCAAATGAAGATATTTTACAGCACAAAACAAAATAAAAAACTTCCTTTTGTTAAGAGCTGATCCCTTTATTAATAGGAGACCTGTACTTTTGAATTCACATTTTCCTTTCTAGAATAAGGTGGATTATAATAATTTGTTTCCTGGAGACCAAAAAAAAAAAAAAACCCTCCTGTGATAAACCACCATTGAATCTAATTTAATGCCCCATTCAAAGAATAGCTATTCAATAAAATATTTATTAATTTATTAAAAGAGTGAATATGGGCAAGTCTTGGATCCAGAATTAGGTTATTAGGTTGTACATGATTGGAGGGGAACAGTATGCTCAGATAGTGTCCTGACTGCTTTTCTTTGCTTTGCAGGACAGTTCTGGGATGAGACTGTGGAAAAGGAGGTGGTTTGTGCTTGCTGATTACTGCTTGTTTTACTATAAAGGTGAGTTTAAGGCTCAGCCAACCAAGAACTGTTTGTGTTAGAGAATGGTGGTAAGGGCACACAATTGGTGGTTTTCTTAAATCCAGTAGACAGACTAATAGTCTGAGCTAATTAGTAGCCTATTACCCTGTCAAAGTGTGGGTTTTTTTTTTTTTTTTTTGATACTGGGGATTGAACTCAGGGGCACTCAACTACTGAGCCACATCCCCAACCCTATTTTGTATTTTATTTAGAGACAGGGTGTCACTGAGTTGCTTAGTGACTCACTTTTGCTGGGGCTGGCTTTGAACTTGCAATCCTCCTGCCTCAGCCTCCTGAGCTGCTGGGATTATAAGTGTGCGCTACCGTGCCTGGCCATGTTTTTATTAATGTTTATGATTGGTGACTTCACTTTTACCAGTCTTAGCACTGGAAAGTGAGGCTATTGATTTCAAGGAAATAGAATCCAGTTTGTTTACTACTTAGGGTCTCAAAATTCAGAAAATCAGGTTCTGCCCTACTTGAAATATAGTTACACCTTGGAGGCAATCTGGTGAGGTGAGAAGTATAGATAAATTATATTTTGTAACCCATCATCTAGATTTATCCTCTTTGATGTTGGATGGGCAGTTGGTGAATTGAATTGACCATCTGAGTATTTATGGAGGACTACATTAAGTTTGGGACTGGGCAGTGTTGAGAAGGAAGTCTCAAATATGGAGGAGAGAAAGACATTTACCAGACAAGACTAGACTATGATTGATGCTTTAAAAGACATCTGAAGTCCTTAGGTGGTTCAGGGGGAGCAACAAGTGAATTATGTTGGAGAATCTGAGAAGGGTTTTTTAGAAAAGATAGGATTTGAGTTGGACTTTTAAGGATGGGTAGAGCTTTGCCTATGTGGGAGGAAACGGGCATCATGAAGAGAGGATACAACTTTGAGTAAAGTTCTAGGAGCAGAACAAAGTATAAGAGACCTTCTGGCCAAGTGAGTCTTGCATGGAGAATATACTAGAAGATAAAGCCCAGAGGTGAATAAGGGCCAAAATGAAAGGGCTGTCACCTGTAGACAGGGCGAATTTGACTTTGTGTCCAATGAGGAATCAGAGAGTGCCTTTAAGTCAGAGCGATAGCACCCTCTCCATAGGCAGTAAGACACCACTGGTTAAGAAGATGGTTTGGAGGAAGAGAGAATAGAACTAGAAGGTAGGATTTTTCACACAGTCTTGTAACTTTGCCAATGAGGTTTGCCCCATCCAGAATGTGCCTCCCTGTCCTTGAAAAGACTTCAAACACTTTCTAAAGCCTTCTCAACTTCCTCACAGCCCGGGCCATACTGCCCTTTTCCAGGTTGATTTGAGTGTGCTCATGTGATTCTCTCTGCTCTTGGGGGGAGTGCCCTGTGTGGTTCACCTTAATAGTTCCAGCATTGCACAAAAGTGCCCAGGGAGTGTCTAAATGATTCATGAAGAGGAGATGGCCATAGTCCCCGGGAGAGAGAAGAAGCCCTGAACAGAGTACCCAGAAGGTTGTTCTAATGTGTTTTTCCATTCAAAGACAGCCGAGAAGAAGTGGTCCTCGGGAGCATTCCTCTACCCAGCTACGTGATCTCACCTGTGGCCCCTGAGGATCGCATAAGTCGCAAGTACTCCTTTAAGGTAGTGCCCCTTCTCTCTCTTCTGCATCAATTCCATGTTAAGCTGTTCTGAAAAATGCCTTTATACACACAGTTGCTTTTGGGAGGAGGGAAGTTGGTTAGGAAGCTAGAGAGTTTCAGACTCAGATTAACAAATATATAAATTATTTAAACTAGAATAATATGTCAATAGTAATTTCATGTGGATCTGAACTTTGGAGTCCTCCAGTTTTGTTCAAGTATTAAACCCTTTCCTCCTCCACGGCTACTATATATTGCCTTCTTATCAATTTAATCAGCCAGTGTACCCAGTATCCACCCATTTAGTGTAATTGATGATCCCCACAATGGATTTATGTCAATTAAATTATGAGTCCTCACATTGAGGGATGGGAGCCTGCATGTTGAAGAAACTGTCAGGTTTGTTCACTTTATTTATCTTGTGGTAAAGTCATTAGAATGAAATTGATCAAATCCCTAGGCAGATATTTCCATCAGCAGAACCCCTTTTCTGCTTCCTTTGTGTCATGCCATTTGGAGTGTGTGGGGCTGAGATCATTGGTGACAGTCCTTTGGTGCACTCTGACACTTGTGTGGAGGTTGTAGGAAGGTGGTGGTTAATCCCAAACTTGGGAGTCCTGAGGCCTTCTCCATTGGTGGCCTCCACAGATTCCTTCACTGCAGTACTTCTTGGGTCCCTCAAGAATGATGAGGAGATCATCAGTTGTACTAAGTGGCAATTCAGTTTACAGCATTTGGAGCAGAAGTCTCAGAGAACATTGCGGCAATAGCCCCGATGACAGTAGAAGAGAATCCCTGCCCTCTCACAGCTGCTCAGGGTAAAGAGAATGCCATCCACTTCAAGCTGGGTAGGGTCTCCTGACCCTACTATTCCTCTCACTTGGCTCTCCTATATTGGGGGTACAAGGTGAGTATTAGGCAGCAGGCATTATAGCAGAGTCACCTTTTCCAGGCATAGATAGTTGAAAGACCATGGAAAAGGCCCAGTCAGGACACCCGCCATTCTCTGGAAGGGCTGGCCAGTGTTAACATGTAGTGGCTGGGGTGTTATCATTTGGTCCTTAGTCTGTGAGAGGCTTTTGCAAGTGATCTTCTGCACCAGCATCTTGAACTGGAATCTATGGTGGTGCTTACTGAATCTATGGTGTCACCTACTGTTTTAGTCATCTTTTTCACTACTGTGACCAAAAGACCTGACAAGAATAATTAGAAGAGGAAAAATTTATTTGGGGGCTCATGATTTCAGAGGTCTCAGTCCATAGATAGCTGGCTCCATTTCTCAGAGCTTGAGGTGAGGCAGGACACCATGTCGGAAGAGTATGGTGGAGAAAAGTGGCTTAGGACATCTCACCAGGAAGCAGACAGAGAGCTCCTTTCAACAAGGGCAAAATATATGCCCCAAAGGCATGCCTCCAGGGACCACCTCCTCTAGTCACACCCTGACTGCCTACAGTTACCTTTCAGTTAATTCCTATCCATGGATAAATGCACTGATTGTGTTCACACTCTTATAAACCAATCATTTCACCTCTCTAAGCTTTCTTGCATTGTCTCATACTTGAGCCTTTGGGGGCTACTTCACATCTAAACCATAACACCTACTTTCCTGCTACCTTCCCTTTCCAAGGGAGCACAGAATAAGCTGATACTTCAGCTTCATTTATCAGCAGGTTGGAGCTGTCCTCCCTCATGTCAAGTGTTACTCCAGAATTGCTACAGATCTGTGATTCTGGCATCTTCCTTCACTTCTGAGGCATGGAATAGTATTGCCTTCTATCTGTAAAACCAAGTGCGTTCATGCATGTTAACTCATTTAATGCTCCTGGAGAACTTGAGAGGTCAGTATTTTTGGCTATTTTATATATAAAGGAAGTGGGGGTCAGAGAGCTTTAGAAACTTTGCCCAAAGTCACAAAGTTGGAAGATGATGGAGGCCACACTCTACCCTGAATTCTATTCTCTTTCATTTGAATTACAGGGAGGAGGGACAGTTTCTTACTCTTCTTCTCTGTTTTTCCTTTCATGTCTTCTCTCAGTCACTTCCTGCACATTGCAGGAGGTAAAAGAAGGTTTGAATGATCATTTATTGTATTGTTTAGAAACTCTCCTTTGTAACTCAGGAGCTGTTCTGAAATCATATTGTTCAATGGCTTTTGAACTTGCCTTTTGCAGCCTAAAAGTCTTCCTTAGAAAACCCTCCTTTCTGGGTTGAGCATCACTTCTGGGCAAACATGCCACACATGGTTTGGGATGGAGCAGCATTTGGAATGTCCTTAGAGTGACTTATTGTGACTATATATATTTCATCTTAACACTTCATTGGGAAGTATAAAAATAGATTCTAAGAAAACATATGTGTGTTAAACTTCTTCTTCTCCCTTTCTCTCTCCCTCTCCCTCCTCTTTCTCCCTATTCCCTCCTTAGGAGGACTTCACCAAGTGATGGGGATGTAGTTCAGTGGTAAAGCACTTGCCTAGTGTACACGAGGTCCTGGGTTCAACCCCCAACATCCCAAAAAAGAAAGGAAAAGGAAAAAAAAACAGATTTCACCAAGAATGTTCTCCAAATCTCCAAATCTCCCAAATCTGGGAGACAGAAGGCATCATGTGTTTAGGGGTATTTGGGGTCATCAGGGTCTAAAAGAGCAGAGAAAGCTTCTGCAGATCTGGTCATGGTCAGCAGGTTCTGCAGAAAAGGCATTGTTTTCCTGAGACAGAAAGATTTCCCTTTGGGTTGCAGCATTGTTCTTTGGGGTGCTAGTGAGTGGGCTGTGGGGCAGTTCAGAATCTGTGTTCTTAGACATTCCAAGAAATGCAGTGTTCTGTGTCCTGGGCCTCACAACTTGGGCTCTTCTCTGTGCAGAGCTGAAGCTCTCCCAGTGGTGCTCTTCCCTCCACTTCTTTATGCTAGTCATGCTGGCTTCATCCTGAAGATGAATACTCTGTCCTTCTTGGGGTTGTGGCCTCTCTGCCCTGCTACTCCTACTAAGTAGCTGCTTATCATGTGGAAGACAGTGTGAACGTCAGTTCCTCTAAGTCCTTCTCTGGGTCAGGCCATGTTCCCATTGCCCTCTCACAGCATCCTGAACCTTTTGATAACATTTACTGTGGTTGTAGATCCTTGTCCTAGGGCTTCTCCTACTTGTCTGTAAACTGTCATGGCCTTTTTTCAGGCTGCCCCTCCAACTTTTAGGACACACTTTTCTATCTAGTAAACAATAAATGATGAATTATTGTTGCATGAATAAGCTCAAGGAGGATCAACCAGTTGGTGGGCCCTGGCCTTCTGGGTGTTCCTTTATTTCCCACATAAGTTTTTTTTTTTTTTTCCCTGTTCTAAAGGCTGTCCTGAGGGGCTTGAAGTAGAAGGATTCTGGCTCCCTTCACCAATGCTGTATCAAGACCTGAGGTTTAAGAGCCAGCAGAGCAGTCACATCCTAGGTACATTATGTTTTTGAGGGAAATGCTTCCTTGCTCACAGCCTCTTTTTTTTTTTTTTTTTTTTAAAGGTATAGCCTGGTTTCTGTTCAGTCATATAAAGTTGCCAAGTAGGATTTTGTTAACCGAGAAGCAGAGAAGAGAGAGGAAGAGGTCATTTCCTAGATGAGACTAGGGAGGAATGAGGAGACTTGAGGTCATCTGGGCCCTGGCATCTTCCTCGGGCTCAGGAAATCTTGGGCTTGGGTCATTTGGCCAGATGAAATGGGAGCTCCAGTCCTTCTTGCCCTCACAGTTAATATATCTAATATGCACCAGCACAGGCAGCATGCATTTGGGAACCTGTTCTTCAGAGCCAAGAGCAGCAGGCACACACCTGCTACAGTTTGATTAGTGAATGAGTTTATATTTGTGATCTTGCATGACTCCTCTGTGATGCTAGGTGCAACTCTCAAGGCCCATTTGTTGACAGACGTGCAAACTCATGTCTGCATGCTTGAGACATGTCCTGGGTTGATTCCTGGACAAGGCTGGCTACATGAATTCTTGTACAGCAGAGACCTACCATTTCTAGTATGCCTTAGTTGTGTCTGGTGGGGTGAACACCTGTCCCAGAACCCTCTGTGACTAGGCAGAAAACGCTAAGAATACTCAGGAGATACACTGCTGATTCTCAATAAGACATGAATAAGTTCCTTCTCTTTCTTATTGCTGCATTTCCACCTTGCTAATATGGAGGAATCCATCCTCGGACCAGAGATACCCCTAAGATATACAAAGGAAGAATGTAAGGTTTCTTCAGTCACTGTAGGGGCTTTGAATGAAGGCCAAGTTTGCCTAGACTCCTTTGACACTGGGCTAGGTGAACTCGGACATGTGAATGTCAGAAGAGGTCCACATTTAATATGTATTTTAGACTCATGTTAAATGTAAGGAGAAATAAATTCTGAAGGTTCATCTGAGAAGTTTTCATTCACCCATTTTGGAAGCATGCAATCTTCTTGCTTTTAATTTTAATTTTTAAATTTTTTTTTGGTCCTTAGTGGAGTCTGCCTTTCATTCTGGAAACAGATTATAGGACCAGTGATCTGTATAATCACCTTCATTTCTGGAGAGGACCTGCAAGCATTGTACAGAGAAGCCTGGATGTGAAGTCAGACCTGGGCTCCAACTCTTCCTTCCTTCATTTAACACATATTTATTTAATATCTACTATGTGCCAAACACTCTTCCTGGGGATACAGTAGTACACAAGATAGAAAAGGTTCCTGCTCTCGTGGAATTTATAATCCAGAGGAAGAGACAGATGATAACCCGGTGACAAACAAGTGTGTAAAATTAATAGTACCAGCTAATGATAAGTGTTATGAAGAACCTGCTATCTGGGAAATTTACCTAACATCTCAGAGCTTCATTTGATGCATCTGTAAAACAGAGATTCTGTCTGTATTCTCAAGGCTATTGGGATTAAAATGAGACTGAAATCATGGAAATACTTAGGAGACACGAAGTAGGCACTCAGTAAATCTTATTTCTATACCATCTTCCTATGTATATTGGATGAGATTTTACTTGCAAATTAAAAAAAAAAAATTGGTCTCTACTTATCAGAGCACAGGGAGAGAAACTAGTGTAGCCTCTGATTTGCAAACCATCCCAGTTGCTTTTCAGGCGTCATGCCTAGCACCTCTTCCCAGAAAGCACCTTGAGACAGAAGCACTTAATAGATGCACGAGAGTTTTTAATCAAATGTTGGTTAGCTCTCCAACTCTGTAGTGACTATTCGAAGAGACAGAATACCAGCTTCTATGGTGGAAATGCATCACATTTTGTGCCATGCAGTTGAAGCACAGTGAGCATGGGCCCATTTGTCTCTATAGAGACACCTTGCTGTGTATAAAGGCCCCTTGGACAATGTTCTTTCAGTGAGATATGAAGGGGGCATTCTCTTGGTGAAAGTCAGCACCAAGCCACATGTTGCTGCAGCTGATTTTGACTCAGTTCTTGTCTGATTTTAGCCAAACCTGGAATTATGTGCTTCAGACAAACAAAAACAGGGAATCCTAAGAGTCTACTTTTACTGAATAGGGATTTTTTAAAAAACAGTCTGTTTCTGGGGCTAGGGATGTGGCAAAGGGTAGAGTACTTGCCTAGCATGCTTGAGGCCCTGGGTTTGGTCTATAGCAACACACACACACACACACACACACACACACAGTGTTCTTAAATAAACATAGCCTCTGTGCTCCTTGGTAAGCAGAAATTGGATAAATAGAAAATAGCTGCAGAGCTTTTCTTATGGACAACAGACATAGCTCTTACTGGGCTTTACAGCACTAAGGAAGCAGAATCTAGCCCCTGACATTTTCCAGGTGTGGAACCAAGCTGGTTGGTGCTGTAGTTTTTAGTCTGGAAGGGGAAGAACATGGCCAGCTGTTTCCTTCTTCTTGCTCCTAGATGGGAAATGTGTACTAAACTCTCTTTGTCCTGGATTTCCATCTCCATGCTTACAGGCTGTGCACACAGGGATGCGAGCACTCATCTACAACAGCTCTACGGTGGGCTCTCAGGCTGAACAGTCAGGCATGAGGACCTACTACTTCAGTGCTGATACCCAGGAGGACATGAACGCCTGGATCAGAGCCATGAACCAGGCTGCACAGGTGCTATCTCGATCGTCACTGAAGAGGTCAGTTCTGATGGAGTGTCCCTGCCAGAGCTTCCTACTCTGGGATGGGAACCCAAATAAATCCTCTGATTCCTGAAATTCCACTGTTTACTCCCTGGTACTAATCATTCCTCTCTTTGAAATTCTTTTTAACAATGAGTGCTTCTAGAAGAACCCATAAACAACTAACACAAGTTGCCCACCCCAGGTGGAAGTTCCCCTTTCTTTACTAGATAGAAACACTAAGGCCTGGAGGGGTGTTCCAACTGCCTGGGATATACAGCCATGGGAACTGGCATATTTGTGATTCTCTATTTTTATTCTTTTCTGTGTGGTAGAAGGTACAACCTTGGGGCACCAGATTGGGGAAGGGAACATGGCTGGCAAGAAAGGTCTTACCAACTGAAAGTATGCTACAGCTGCCTACCATGTTCAGTGCTTCTTTGCTTGAGTGGCCCAACCAAGGATATAGTGGGGGATCTTGAAATTCCTGAGTCTATTAGTTATAGATGACACCCTGAGAAAATGCTAAGGAGGAGTAAGAGCAGAGTTGGAGACCCAGAGAGAGAACAGAAAAGCCCCAAAGAAGTTTAGTATATATTTAGCTAGTCCTCATTGGATATGGGTCCCATTTGACTACAGAGACACCTTGGTGGGTGTACAGGCTCCTTGGACAGTGTTTTCAGTGAGGCTTGAAGTGGGCATTCTCCAGCAACCTAAAAGTGCAATGTTTGAGTGACTAGAAATGAATTTCACAAGGTGAATTTTAACTTTTCAACCTTTTCTAACTTCCGATTGTGTAATTTTGGGCATTCATGTTATTTCCCAGCATTATGCTCTCTTTCTCGAGGCAGATAAACCATTGATACATAGTTATCTCCTTCAACAGGGCAGGTTGGGGTCAGGCCCTATTCTCCAGAGCTTCCTATATAACACCTCAGTCCAAGCATTTATCACACTGGGTTTTATCTCCCCTTCTGTCGTCTTTTCGGTATCCTAGGCTCCACACGGGAATTATCTTTGTGTCTTCTGCACAACATCTGACACAAGCTCTCAAATGACTATTGAGTAACAGGTTGAAAGAATGAATGAATGAATGAATATGCTGAGCAGGACAGAACCAAAGACTGAGCAGTTTCCCCATGGGCCCTGAACCAGTAGCTCTTTACTACAGGTATTCAGTCAGTTTTGACTCTACCTTCTAGCATTGTCATCCAGCCTGAATTATTCTGTGGTGCTTATGATGACATGAAAGCTTCTCCAAGTAGCCTGCAGGTGTCTGTTCACAATGTCATTAGCATTCCCTAGGAGAAAGAAACTGAATAGGTTTGACACAACTTATTTTGGTACACATGCTGGTCCCTAATGCCCCCCCCACCATACACATTATTCTTTTTTAAAAAATTTTTTTAATATTTACTTTTTAATTATAGTTGGACACAATGCCTTTATTTTACTTATTTATTTTTATGTGGTGCTGAGGATAAAACCTAGGGCCTCACACATGCCAGGCAAGCGTTCCACCGCTGAGCCACAACCCCAGCCCTTACACTTTATGTAAAGTCAGAGGGTTTCTTCTTATGTTCCAGCTTTGTTCAATGCATTGTGGCCGACTAGTAACTAGAGTACTGGGTAAAAGAAAATTTGAGAATAACATGGGCCTTAACAGGAAAAGGTGCTGTGATTGACAAATGACATTTGCCTCTCGAGGATTAATTTGCTAGCCATGATTTGGATATTTTTTACTCTTCTTACCTGAAGAATATGTAATTAGCTGTCATCTTTTGGTTTTAGAAGGGATCCTTTCCTTTTATGGTCTCAGGCCATTGTATTGTCTCTAACTTTTCTCTAAACTTTTTGAAATTTATTCCTGTTTTGCTTTTAATAAACTCTTAAAACTCCATGATCATGTTTGTTCAAGATTCCTTCCCTCTTAAAAAAGAAAAAGGATAAAAAACAAAACTAAAAAACTTGTTCTAGGGGCTGGGGATGTGGCTCAAGCGGTAGCGCGCTCGCCTGGCATGCATTCGGCCCAGGTTCGATCCTCAGCACCACATACAAACAAAGATGTTGTGTCTGCCTAAAAAATAAAAAAAGAACACCAGTGGATATTTAAAAAATAAAAACTTGAATGCAGAATAACAAGGAGGACTTTAAAAAAAAAAAAAAAAAACTTGTTCTATCTTCCAAGCCAGAATAATAAAGACATAATAACATTTTCCCTTAAGTTCTTGAGAAATTGTCAGCCAAGCAATAAAGACTTATTAAATGTTCTGTTTTTCCAGAATAAGATGTTCAGACATTTGGTTAGTTAAAATTATCTGTCAGGCAGACTGAATCTTGCCTCTAATCTAGTCTGGTCTTGTGCATTGCAGAACCACTCTCTGTAAGTGGGTGGCCCCAGGGGTAGCTTTTGTTCTCTCCCTCTGTGATTCTCACCCAGATCCTTCTGTCCTCATTCATATAGGTATTTGCTTTCTTGGTGAATGATGGTGTATTAATAGCACTCATGATTGCAGGTGAATGAAAGCGTAGAACAATCTACCTTTAAAGAGGGAAAATCATTGGTTCATGTCACTGAAAAGCTCAAGATAGATCCAGCTTCAGAACAGCTGGGTTCAGAGCTCAGACAATGTCATTATAAATCATTCTCTCAGGCCCTGGGCTCTGCCCACCTCTGGGTTGGATTTAGTCTCGAGTTCCACGGGAAAGTCCCTAGCACATCCAGGATATGGGGGTAAGATAACTGCAGTAACCCCAGACTTGGCCATCAAGGTTAAAGTCAGCAGGAAAGAACCAGAGTCTTGTCCAGAGCACTTGAGATTCATCCAGAGTAGACAGGCTGAGAGCACATATATGTTGTAAACCATCCACTGTGGCCAGGGATGCAAAGTCCCATGCAATTTATATTTTGGAGAGGAATGAGAAGTAAGCCATAAACAGGTGATGAATTAACAAGACAATTTTTATCATGATCTATGCATGAAGACAGCACATGATTGGCACAGGCTGATTAGCACGTCTCGCTTCTGGGGACAAAGACTCAGGCTATAGGGGATTGAGAGGTGGGGATGGGTTTCCAAGGAAAGGTCAGGGCTGTGGACAGAGGACCCAGAATGGCTTGTTAGAATGAAGTAAATGAAGTAAAGGGAGTACCAGCAACCATTGTCTAGGTTGGCTGATTCACCCTCACTTCCGATTTCTTCTGTTTCTTTTGTCTCCTCCTAGAGCTTAGTCTCTGATTTCAGATAGACTTGGGTTCATATCCTAACTCTCCTGCTTTCTAGCTATAAACTCTTATACAAGTTATGTGTGTTTTAAAAATATCAGTTTTCCTGAGTTCATAGGCTCTTTACAAGGATTAAATGAATGAAAATATAAGGTGCTTACTTAGCAGAGGCCTGAGAGACATAGTAGGTGCTCCATAGCAGATATGCTGGCTTTTATGATGTTTGGCTTGGTGATATCCCCCGCCCACCAAACACTCTTCTAGTTTCATCATTAATCCTCTAGATCATGTTGATCATGAGTGTCCTGTGAGCAAATCACATACTCTCCCTTGCCAGGATGTCCCCCTCCTCTTGCCATGTGAGTTGTGGCTTGGCAGTCCAGGCTCCCTGCAACATCACCCCGAGCCTGCTCATCAGCTCCTGCCTCCTCCAACCTCTTCCTGTTGAAATTATGTGGCTCAGGAGCAGAGCTGAGGGTCCCTTGCTGCACCTCCTACCTTTGTCTTCTCGTTTTCTGCACTGGCTTCTAAGTCCCATGATAGTCCCCCACCCCACACCACATGCTTTTAAGGGGACCGCACCAAGCTCTGCTAGCAGAGTCTGCTCCCCTCTCTCTTTCCATAATTGCTTCTCTTTCATTTCCATATTCTGCCACTCATCTGACCCTGGATTCTGATTTTTGATTCCCTAGAGCCTCCTTGAAATCTGTATCCCCAATTTATCTAAGGGTGCTTTGTCCTCTCTACCAAACTGAAGTACTAAATAAGGAGGTCCATTCGCTTTCCCAGCTCTCAAAACTGACAAGTGATTCAGACAGAAGGGCATAGCAAAAAACAACTCCTCTTTTTTTCTGTCTCCAAGCCTTTCTAGTGTTACTGTAACCCTGTTTCATGACCAAAGAAATTTAAAATCTAGTCACCTTTGGAGTAAAATCCAATTTCCTTGGCAGGGCTGTATGGGCCTGGTCCCTACAAACACATTTGGTTTACCTCTTGCCATTCTCATTCCGTGTCTCAGCCATATTGGAATTTCAACAACGTGAAACCCAGTGATTCATCTATACATATTTATTGAGGGCATACTGTGGATTAAATACTGATAAACATGGCAGTGTTCAAAGAGAGAAGCAAAGTCCCATACAACTTATATTTTGGAGAGGAGTGAGAAGTAAGCCATAAACAGGTGATGAATTAACAAGACAATTTTTATCATGATCTATGCATGAAGACAGTAAAACGTGAGATAGGGGAGGGTGGGACCAGGGAAAGGGAGTAGTAGCCCATTCTGTTTGGTGGTCAGGGGAAGTCCTCTATAAGAGGATGATGTGGAGGTGAGGCCAGATTGATATAAGTCAGATTTGTAAAACTTTGAGGAAAGGCATTCTTGGCAGAAGGAATGGCATGTGCAAATGCCCTCAAGCAAGAATGAGCTTAGCGTGTGGCTGAATCAAAGTGAGCAAGAGGGAAAATAGACTGTGATAAGATTTGGGAGGAAGATAGAAGTCTCACATGAGGTGCCAGGATTCCTCTGGGCTTTGCTCATCTTCAACCCCAGCCCTCTCACCCTTACCAGGATTACTCCAACACATTCTTCAGATCTTTGTTCCTTAGTCATAGATCTTTCGTGCTTAAGTTATGGGCCTACTTTTTCATTGTCATCCCGATCAGTCTTTAAGCTACTTGAAAACAATAAACTCATCGGTGCCTAGAATAGTAAGTGTTCAGTTATGGATAAGTGCACGGATGTTTGGCTGGCCAAGCAGGTATGAATGCATGAACAAAATAACTGTGAAACCTCGACCTATAAGACATTCAAATAAGGACTTGGGATGACTGGGAGCAATCTGAACACTCACTCTTCTAGGATTTGTGCATAGGGAACCAGCCTATTCAGAAAGCGCCCCCACACACCAGGCTCTCTGTACTTGTTTGAATAATTGCATCTTAACCTTCACATTCTGATCTCCTTGGGTAATGTTTGGCAGGACAACCCCTGAGGCTAACCCTGGAGGCTGGATAAACCTCTTGGACCCTCAGCAGAATAAGGACTTTATAGACACGTTTTTTAGCCTGGTGCAGGGCTTTGGAGTAAGTTCAGGTTGCATTCAAGTCCTCTTTATGACACTTGTGTATGATTCAGGGCAAGTTGGTCAACCTCTTTGAACTTCACTTTCATAAACGTCTCCTGCCTTGTGGATTTGTGTGATAAGAAGAGTTAATAAAGTGCTTAGTTCAGGTTTTCATTTCATGTAGAGTTAGTGATAGCTGCCATTGCCATTGTCCCTATCCTTCATTAGAAGATAATTTATCATAAGTAATATGCTTACTCATGTGAGTGCCTCTGCCTTTCTGGGCTTGACAGTCCTGACTTTGCAGGATTGCTGTAGGGATTCGAGATGGTCTCTGTCAAATTCCTGATATACAGTAGGATGTATCATATAACAACAACCAAACATTGGACATTTAAAAAAATAATAATAATACCTTGACTGACTGCTGTAGAGAGGTGGAAAGTCAATGAAGGTAGCATGTTCCAGAGCTTCAGACTGGCTGAGGCTAAGCTAAGACAGGTTGTATGACTTGCCCAGGTGGAAGGAAGAGAGAAGGATTCTTCAGGCAGAAATGAATATAGTGGAGAGACCTAGCAGCCATTGAATGTCTTTTCTCTTTTCTTTGTCTGGTTTGTCAGTCCTTACAACTTCACAAGGGATTTTGCCAATAGCCACTCTGCTGATGCAAGAGGCAGCCTCCGCTTGGCAGTCGGGCTGTTTCATTTATTTCGCAGCCTCGATCTTTGGGGGCAGCCTAGAGAGTTCTGGAGTGTGCTGCCAGAGCCATTTGGCCCTCTATTGTTAATTCAGGTAGAGCAGGCTGAGCATGAAAGTTATCAGGATATCTTCTCCCATCCCAGGGGGACTGACCTGTTTAACTCTAAGGGAAAGAAGAGACCAATTTCTGCCTTGGTTGCTCTCCACCAACTCTTTCCTCAAATACTAGGAAATAATTTGAGTGAGCAAGCTTTCCTGGATGTTCTCCAGATACTTTGGGCCCCTTTCTCTTCAACCTTTTGTACAAGTCTGTTGATTGTGCCCAGGGTGGGTTCTGGCTTGTGAGCCCACCCTGCTTCCAAGACTGGGGAACAGTGCTCAGAACTCAGAATCTGTCAACATAGGCTAAGCCAGCTTCTCATGGCAGAATGTCTGCCTCTTGACCTGGCTTTGATCAAAGCCTCCAAAACATCAGTGGCCTGACCCTGTTCTTAGCTGCTAGTTTGGCCATCTAGGTAAGATGATTGGGGTGGAAATCTCTCCAATGGTAATACAGTAGAAGAGCTGTGCCTGCCAGGAGGACACAAGCCCCTTCATTCCTGTTCCTGTCTCAACCTTTGAATGACATTTGACGTATGTAGGGTGTGTCTGTGTATTTTTAGAATTTTTAGAATTAAGATTCCAGGAAATTCTATTATTTATTACCTGGTAAGATAAAGAGTTTAGAGACAGGACAAAATAATAGTTAGTGCACAACTACTTGGTAAGATCTATTAAGTTCCAAGTTCTTGTGAAGAAAAGGAATAAGATAAGTATCGCCAATGTGAAATAAGTGTTCTTGCGATTTGCAGGGAGAAATAAGAATTTGTTCTAAGCAGATACAGCATTTTGTGATGTGCAGAAAATGAACGGACCCAACTTCATCCTATTATAAGCTTAGCCTTTCTCCTTGGTTAGGAAGTACATTTAGTTACTAACAATGAAATACCCCTAATAAGTCCTAGGAATTGGGGGAATAATTAAGGTGGCATAATCAAATCGGGTTTTAGTTTTCTCCAGGAATCTGGAGGTAGGGTATCTAGGCTGGTACAGTAGCTTCATGATGCTATCAGGAACCCTGGGTTCTTTATGCCCAAGTTTTAGTGTGTGATTTTCATCCTCATTTTTGTTACCTTGCCATCCAATAGAGTTTAAATTTCAGGCAAGAAGAAGAGAAGGATTATCTAAGCCTGTGTTCTTTTAAGGACTTTCCTGGAAGACCCACCCAACAATTTCTGCTTACATTTATTGACTGGGCCAGTGTTACATATGACCACTCTCAGCTTCAAGGGAAGCTGGGAAATATAAGTTTTTTGCTGGATATACTGTTGCTTTGAAAAAAAAATGGGGCAAAGAAGAAAAGAATAAATGTTGGAGAGTACAACATCTTTCTGTATATTCTCTCTAATTCTCACAAGGAAGCAGAGCCTATTATCCCATTTCACAGATGAGAAACATGATATTGGAGAGGTCACTTGCCCAAGGTCACTCAGCTTAACTGAGATAGAGTCTGTTCTTGAATTCACAATTGACTGGCTCTAAGCCCTATGCCCTCTGATTTTATCTTTTTTGGTACCAGGTACTAAGCCATTGAGCAACACCCCTAGCTCTTTTTTTATTTTTATTTGTCTTTTTTTACTTTTGAGATAGTGTTTTACCAAGTTGCTTAGGGCCTTGCTAAGTGCTGAGGCTGGCCTTGAACTTGCAATCCTCCTTCTCAGCTTCCCATACCATTGGGATTACAGGTGTGTGGCACAACTCCCCGTTGGGTTGTTGTTTTTAAAAAGTGACACATATGAACAAAATGGTCACTGAGTGTCAGTGACTCTGTAGTTTTGGACCATCACTGATCTATTTGTTCATGATGGTAGTGATGACCTGCACAGGAACAACAGCTCATCTGGAAAGGCTTGTGTCATTTTAGCTGAGCATCTGTGCTCTTCCTGGCCAAGTCCTCTGAATGACAGTCCTAAACAGCCAAGGGGTGCTTCATTCTTTCCCACCACTGTGCTGAATTGAGCATTGCAGATCTCTTTTGTGATAAGTCACCTGACTTGAGAAGTTATGTGTTAAGTTGTTGAGAATGCAAGGAGGAAACCAAAAACTCTTTTTGGCCTTAGATCTCATAGCTTAGTATGTTAAATGTTTAAGTCAGGGAAAGCTGGGCAATAGGGAATATTACTTGCACCTTTCTCACCTGCAGCCACAGCCTGAACATTGTGGGACCAAAGGAGCATATTATATAAGTCCTAGGAACTGGGGGAATAAGGAGCTGTTTATAACCCAGAAGTAAACTGCTGGCTGACAAGCAGACTACCATCCTTTTAGCCACCCTCTAAAGGTTTGTTTTGCATTGAGTGCTGGTATTAATCTGAAGAAAAGGATATATAATCCCTATAAAATTGATTTCCAGGAATTACTAGCATGTATCCTCATACGTTCACATGCAGTAAGGACTATGATTTTTGTTATAAAATAAACTCCCAGGCTAGAGGAGACTAACAAACTCCACGTTGTAAGGTTAAGTATTTATAAGAATACTATTAAATGTTACCATGGCTAAATTGAACTTGAGGGTCATATGGCTTTGAAGGCAGAGGCTATTTTCCCTACTACTTTCTTGTACCCCAGGTGTCTATCCCAGTAAGGCATGGATAGGTGTTCAGTAAATCCTTGGTGGTTGGTTAGTAAAGAAAGCAAATACAATTTGTTGGGCTGAGACATTGCACTTACAATCCTTACGTTCTGAAGCTGAAGAAGCCCTCATTTCCCTTCAGTTCTAATGCCATACATGTTGGTGGCATGTTTATTTCCTATCTGGCTCTTAATGACGAGGTGCTGTTTGTCTCTGGGGTGTGAATAACAAGAAGATAGTTACTTGGGTTTCCCAATTGGAGTAACCACTTGGAAATATTGGAGCAAGTGAATCCAAAGTGGTGTGCTGGGTCGTAAAGCTTCCTCGACTTAGAGTGTGACCCAGAAAGCAGAGCTTTCATCATCTCAATGGCAGCCTGAGCACATCCTCCATGGGTGGTTTCCTGAAATAGTAAAGAACATAAGAGCCACGTTAGCCAACTTGATGGATGCTGGTGGGTTACACTGATGAGGAGTAAAGGAAGGAAGGAAAGTTTAATTTCATTATGCACACCTTGTGTAACAGAGTTGCCCCTTCCTAAGCCTGTGTAAGAATCAATTTTTCTTTAAGTAGAGGTCCCTGAATATTTCTCATATTTTCTTACTTCTGGAGCTGGTAGACCCACTGAATGTTAGCAGTGGAGGGGTTCTTAGAGGTCACTATTTCAGAGTGTCATTATAAAATGATGTAATAGTCCTTCCAGTATAAGTAGTAGAAACCAAAGTCTTAATGAGAAAAGGAGTTTATTGGTTCTCAACCAGAAAGTTTTAGAATGTATCTGGTTTAGGTGTGGCTCTATCTGGGACCTCAGGCCTAGTAGGACTCTATTTCTCTCTAGTTGCTTTCTTTGGTATCTGCTTCATTCTCAGTGTCTTCCCACATAGTTGCAGCAGCTCTCAAGAGTAGCTCTAGCCAAAGTCCCAGGGCTAACTCTAATTGGCCTGGGTTGGGCCATGAACCAGTCATTGAAACTCTGAGGCCTTGGGGGGACAAAGAGTAGCAGAGACAGCAGGGCCCAAACTATGTGGACTGGAGGGAGGGGGATCCCTAAATGAAAATAACGCTGTTATCAGAAGGGCAATGGATGAAGGTGTGGGTAGGAAGGAAGGATGTCCCCTAGTGATGAATAAAGGGAGGTCTTAAGGAGCATTATTATTATTTTTTTTTTTTCTCACAAGTCTTAGGATATCCATGGAAAAGGGCATTAGGACATTGACAGAAGCATGATTGCTTTTCTCAGTTCTCCATGCCTAAATTGTGCTGGGAGTGTATTTTCACTTCATACTAATATTTTGTTTCCCAGATTGGGTTGATTCTGCTCTGTGCTGATTGTTAGTAGCTGAGGTTCTAAGGTTGCTGCAAGGATACCTGGGGTCTGGCTGTTGAGATGTAAATGCAGCAGTATTTCCATTATATTTTCTGAGATTGAAATGGAGACCTTACTGGCTTGACCATTTTTGAGTGAGGCATCTTAAACAAATAAAAAAAATTTTTTTTTAAATTTCAGATCATAGGAAAGAATGAACACTCCCCCAGTAAATTCTACAGAGCTAGAATATCTTCATGTCAAAACCTGATAAACATATCCCCAAATAAAAACTATAGGCCAATTAAAAGAGAGAGAGAGAGAGAGAGAGAGAGAGAGAGAGAGAGAATGAGAGAGAAAAGCAGCTTAAGACTAGAACCTTTTTACCAAGGAGTGCAGCTGAACTGCTGCCCCATTAAGCATCTTTTTCTAGTCCATCTGGGCTAGAGTATGTTCCTCAGACTCCAGTGGGAATGCAGACTTAATTAGGACGTATCCCAAGGAGGCAGGAAGAGGGGCAGCTTACAGTGGGAGATGAGCCCTCTGCTATGTTCCAGAGCTCCTTCTCTAGTCTCAGTTCATATCCTGAGCTATCATCCTCTCTTCTCCTTCATAATTGCTGGGTTTGCATGGAGGCAAACCACAAACACACATATGGAAAGTCAGTAGAGGTGGAGGCTAGAGCACACAGGCTCTGGAGTTCATCTGGGTTTAACCCCTGGTGTCGCTGAGTTCCACCTGTATGATTTAGGCCAAATCATTGGTTTTCTCTGTGTCTCCATTTCCTTAGCTCTAAAATCGGACTACTAATACAGGATCATTAGGTCAGTGCTATTGGGTTCCTATTTGAGCTGTTCCCTGATAAGATAAAGTGGTTGTATGGAGGGGTGCCTGTTCTCTTGTTACCAAATCTGAGAAAAATTAATTAAGTTGCCAGTTTTACTTTTGTCTGTGCTAGACACCAGTAGAAGAGATCCTGGGCTCAGGATCTTGGGCTCCAAGCTGGACTGCCCCACACAGACATGTGGACAAACAGTAGAAAGGCAGGATCAGTAACACATAATAGGATGGGAACACGTCCCGGATTTCATGAAATTATCACTTGTTCTTTTATGCAGTAGTACTTACAGAGTGCCATTCCATACCAGTCATTTTGCAGAAGTTCTGGACATACACAATGATCAGGCCTCGAGTCTGAAGGAACCTGTACTCTAACACAGAGTTTTGTTCCCAGTATAATTAGCGAACAATAGGGTCAGCATAAGGTCTCATCCTAAATTAAGGGTCTGTGTCAGGGGTGGCTTCCTGGAGGAGGTAACATTTAAGCCAGATCCCCAAAAGAGTGAAGGGTGGGGCATGAAAGGTGTTTGAAGCAGAGAGAATAGTCTATGCAAAGGCCCAGAGGTGAGTGAGTGTAATGTGTGTACCGAGAAGTCTTGGCTGTGGAATTGGCTGAATTTGTTGCTGTTTTTTGCAGGGACGTGGAGAAGGTGGAGCGGCAGGCAGTGCCCCAAGCCAACCACACAGAGTTGTGTCGAGACTGTGGCCGTGTTGGACCTGGACACTCAAGAGATTGTCCTCATTGTGGCCATGATGATTCCTTCGGCTTTGAGAGGCGGGAGCAGGAGGAAGAGCGGTACCGTTCTCAAAAGGACCCACTAGAGGGGAAGAGGGACAGGAGCAAGTCCAGGTCCCCGTATTCACCAGCAGAGGAGGATTCCTTATTTGTGGATTTACCCAGTGGTCCGAGAGGCCAGCAGGCACAGCCACAGCGGGCAGAGAAGAATGGTGTGCTCCCCATCTATACTCCAGGAGAGCAGAATGGGACTGGCGGGTACCAGCGGGCCTTTCCTCCAAGGGCCAACCCAGAGAAGCACAGTCAGAGGAAGAGCAGCCTGGCCCAGGCAGAGGCCTGGGCAAAGGCCCAAAAGGGAGATGGCAGAAGGTCAGTTGTGGACTCGGGATCTTGCTAATAATGGGCATAATAATGTAGAAACAATGGCTATCATTTCCTCAGCACTCACTGGGTAAATGCCTGCCTTAAACTCTTTACCTCCATTATCTACATAAATTCCTCTAACAGCCTGGCAAAGAGGAATGATATCTCTAATTTATAGACAGAGAAACTGGGGCATAGAGAAGTGAAGAAACCTACCCAGGGCACAGAGACTAGAGGCAAAGCCAGAGTTCACACCTGGGTCTGTGGGTCTCCCAAGCCCACACAAAGTTACACCAAGGTGTCTGTGCTCCTCTTTGATGATGCTTGAGCCATTCGTTCTTGAGATAGTAATGGATCTTCTCTTTTGCTTCTTTCTCTCTGCACCTGAGAAATATTTGTAGAAATGAAAGTAAATACAGATCCATGATTTCATTCTAGGCACATGGAGAAGTGCTCAGACCCTGTTGACATTAGGTTTTATCAAGCCCATTCCTTCAAGAAGTGATCTTTAATTGTTTAGAAGAGGTGCATCTCTTGCTATTTGCAAAGCACTATCTACATTTTATTATAATTTTAAATTAATTAGGACACATTTATGAACATGAAAAATCCAGGATCACCCAGCTTCTCTGCTGTCCCCAGTAACCACTATACTTTGTCTTCATTATGAAGACATGACAAATTCCCTCACTGTCTTCAGCCTTCTGAAAACAAACCACTGAAAGGAGAGGAGATAGTAAAGCTAATGTGCATTTAGAAAGCCCTCCAGGGTCTGGAGAGGCAGTGGTAGATGTACCAGAGCTCAGTGTGCCACAGGCCTGATGACATGTTCTAAAATGTTGATGAGACCCAGACTGTCTGCCTGTAGCTCTTCAGACTGTGGTACTCCTCAGGGAACAGTTTGGGCATGTTTTCAGATGTGTGGAGCTGTATGCATGGATTGCTGTGACCCTCCCTTAATCTGGTCTAGCTGGGCTGTTGTGAGGACAGACATAGAGAAATCACAATGGAATCCCTTTAAGTGATTGAGAGACATAGCTGAACAACAGACCAGGAAAGGCCTTTTATTTGGTAAATAAGATACCTTCCCACTCCCACCTGGGAATGACCAGGTGTCAATTCTTCTTCTTCTTTTTTTTTTCCTCCCCCCTTCAACTTTGTGTCTTATTGAAAATAGAAAGCTACTGCCCCAGGCAGGGGAGTGAAGCTGCTCTCCTTGGTGCTGGGCTAGGTGACCCCTACCCAGGCAGTGAGTGTAAGATGACCCACTGCTGAGAGAGGTTAGAAAATTGGCAGGGGTGGTATCATATGGGGGTCCTCATTTTACAAGGTAAGGCATTTGAATTTTATTTGAAAAAACAATGGGAAATCACTGGAAGTCTTTAAGCAGGTAAGTGATGTGATCTGATTAATATTTTTCAAATAAAATAAGAGTCTAGGAGGAGGCTATTGCAATAGTCCAGGTTGGTAATGATGGAAATTGAAATAAACAGATTTGAGGTATTTTTGAAGATGGAAATCATGAAGTTTGTCAATGCATTGGATGTCCAGGTTGAAGGGAAAAGAGGAATGAGGATGATCCCTAGATTTTGACTTGAGTAACTAAGTGGTTGCTGAAATGAGAAAGGCTAAGCAAAGAATAGGTTTGGAGGAAATCAGGATTTCCATTTTGGATATGTCAGTGGGGAGGGCTGCAGGTGGAACTGGACTTGGTGTTCAGGTTTATAGGTAGATGTGGTGCCTTGAGCCAGGTGTATGCACAGGCCAGGGAAGTGAGCTTGATGGGGAGTGCTGTATATGTGGCATGTCCAGGAGAAAATGACCAGTAGGTTATAAGGAATGTAAATATAGTCAGTAGAGAGATTTGTGGTCATTGCTCTGGAGGTGATAACTGATGGCTCTGGCAGTAGTTACTTACCCAAGGTAGAATGCTTAGAGCCATGATTCTTAATCCTGGCCTTGCAGTTTGATCATGAGCTTTAATTGGTCTGGGGTAAAGTCAAGGCATTGTATGTTTTAAGAGCTCTCCTGGTGATCCCACCAGTATATGGCCACAGTTAAGAAACTGTTGCTTGACTAAACAAGCCTAACCTGAGAGGTTCAACACTGATGGAGGCCTCATTTCCATGCCCAGAAATCTGCTTTCATTGGCCTGGGTTACAGCCTCGGCATCAGGATTTTTAAAAAGCACATGCTTTCCTATCCTTCCTCCCTCGATAATTCTCACATGCAGACAGGGATGAGAATTCCTAGCTCAGAGTGAGCTATAGCAGAGAGCCAAAGACAGAACCCTGGGAATCCCCAGGCCAACGGCTAGGCAAAAACAGTCTCCTTAAAGGGAACTGAGAGCTGGGTGTGGTGGCGCACATATGTAATCCCAGCTACTTGGGAGACTGAGGCAAGAGGATTGTGAATTCAAAGCCAGCCTCAACAAAAGTGAGAAATTAAGTAACTCGGCAAGAACCTGTCTCTAAATATACAAAAAAAGGCTGGGAATGTGGCTCAGGTGTATGCATAGGCCAGAGAAGTGAGTTTGGTGGGGAGTGTTCAAATGCTCCTGAGTTCAATCCCTGGTTACCCTCCCCCCCAAGAAAAAAGAATGAAGCAGGAGATGAAGGAGGATAACTGGAGTGTTCTGTGGAGACAGTGTCCATAGGAAGGAGTTTGGACAGCGGTGCAAGGTGCTGTGAATGAGGACTTCTCCCTAACTGTGGTACCTTCCAAGGTGGGTGCCCCTAAAGAAAAGTCTGGAACTTCAGGGTCTCTATTGGTCTTTTGCTCATGACTACAGGTCTTTTTTTCTATGAGTTTCTGGGTATCTTTAAATGGACAGAGCTGTATTGCTGTCCTTAATAGAGAATTTCAAAGGTAGGTCAGGAAACAAAGTCATAGGAGGGGAAGAAGCCAATGAGATGGCACTGAGAACTCTTTTGTGGTGAAAGGACTTTCAAAAAAGGAGTGACTGGCAATTTAAAGTTATTAATTGTGAAATGTCACAGCATAACTATTTCTGGCAATTCACAAGCTCTGCTACAAATGACCTGTATTAGGGAACAGGGGTAAGCATCAGGGAGCTGAAAGGTAAGTCAACAAGGAGAGGAGAGGTGGCTAGGAAGGTCACTGGACTTTCTTAGAATGTGAGGTTGGCATTTGAGCCATTCTTATCTAAGGAGCAGGGGACATTAGGTCTGTGGAGAACATTGTTCACAGGCTTTGGAGATTGTTGACACACAAAGGAATTTCAGTCTAGCAGTGGAAGCAGATCTCAGTGGGCTTAAAAGAGAATAAGAGTAATCGAAGACGGAGTACAGGGAACAAAGTGCTGTCAATCTCTGAGTGAGTCTGCTTAGATCACTGATATTTCAGTTGTTTCTTGAAAGGTCTGTATCTTGCATTCCCAGATTTTTTTTTTTAAAGATATATTTGTAATTTCTAACAGTGTGTGATAAGTTGATCTGGCTGCTTAATAAGGAACCTCCACCATTTTCCACTGGAAAATATAGAAGATGGATATCTCTGCTTTGTGTGTAATTAAGACTGTGCTAATCTCATTATCATTAGACTGAGCACGTTAAGGTATTTGGATTGCATTCTGATCCTGTATTCATGACTTTAGACCACACAGGGAATTATTTCTAACTGTTCTTTTGGTACTTGGAGGTATATATTATATTTCACATCATTAAACTGCTTTACAATATGGTTTATAGGAATCAGACTGTCATAGCTTAGTGTATTAGTACATTCTAAGAGCTTGTTTTAAAATTCTAGCCTTATACTCCCTCCCCCACTGCATAGTTTAAAGTAAAGCATACTTGTAAAATAAAAAGGCTGAGATGGAGATTGAGAAGGGGACTCAAACACTGCTATAAGGAACAGTAGGAAGTTTTGCATGATTGATGTGGAAGTTGAATTTGATGTGGAAGGAATTTCTGCTACATAAATAATTGGTCACAAAAAGTGGTTTCACACTTTGAAATATTTCCCACACATTTGTAGTGGGTTTATTGGAATATCCTGCTTAGTGCCTTTTGGGATGAGGAGACCCCATAGCTACAGATCAAGGTATGAGGACAAAAGACTTTGAATCCCATTTGGGAGGGGAGTAAGACTGGGGTGGGGGCCAGCAAATAGATCTGCTGTCAGGGCAGAGCTGCTTTGGGAGCTCCCACCTGTTCCTAGGGGTCTTTACCTCATCTTCTGGCTATCTCCCATGTCTTTTACTCTGGTAAAGTCAGAGCTTACCATTGTACTTATCATCTTGGGGTCACCCTCAAGTGGTAGACAGTATGTAAATGGAGGGTACAGGCTGTAGGATGAGCTCAGGGCCTGGGGCGCTGCCCAGTAGGGGCCTCTGATTATCCAGGCACAGCAGACAGGCTCCCAGAGTGGGCTGCTGAGCAGATCACATGCAAGAGGACAGGCCTGGTCTGGGGGACTGCCTGGTGTAGGGGCTAAGACCTTCCAGATGCTATAGGAAGGCACAGAGAGTGGGCTGCAGAACCAGACAGAAGGGTAGAGGGTGGGAGCACAGCTGGGACATGCTTTGTGTGCTTAACATTTTCTTTAGGCAGAATGAACAATGGCTGCTAAAGTCCTGCTCTTCCCAGGGGAAGCCCTCAGTGTGGTTTTTGCCCCCACCACCACCTCCATCAGATGCAGGCAGATGCTGCCTACCTCAGAGAAAACATTCCTATCTAAATTTGAGAAATCAAAAGCTAACCCTGCCACCTAGTGGCAAGCAAACGCACTTGGTGCACAGGTCAGGTCTGGGTTGAAGAGATCTTAAAATATTCTTCTGCAACCTGCAAAGTAACCATTAAAGGGGATTAAAAAGAAAAACAACTATATTTGAATGATACGTATTTCTAATCCTCACAACAATCTATTAAGTGGTTCTTATTATCCCCTTTTTATACTAAGGAAAATGAGATTCAGAGGACAGAAATGACATTGCCTGAGTTCAGGTAACTAGAAATGATTAAATGAACTGAGGTTAAGACAATTAGAAGAGCACTTCTCAAACTTCAGGGAGAGTCAGAATTACCTGGAGGGGGAGCTGTTAAACGAGGTGACCAGCCTCTGACCCAGAGCTTCTGATTTGTAGGTCTGTGGTGGGACTGATAATCTGCACTTTAAAATTTTATTTTTAATTAAAAAGTCTTAATTATATATAATATATATATTTGTGGGATACATGTAATATTTTATATATGTATATTGTAGAATGGTTAAATTAAGTGAATTAATGTTACCTCTTCTATTAGTTTTTAGTGGTGAGAATACTTTAAGCTTTGAGCAATTTTGAAATGTGCTATAGTCACCACATTATTCCACAGAACTCTAATTTTTGTTCTTCCTGTCTAACTGAAATTTTGTACCCTTTGACCAACATTTCCCCCTCACTATCCCCCTATTTCCAATCTCTAGAAACCACAGTTCTACTCTTTGCTTCTTTGAGTTCCACATTTTAATATTTCACATGTAAGTGAGATCATACAGAATCTATCATTCTTTTCCTGATTTATTTCACTAACATACATTTTTAACAAGTACCCAGATGGTGCTGATGCTGCTGGTCTGTGGACCACACTTTGAGTAGCATTGGCATAGAACTGTGTCTGGCAAATGGTGGTTCTATACCAAAGTCTGTTAGATAAAATTGATAAAAACAGGATCAGGGGCTGGGGATGTGGCTCAAGCGGTAGCGCGCTCTCCTGGCAATCGTGCGGCCCGGGTTCGATCCTCAGCACCACATACAAAAACAAAGATGTTGTGTCCGCCGAAACTAAAAAATAAATATTAAAAAAATTCTCTCTCTCTCAAAAAAACAAACAAACAAACAAAAAAACAGGATCAAGTATTGAACTCAGGCATGATTCCAAACCTGATCTCTTTTTACAATCATACTTACAGGTTAGACTTTAAGGCTTAATAAAGCTCCATAATTTGTCCCTTACTGAATTTTTCATCCTTCTTAGAAAATAGGATGACCAAGTTCTTAGTGGTTTTCAAAGTCATATCCAGATCTTGAAGTGCTTATTGAAGGACTAGTTATGTGTGTCAGGAGTTCCCCCAGACTGTGGAATATACCACAGAGTGTGAGACACAGTTCTTTTCTTTCAAGAACTTTCATCTTGGCTGGGGAAGACACTTCTTGCAAGTATGAAAAGGTCACATCCACAAAGGACCTTGGAAACGGTATAGACAGCGTGATAACGAAGTTAAACAAAGGAGGAAAGTTGAAGGATACAGCATTGTGAAGGCCCCCATAAGAAAGACATGGGCCACTGTCCTGGAGAATAAGTTTTGGGTAAATAGGGGGAGGAGAACCTATACAGATTGGGGAGGGAAGAGGAGTGTTATGAGAATAAAGAGGGGGGAAGGTGGTGCACACTGGTGGAAGATCTTGTCAGAGAATGCCATTTTCCTTTAGGTTCTCATTTACTCCTCAGAACAGCTGTTTGAGGCAGGTAATGCTGTCTCACACTATAGGTAGTGAGACTGAGACCTAGCAGTCAGAAAGACACCGAGAGTTGCATAGCCAGTGAATGGTAGAGCTTGGCTACTACCTGCTTTTTCCCTGTGAGAAGTTGATAGGGTGTGGACAGCAGTGGGCTGGGACCAGGGTGAAGCTCATTTTCAGGCTCAAGCAGGTGTGGGGCTGTGCCTGACAGAGAAGGTTTGAGCCCTAGGCATCTGGCTTGCCCCAGCTGAGTCCTAGCCCTGGTAGGAGGAGGAGTAAGAAAACACTAGGGCTGCAAGATGCATTTAGGCCAGGTGCAGGAATTTAGATTTGATTTCATAAATCTATGGGGAAGTTTGGAGTATGGGAGTGATTGGATCAGAGCAAGTGACTGTTCAGGTTAGGAATGATTTAGGAAGGTCTTCCAGTAATCTGAAGAGATCATTAATCAGTATCTAGACTAGAATAGTAGGAAAAGGAAGGAACTATGGTAGCCATTTCCTTTAAGAGTCTCCAGAACTTGGTCCTAGGATCCCAGGCAGAGGCAAAATTGCAGGAACCCAGATGTACAAAAAGCCTTTTCTAGACATGAGCACACCCATGTGTGCTGCTGGCAAGAAAGACAGAAGGATCAGGCCATTCAATCACACTACACTGGAAGAGAGGAAAATGGGCAGATGGTAGGGAGCTACCAGACAAAACTACTTTTGGAGTCTTCTACAAAAGTAGTTGGAGTCTGGAGTCCTGGGTGTCTGCTTTATCATTATTTTGGGTTTTTATAGGACTCCCCAACATGCCTGGTTTTGTGGATGTACTGAACTCTGTTCCCTTGCTTGGTGGCCTGACCTGTCCTTCCCTTTCTCCTCAGCCTTCCCTCAGACCAGACACTTCCTCGCCAGGGTCCTAGCCAACCCCTGTCCTTCCCAGAAAACTACCAGACTCTGCCCAAGAGTGCCCGACACCCCTCAGGGGGCTCTTCACCCCCTCCCCGGAACCTGCCAAGTGACTACAAATATGCACAAGATCGAGCCAGTCACCTAAAGATGTCCAGTGAGGAGCGCCGGGCACACCGGGATGGCACCGTGTGGCAGCTGTATGAGTGGCAGCAGCGCCAGCAGTTCCGGCATGGTAGCCCCACAGCACCCATCTGTGCTGGCTCCCTGGAGTTCTCCGACCAGGGCCGGAGCAGGAGCATGCTGGAAGTGCCCCGCTCCATCTCTGTGCCTCCATCTCCCTCTGATATCCCTCCCCCTGGACCTCCAAGGGTCTTCCCACCTCGGCGGCCACACACGCCAGCAGAGAGGGTTACTGTGAAGCCACCGGAGCAGAGGAGGAGTGTGGACATCTCACTAGGGGCTTCTCCCAAGAAGGCACGGGGCCACACCATCAAGGTGAGGCTTGAAAACCTCTGTCATGTGCCTGGGGTCTGGCCTTTGGGTGTCAGGAACCTCACTTGGCTTGAGTACAGATTTGAGCTAGTGGAACTAATAATAACAGCTAACTCTTATGCAGTACTTTTGGAAGCAAGTGTAGTTCTAGAAGTTTTATTTTAATTCTTACCAAAACCCTTTGAAGTAGGTGCTGTGATGGGTCCATTCCACAGATGAGAACTCAGAGACATTGAAGAGAAAATAACTTGCACAGGTCACACAGTCTGCTGCTCAGCAGGCAGGAAAAGATGTCTGTGCTCAGTCAGTTCAGTTATTTATAGCCCAACATAATTTTTAACTCTCCAAGGGGCTTTCACAGTTTTCTGTGCTGTACCCTTTGAGGAAGATATGTATTCCTATTTTACAGACAGGAATCTGGAACTCAAAGAGGTGAAGTGGCATGTGGTAGGCTGACCTGGGAGCGAGTGCCCAAGGCCTTCTTTCCTTGCCTCACTGTGACTTTTTGTCTCCCCACCTGCAGAACTCTTCTCATGTGGACCGACGCTCCATGCCCTCGATGGGTTACATGACCCACACTGTCAGTGCTCCCAGTTTACATGGAAAATCGGTAAGCTGCCCCTCATCTCCTCCTCCAGGTGAATGATAGGATACAGCCTGTGAGAATTTATCTACTGGGGGTTTTCCTCCTCCCTGAGTCATGCAGTCTATCAGGCAGCTTTAACCCCTGTTTAGAGATGAAGAAACTGAGGCTCAAAGGAATCTGGTGACTTGCTTGGCATCATGCAGCTGGCCCTTCAAAGACGAACTTAAGGGGAAGTCCAAGGGAATGCTGGACTCGGCTTCTCTTTTGAATAGAATTTTGTCAAAAGCATATTCCAGCCACTTGCCTCTCTCTCAGTAGCTCCTCTCCTTTTTTTCCCTGGTCTTTACAATGATTAATTAATTCTTCCTTCAAAGTTTGAGTCTGGGGGCTGGGAGTGTAGCTTAGTGGTAGAATGGTTGCCAACGTGCAGAAAGCCCTGGGTTCAATCCCCAGCACCACAAAAAACAAAAGTTATTTTTTGTTTTTGTTTTTTTAAAACCAACCTCAAGTCTGGGTGAGGTTGCACTGTTGGTTGCAGCTTTCCTGAGAAAACAACTTCCTGTAGCCCTTTGCTACCACTGCCTTTATTTGTCGAATGACAAAATTAATGCAATCATTACTTAGTGGTGTCGCATCAGTGCTATCCTGGCACCGGGGCGAAGAGTGTAATTAAAGTGGCATGCCCCTGCAGTGGCTAATTTCTTCCTGATGTGTCTACACACCTGCAGCTGGAGGAGCTCTCACTGCTTCTCACCCGGTTGCGGCGGCACCAGGCCAAGTTGGCCAGTGTGCGAGATTTCGCTGTTGGCCAGTTACTGCAGCGCTACCTGACCTTTCCCACCTGCCAGGTCAGCGCTGGTGGCTTCTCCCAGGGCCGGGGTGTGACATGCTGGCCCATGATCCCCTGTGCTGTGCTCTGGTCTGTCTTTTCTGTCTGGCTGTCTCCCTTATTCCTTGCCTGCCTGCTTCTGGGTGCCACCGCCAGATGCTGCACCAGTGGTGGAGCCTGCCCTCTGGCATTGGGGAGGGGTCTGCATGTGGTGTGAGGAACCTGAAGCTTGGCTTCGCAAGCCGTACATAGTGACTGTGAAGCTGGTGTGTGGTTGTGTCTGAAGGGCTATGCCAGCTGTCAGCCTTGTTGCCACCTTGGGCACTCCTTGGGATGCTGAAAGACACATGTGGGTCAGCCTGGAGGGAGAATACAGGGGCCTTCTCTTTTCTGGACAGTGCCCTGCTGACTTGCAAAGCATCTCACATTTCATCCTGTTGAGCTTTGCAGTACCATGGGAGAGCTTAGGTGGGATGAAATTTTTATCACACACACACAAAGCAAATAGATCCAGAAGGGGAGGGGACTTATCCAGGATTCCTTGTAAAACCTATCTGTCGCAGAGTTCTAAACAGTGTCCAGGGCTTTGGGCTTTGCAGTCAGTCTCTTTGAGGACTGTCCAGAGAGTTGCTCTCCCAAGCATCTTGAGCAGCTCGAAGAAACAGATTCCTCCCCTGAGTTGTCCTCAAGTAGGGATAGGTTCAGCCTCTTGAGGTTGGTCCCTCCAGGCTGCACAGAGGTAGATGGGATAGATGAGGGTGATGGAACTGTCACCTTCTTTCCCTGTCCTGTTTTAGCAAGAACTAAGAGACTCAGGAATATATTTAGAAAAATGAATATAAGAAAGAGCTTTGTGGTGGTACATTCCTGTAACCCCAACTGCTTGAGAGGCTTAGGTAGGAGGATGGCAAGTTCAAGGACAGACTGGGCAACTTAATGAGACCCTGTCCAAAATAAAATTTTAAAGAAGGTCTGGGGACATAGCTCAGTGGTACAGCACTTGCCTAGCATACATAAGGCTCTGGACTCAATCCCCAGTACTGAAGGAAAAAAAAAAAAAAGGAAAAGAAAATGAAAAACGATTGTAAAGGGACATATACAAAAACCATAAATTGTGGTTTGGGTGATTTTTAATAACATTCTCCAGCTCTGTCTTTTCTACTCCTGTGGAAAGTAGTAGGGACTAGGCTGATTGGGGAAGTAGGAATGGAAAAGGGGACAATGTAAAAACATAAATAAGACCTTGCAAGCCACAAGCTTCCTAGACAGTGGTCCTTCAGTTCTTCCCATGTTTAAAAGCACCACCTGAACTTCTAATGTGATTATTTCATGTCAGAGCTGTGCATGATCCCACCTTCCACAGCCCTGGCTTGTTTAACTGGGAGACCCTCTCTTAGTTTCTAAAAATGTGGCACCTGGACCATTCTTAAGCTCTCCCAGCCTCTTGGTCTCACTGTTGGTTTCACAAGAGAGCATGAGTTCTAAGGAATCAAAGAAGCTTTTGCTTATTTTCACTGTTTCTGGTAATTACACCAAAGAGCTCAACAGATAATAGGAGATGCCACAAGCAGATAGGTCTGATCCTGGGACTTCTTCCCCTAGCTCTTGACATGGCCACATTGGCTTCATGCTGAGTAAAAAGAGCAAGACTTCAGGAAACTTCCACTGGCTGCCAATGCTTATTGTTCTGGAAACCACCATCATATTGGGACCTCCTGAATTACCCAAGTCATCTTCCTGACTCTTCTAGGAATTCATCCATGCCAATCAGGGTCATCTTACTTCATGCATGTGAAATGGCCCAGTCCAAAGGTTTGATGACAAGAATTGATGGCTAGGGTTGGAACGCAGTGGTAGAGTGCTTTCCTAGCACACGTGAGGCACTGGGTTCATTCCTCAGCACCACATAAAAATAAATAAATTAAATAAAGGTATTGTGTCCATCTACAGCTAAAAAAAAAAAAAGAATCGAAACTGATGTAACCCTAGCTCAGGTATAGCATGTGCTCTTCCAGGTAGACTCCCCCTCATTCGGCCCAGCATCTGCTTCAACTGCTCTGCTGTCCTAGCCCTCTGGTAGGAGCCTTTCTACCAGAATGTTATGCTGCGGGGTGGGATGGGGGGGCAAGCTGGCTTTGCCCACAGTGACCTGCAGTCTCCACTGTGCCAAAAGAGCTCTGTGAGCTATAGCAAGACATTTGTGCTTCCTCCGTGGCCCTGGATGTGTTGGTCTGCCGTGGCCTCATTTCCAAAGCTGTGCAATGTAAATGATTCATTTGTGAAGCCCCTAGTTATGAAAAGTCTTGGTGTTCATACTGTTTGGTTTTCTTTTTTCCCTCCCTGTGTTTCCTGTGAAGGCTGATGATACCTACCTCCAGCTGAAGAAAGACTTGGAGTACTTGGATCTAAAGGTAAGTGGTATCAGGGATCCTGCCTTCCTCTGACACTCACCTTTCTGACAGTGTCACTTCCTTGGAGCTGAGCGCAAAGCCAAAGGCCATGTAGTCTTATCAAATCTGGATCCCAAATGAAGAAATCTCTTATATGAATCAGAAAAATTTCATTTCTTATAGCGTCAAACTCTGGCTCTCCACAGGTTTTTTTTTTTTTTTTTTTGAATTCTGCTATAAGGGATCTGGCTTACATAATGAAGGCCCAAGATCTTGATCTTTTCTCCCCTTGGTCAGAACCAAAGTTCCCCCTAAAAATAACCATTCACTTTTTTAGAGCCTCTGGTAGGGGCAGGGGTTTGTGTTTGGTTCCTGGGGTGCCACTGATATGTATTTTAGCCACAAGTGGCTTGGTGCATTATTTGGTTTTGTTGCTGGGGGAGCAAGTTGCACATGGAATTATGTGGTTTCAGGGCTTACCAATAACCTCCCTCCTTCATTTAGAGATGAATGCTAGACCCCCCGTAGGTGGTAAAGCTCCAGGCATTGACTCAGCCTGCACAGCACAGAGAACTGGAGAAGGCTCCTGTAGAAGGGAGAGGCATTCTGCCTGGAAGAGAGCTGCTTTTGTTCCTCCCCACAGCTCTCTGAAAGCCCCCACTGTGAACAGCACTCCTTAGGCCTGAGCCATGAAAAGACTGAAGGAATGTGACCTTTAATCAACCAAGGGTGGGTGAGGAGCTTGTGAGACACCCAGGCAACTGCCATGGGGCTGTGCCTCCCATGGTCCCCAAGCATACCTGGCTTGAGATGTTTTAACATGAGGGTCTCCATCCAGCCTTGCAGAGCAGGGGCATGAATGGTAGGCCCCAAGGCAGCAAATGGGGGCAGGGTCTCATGCTTAAGTACCATTAGGGCCTTTCTGATCTCAAATTTTTAAGCCGTCTGGGAAAAGAAAATAATCTCCAAATAACAGACTTTTGTACAATGACTGTATAAAGATCTGTTTGGATCCCTTCTCAGCTGAAATTGCGCAAAGTACCGTGGACTTGTAGGAAGACTTTTTGGAGAAGGTGGCAGATGTGTGGAACATTAAAGAGCCTGGGGTTGGAGTTGGTTGAGATTAAAGGAAAGGGAGCAGCAGGAGCCAAGGAAACCCCAAGTATGGTGAAGTGGCAAGGGCCATGAAGTGGAGGCCGAGGCAGGGTCCTGGTTTTATCCTGGTCCTTAAGAAGGAAGGTTAGCACAAAGTCACACCTGGTTGAGGTCATGAGGAAAAGTAGGAGATTACTCTCCAGATCACAACATCTTCCTTCCTTCCTTCCTTCCTTCCTTCCTTCCTTCCTTCCCTCCCTCCCGCTCTCTCTCCCTCCCTCCCTCTCTCCCTTCTTTCCTTTCTTTTTCTTTTTGCTGTGATAGGGATTGAACCACAGGGTCTTAAGCATACTTGGTAAGCTTTCTACCACTGAGCTACACAACCAGCCCCCAAGATCAGGACATCTTCTCAGCTTACATGACAATCAGATCACACAGAGCTTAAGTGACTTAAATAAGGTAGTACCTCAGGATTCAGAGTGCTCAAATGTGACTGTGTGGTCTGAATGTGGCAGACCAGCTCATCATCCTGCATTGTTAGGACAGGCAAGGTCCTTCTCATGAGGCCCATGGAGAGAGGTCCACCAGCCCCCATATCCCTCTGCTCTGTGCAGTACCATATCCCCATTCCTTGGTCTCTTTGACAACCAGTTATAGCCACCTACCTGCTAGGTTCTTCTTGCCCCTACCCTGTGACCAAGGAGTCAGTCCAGAAGTACCTATGGAGTCTCTACAATGGACTGAGCCTATGGGAGAGGCTTGGCTCAGCAGCTGCACAGGCATACACAAAACTGTGCTTGGTGCACAGTGCAACTTCAAACAGTGCCTGAGCAACGGCTGTAGGAATTACCTGTCTCCTAATTCCTGTTTGAATGTAATAGCAGACACTCAGAGGTGGTCCTGGAGTGAAGCTGCACCTCGAGTTTGTTTTATTCAGTTTCATAAAATTTGAGCTATGAGAGATTAGAGAAGGAGAAATTGAGGCGTGGGATAACACAGCAGAACTAGGAGTCCCTGTATGTCCTGACTCCAAAAGAAGCTTAATAACAGTAGAGGGTGTTTTGTGTGCCAGTTACTGCGTTTGACTTCAACTGAATTATTTTTAAACCTCACAGTAGCCCTGTACAAGAGGTAGTGGTATCATCTTTTAAATGATCTGGGTAACTTAGCAAGATCCTTTCTCCAGGAAAAAAAAAAAAAAATCAAAAGGGTTAGAGATTTGGTTTAGTAATAGAGTGCCCTGGGTTCTATCCCCAGTATCACAAAACAACAACAAAAAAGGGAACATACCAATTCCTATATCCAGAAGCAATGTTCCAGGGGCTCTTAGAAGACACTCTATACTACTGGGTGCTTAGAGAGTGTTTACTTCTCAGCATTTTACTTGGTTGTGCCAGGGTGAACAGACTCCACATTGATCAGACAGACAGCTGTCCCTGCCTGGCCCAGGGTTTGGGGACTTAGTGTCCACTTATGTCATTTAATCCTCTCAGCAACCTTGAGCCATAGAAACTATTATCTCTGTCTTACTAACCAGGAACCCAAGTCTCAGAGAAGTTAAGTAATTTCTGCAAAGCTACATGGCTGGAAATGACTTCACCCCTGCATTCTTTTTTTCATATACAATATACTTTGCCACCCCAGAGTTGTCTTCTTTGACTTGTATTTCTGGCATGTAAGTTCTGCTATTCAGAACCTTCTACCCTAGCTGGCTTAAAAGAGTGGGTGGTGTGGGGGACCCATTGTTATTGACAGCTTGAATTGGTTTATTTTCAATTTATTTTTAGTTTGTTATTTATTTATTTGAGGGGTCTCAATATGTTGCCCAGGCTGGTCTATAACTTCTGGACTTAAGTGATCTTCTTGCCTCAGCCTCCAGGGTACCTGGAACTATAGGTGTACTCTACTGCACAGGCTTTGAGTTGTTTTGATGTGTCTGTGAAGGACGACCAGGAAGGTGAGGTGGAGGAGGGTGTCTGTGGCTGCTCAGGAGGTGCCTTTGCAGATTCAGAAGGTTGTGATCAACTTCAGAGGGGCCTATGTCTTTGGTGAGGAACATGCCACCAATGACTTCATGTCTTTTGGACTCTGGACTCTTTCTGTTTGAGTCTAAAATCAGTGCTTCTGTGTTCAGGGTCTGGTTCCAAAGTCAGCTTCTGGGGCAGAGTTTTTTAAGTTATTATCTGGGACATCATCTACTTCCAGAACACCTGGAAGCTTGATTTTAAAATGCAGATCTAAGCCTGCTGTGGTAGAGTGCTCTTATCACAGCTGCTGGGGAGGCTGAGGCAGTAAAATTGCTTGAACCCAGGAGTTTGAGGCCAGCCTGGACAAGATAGTGAAACCTCATCTCTTTAAAATAAAAAAAGAAAGAAAAAAAATTAAAAAAAAAAAAAAAGAAAGAAAGACATGAGCTCACAGATTCTAGAAGACACAGATCGGGTGCAGCATGTAAGAAAGAAAAAGAAAAGATAAAAGCAAAAAAAATAAAAATAAAAATAAAATAAAAAAAGAAAGAAAAAGAAAAAACCCAAAAACAGATCTGAAGGGAAGGGCTTTATTGATTTAGAGCCTCTGGTACCAGAATTAAGTAATCAAGTTCTGATGTATTCTTGTGCTCACTGAAGTTTGAGTTTTGTTGTTCTAGAGCAGAGATTATTAATCCTGGCCATGAACTGAAACTACCAGGAAGGTGTTTTATTATTGTTGTTTTGTTCGGGTACCAGAGATTAAACCCAGGGGCACTTAACCACTGAGCCACATCCCTAGCCCTTTTAAAAAATTTTATTTAGAGACAGGGTCTCACTAAGTTGCTTAGGGCCTTGCTGCATTGCTGAGGCTGGATTTGAACTAGTGATCCTTCCACTTCAGCCTCCTTAGCCGCTGGGATTCACAGGCATGTGCCACCACATCCAGTTGCCAGGGAGCATTAAATGAATATAGATGTTTGAGTTCTACTCCTTAGAAACTGTGATTTAATACTCAGGTATTACTCTTTGAAAAAAGCAAAAAGAATAAAAGAAAATTCCTTAGAGAGTTTGTTATATGCAGCTAGGGTTGAGAGATCTTCAGACCAGCAGCAATACCCAGGAATTTGTTAGGAATGCAAAAATCTTAGGTCCCATCCTAGACCTGCTCAGTGAGAACCTCCAGGGTGGGTCCCAGCAAATGTGTTTGTTAATAAGCCCTCTAGGTGATTCTGAGGCATTGTAAAGGTTAAGAATTATTGATTTGTAGCGTTAGTTCTCAGTCTTGACTGCACATTAGAATCACCAAGGAGGGCTGTTGTCATTTATCCTAACTGGAGGCCTAATGCTGGGTTCACAAAATCTGACTATTCCAATAACTTAAGAAAACGGCAAAGAAAGCATGCAAAAACACACAGAAGTACCTTTTCAAAATCCATGACGGCTCTCTGACCTTAAGGGTTGGAGGAAAGAGCGAGCCACTAGAATTCTTTATTCTTATTTAGGGGACACACAAGGGGAAGTTCCATGGAACATTCTATCCCAAAAATGGCAAAGGGGTAGGATTACAAAGGAACAGGTGAGTGTGACTCAACCCCACCCGGTGACGCCTACTCCTGGAGCCACACCTCATTACCCGAGTGGAGGTAAAGCCCAAGTTATTGCTGGGCACAATAATTGTTCAGTATCTCTTGCTCAGGACTAAAGGGCATGTATTTCCAGAGCAGCTCCTGACAGAGGGCTTTGAAGAATCCCTATGCTGGACTGAGGGTGTACCTCAGGGATAGAGTATTTGCCTCATACACATGAGGTCCTGGATTCAATTCCCAGCATTGGAGGGGAAAAAAAAACACAAAAAACCTAGTGCTCACTCAGGTTCCGTTCCAGACCAATTACCTCAGGATCTCCTGAGGTATGACTCAGAGATCAGTATTTTTAAAAGTTCCCCAGGTGATTCCAGTCTTCAACCAAGGTTAAAAAATCCACTGTCCTAGAGGAAGAGAACAATGTTTCCTAAAAGGAGCTATAAGTATTTGGAACCTTTGGTGTAAGACATCATCATTTAGGTGCATCCCAAGGGTGGAGATGAAAAGTCCAAAGGGACTTAAGTTGGAAAACGTTGGGCATCAGTGAGGTTAATGCATTGGCACAACTCTAAACACAGATTTGATATCTTAGAGAACATGCTGAGGGAGGCAAGGAAGAAACAAAATTCTCCTTTGTCTTCTGTGGCAGAACCAGGAAGGATATGGGCTCTGAAGCAGTCCTGTCACATAAACAGCCTGTACAAGATCCCTTTGGCCAGGGCTTTAGTGTGCTGCATTTCACAGAGGAGTCTAGAAAGGTCCCATAGCTGGGAATAAGCATCACCAGGATTCATTTTAATTGCGCTACACATGTCCTCCTTAAGGTTCCCCTTCTCCAGTTCCCCAGGTTCTGGCTGCTTCAAGTGTTGTCTGATGTCTTACCTGTTACGTTTTGTTGTATTTGCCTTTTTGTTTGGAACAGATTAAAAATAATGAACCTTTGATCAACGTGCTTTACAAAGTGCTGAAGAAGTCAGCACGGGGCTGTCGGCCCAGGAGAAGCGTAAGATGATCTGATCCGTGTCTCCGAGTGGGGCCATTCCATTGCTTCTAGCTCAGTGCCGGCTCCATCACTCGCTTAACCAGTTGCTCTCCTGATCGCCCCAGGCTTCCTGCAAGTCATTTCGGTTTATTTTCTTTAAATGAAGTTCTCTGCAGCATTGTGGCTGATGCACCAGGCTGAGCTGCTCATCTGTGGTGCTCTGTGACTCCCATCTTTTGTGCTGCCAGCGGGTGGGGAGCTTGCCTGGCTTGCCTCCAGCTTGTGTTGTGTTTCCATTCTCACTTGTCTGCCTCCATGGCGAGGGCTCATCTAGATAGGGTTGAGCATGAGTTTCTTGGGAGGGAACAGCAGTTACTGGTCCCTTGGTATCCTCAAGAGTATGGGTATCCTCAAGAGTCCACCTTGGCCTTGACCTCTTCTTGGGGGCAGGGTATAGATATTTGGATAACAATCTGGGGCTGGACTAGAGTAAAACCAGCCATCCCATACCCGCTTTGACTGACACAGAATAACCACAGACTACAACATGGCCAGCCTTCCAAGGGAGGCTGCAGGTTGGGGAGCAGGTGGTGTGTCCTGCCATTCTGGGCCCTGAGAAGGTGTGTTGGGATGTGGTGGAAGAGAGGTAAGATGCCTGGTGGGGGGCTTTGATTCCCCTCTTGTGCAAAGATTCTTTCAAATGGATGAGCACCATGAATGTTCACTTTTTCTGGTGACAGATACTGGGGTTTTGCATTGTTGATGTCTAAATGGATTTAAACACTGCCATCACAAAGCATAATTTTAATTTTAAAAGGAAACTTAGCTTTAATATATTACATATGGATATAATATTTCTTAGTAGCCTCCACTCTCTGAAATGGAACTAATTTCAGACATTTAAAGGGCCTCTGAGCTGTGTGAACAGGCATCAGGTAGCCCGTGCTCTGCAGCCTGTGGCCTTTACTCCATAGTAACAACCTACCTTATTTTGAAAAGTTCATGAACTCAATAAGTGAACATTTTCTGAATATTCTTAGTGTACTGGGCCCTGGCTGTGCTTTGGGGATTCAGAGAAAATCATCCCAGTCTCCACAGTCACCCCTACTTAGGTTACCACACAGTGGGGAGAGTAGATGAGAAAGCAGAGCATTGTAATCTGATGTGCTGTGTATCACAGTCATGACGGACACAAGCGGGGTCAGGGGTGGGGTGAGACATCCTAAAGGGCACCAAGTCTAGTCAGAAGGGAGGGAAGAGATGTAAGTACTTTGCCTCTGTTGAGCTTTTAAGTTCTTTGAATCCCTAACTCACAGTATCTTATAAGTGGCACATTAAAAAAGATGGAAATATATTTCTTAGAAAAGAGGGAGTGCTGATATCCCGAGAGAGAGAGAGAAAAAGGTTGAATGTATATTCAGTATTCTAGGAAGGCATTGAAGGGCATGCTTTTAGAAAGCTTCCTATCAAAAAGTTTAATTTAGGAGATTCAGCTTTTTCAAAATGCCTTTTTTGTGTGTTTGTAGAATATCTCATTTCTTTCCTGATAGTGCTAGATAAATGAGGTATTGCTCAATTAGATTCTCTGCCTTGTTATTTAAGTACCAAAAAGATATCCTTGGTAAAAATCTTCAGTGAAATATGGGAAAGAATTTTGCTGGAGGGAAAAATCCCCAAAGCATATCTCAATTTGAAAGTGATTTCTACCTAGGAAATGAGTGAGAGTCAGCCCCCTTGGAGAATAGACAAGTTCACTGTCCTCCACTTTGATGAAAGGGTTCTGAAGAGCGCACCCACTTTCATCTGCATTTTCTCCTGGGTTCCCTGAGTTCAAAGCCCAAGTCCTGCCTAGGACATCCAGCAGTTTGTGGTTCACCAGGATTAATTCCATACCCTTTCTTCTCGCCCATCTTAGGAGACACATGCTGTTTGTGGATTATTGTAGGTATCCATGTGTTCTATGACTATGTATGCGTATATATGCACATAATCTGCCAGTTTGGGGACTCAAATTTGGCTGAGTTCTTCTCTTTCCAGGAACTTACACTGACCTACATGTTTCCCTTTGATCTACGTGGAACTGGTTAAGCATTGTTTAGTGCCTTCCATTGTGACAGGCCTTATGTTCAAGACTATATTGCAAAAAATAAGACTGGTCTTGGCCCAGAACTGTGTGACCAAAGGGATCATGAGAGAGGGGCGGGGAGCAGTTCTGCAGTCCAGAATCAATTCTCAGCTCAAGGCAAGAAGTCTTTTGACCTTGGCCTTAACTTTTAGGATTTATTGGTCATTCTCAGTAGTAGCATAGGACCCTTGGGCACACTTGAGCTCTAAGGAGAAGGATAGCTAATATATAGCTCCCAATTCACACTCACTTGCTGGATCTCCCAAGTGGAGTGGGGAGAAAGCAAAGGCCCTCTCTCCAGCACCTGTCTGTGCATTCATGCTGGGACCCTCTGCACGGTGCATATACCACCTATCTATGGTTAGTCCTGCCCTTCATTTCTCCTAGTCAGAACTGTAAAACATGTCAGAGGGATCATCTCCCGTACATGAGGTTCATTAGGCCTTGCTATTCCTGACCTTGTCTTGGCCATGAATGCATCTGTGAAAAAGCCACTCCCTGCACCCCTCTACAACTTTTGACAAGAAAGAAAATGGGAGGAAATGGAAACATGGGATATAGAGTTGGATTCAGCTTCTTGGAAGTCAGAAATGGGCAACATGCTGCACTCTTCAGGTTGAGTGAAGGACGGAAAATGTCAAACCTCTTTTACCCTTACATTTGGGTGGCTTTGTTTTCCTTTCTTGAGAGGATGAGGAAGGTTGTAACTTTTCTATGGACACTTCTGAAAAGAGACCTAATTGAGAAAATATATGGAGTATTTAAGAGTTTCATCTCCTGAGCACCTGAGTCTAACTGCGGGTGTCAAAGCCTCTCCAAGGCTCAGGGCTGAAGACAGCATATAAAAGCTTTTCATTTTCTACAGACACTTCTGGAAAGAGAGGAAGGTTGTAACTTTACAAGTACAACCTAGCCTCAGTTATTCAGGGATCAACTATCCAGGTTCCTTCTTCTTTGGGCAGGTCTTTTTCTCAATTAGTTTAGGGTGTGCTGGCCTTACTCACAAGGAAGGAGGCTGCTCAGACTTCCTTAAACTGAGGCTTGACAATGCTCAGGGAATTTGTTCCTCCTTACCTGTTGACCCCACTACTGTAGGCTGGGGGGTGATGGACTTCTATAACTTGTGTCTGTTTCAGTAACAAACCTCAATTTTATCAGTGGCATACCTTCCAAGATTCATACTGACTTATCACACTCCTTTTGGGCAAGTATATGCTTTTAAAATTGATGATTGTGTAACTTGAACATCTACATTTTCTTTAGTTTGAGAAATTTACAAGGATCACAAAAAGTTTTTAGTTTTTCCCTAAAATGAAATAGACATAGAGATCAAGCAGATGTTGCTTGAATTTTTGCCCCATTTGTGCCATGACCCTCTCCTGCCACTGCCCAGACTTTCACACCCCTCCACTGTAGGGCCGACTTTCCTTCCAGAGTTCTGATTCTAAGAACCACAGTTAAGTCTTCTTTAATTGTTCACCTCCCAGATGACAGGCCGAGACCTTCTCAAGGATCGAAGTCTGAAGCCTATGAAGATCGCGGAGAGTGACATTGACGTGAGTGAGCAGAGTGACAGGCTGATCCCTCAGCTGCCTCCTGACCCAGACCCGGCGAGGGCAGCTTCCAGAAGGGTTTGGATGGTTCTGTAGCTAGAGGCTTTTTGCTCTTACCCCCAGGCCATGCCCTGTTCTCATTCTCCCAGGCCCTCCCCAACCTGTTTTTGCTTATAGGTCAAGCTGAGTGTCTTCTGTGAACAAGACAGGATCCTCCAGGACTTGGAAGACAAGATACGAGCCCTCAAGGAGAACAAAGTATGCATCAGTTTGCATAATCTTGGGATGGGTGGGGGGACATTTTGTCACTGAGTTTTTCCTGAGACATTGACTGAACTCTCATTTTAGTATTGAACAACATGATTACTTTATCCACAACAGTGCCTTTGCTTTAAGTGATGCTTCTTTGAGGGTTTCTCCTCTCAGCCTATTTGTTCTAGATACCCTCACTCCTCCATTCTGCTCTGGCCCATCTCTCCCTGGAGGCCCTGAGAGATGAGCCTGGGAGAGGAGCTCCACTGGCTTCTATGTGATGACCCAGGCATCTAGGCCCTAGGGAAGGGGCCCAGAGTTTTCTATCAACTCTTTCATTTATCTTCATACTTTACCCCATAAAGAGTTAGGTGGCTTTATGTCCATTTTATAGATGAGGAAACAGAAGCACAGAGCTGTTAGAATTTTTGGCCCTTCTACAGAATCAGAACTGGTATCAGATGCTCTGCCCCTCAGCCCACAGCTGGTGTTTTCAGCCTTAGTTAGATCCAGCAGCTTTCTTTGTTCCTGGTATGGAGAGGCCTCTGGGGGCTATTTTCTCATCCTGTTGCTCTTCAACCCTTTCTGGTGTAGGACCAGCTAGAATCTGTGCTGGAGGTGTTACACAGACAGATGGAGCAGTACCGAGACCAGCCCCAGCACCTGGAGAAGATTTCCTACCAGCAGAGGCTGCTGCAGGAGGACCTTGTCCACATCCGAGCTGAGCTGTCCAGAGAGTCCACTGTGCGTGGAGGGTGGGGAGGGAGGCAGACACTTCCCCTCAGAACGGGCAGGCCACGGGCTGCTGTTCTCATCTCCTCAGCTGAAGTTGAGATGGTAGCCAGGGGAAAGTCTTGGAATAGAAGAACTTCTCCAGCCCACCTCTCTACAACAGCTTTTTTAGGGGTGACAAGTCTGTTTCCACCTGTGCCTTAGATTGTTTTCTATCAGGGGCTTCCAGATGACTGAGGACACTCAAGGACCCAGATTACTCAGAGCAGCCTGTAGGCTGTATTCTGATCTGTGTGCAGTTAATTCTAGGCCTTCATAATTTTCACATTTTAGTTTCTGAGTCTGATGTGGGTGCAGGCCCTTCTGCAAGGGAAGGGAATTAAAGTGTTCCTGAATGGAAGAGTGCGGGTGGCCAGGGTCAAGTAGCACATTTGTTCCTACTCTGGTCTCTATCCCACCAGACCTGCTGAAGGCCCATTGAGTCCCTTTCCCACTTTCCCTGACTGGGTCAGCTCAAGGTCAGGAGCTCAGGTGCTCTTGAGGCCACTTGGGAGGCCAGGGATAATTTGGAACAAGAAGCATTTCCTTGACCAACAGGAGATGGAAAATGCCTGGAACGAGTACCTGAAGTTGGAGAGGGATGTGGCGCAGCTGAAGCAGACCCTGCAGGAGCAACACAGAAGAGCCTTTTTTTTCCAGGTGACCAAGGGCTGTTCATCCCTCTGACGTATGGTTGCCTCTGAGTCACTACCCCAGAACTTTCTCTTCCTTAGCCCTGTGAAGTGACCCCCTTAAGCTCTCCCTTGAGAGATCCCTTCCTTCAACTAGGCCATGATGAGAAGCCTCACCCAAGATCCCCTGCCTCTCTGCTCTCAGAGACAGACTCTTGTTTGTTTTGGAAGGGGTTTTCTTCTGATCCTTTGGAGAAGTAGACCAATACCAACCTGGAGCACTTTACAGAGATGGAGCTGTGAGAGTGATGTGTGTTTCCTTCTTGAGTTCCTTAGACAGATTAGACAGGAGCAGGAAGCCCCACCTGAGTCCTGCCTCAGATTCCTGAAGATAGATGCTATCATCCCTCTGCCTGAGGAGAGAATATGACCAGTCCATTGAGGTGCCTCTGGTCTCCAGGCATTCATTTGCATTTCTGGAGGCCAATCTGGGTGATACCTATCTTTGTGGCCCCTGCCTCACCTGGAAAGGTGACTTTAGAGCCTTGCCTCCTTACCTTAAAATCCAGGCCACCCCCATGGACAGTAGCCTCTGTCTCAACAAAGGTGAGACAATGAAACGCCCAGTATGGTTTCTCTTCTTCCAGGTTGGGTCCCCAAGCTGCCCTCCTCAGATTGTGGTGCCCAACCAGGTTTCTACCCCACCCTTAATTTTTTTTTCTTTTCTTTTCTCTTCTCTTCTCTCCTCTTTTCTTTTCTTTCTTGTGTGTGTGGTGCTGGGGATTGAACCCAGGGCCTCACACATGCCTGGCAAGCACTCTACCACTGAGCGACCTTCCCAGCTCTACCCACCCTTACATTTTTAAAAACGGAAAATGACCTGCTTTCCAAATCAACTTCAGATCTCTGTCTCCTTCTTTCAGGACTCTGACATAAATTCTGTTTATTGAATTCAGCAAGTATTCATAGAGGCTTTTTTTGTACCATATCATGCCAATTTTGTTGGGATGCTAATTGATGACTTGAGTCTACATTATACATACTAATTGAAGACTTAAGTATACATACTAATGAGGTGCCATGTAATATTTTGATACATGTATACATTTTATAAAGTTTATAACAGGGTAAGCATGTCTGTCTCCTTCAATATTTATTATCCCTTTGTGGTAAAATACATGTGGTAAATATTTCTTCTTCTTCTTCCTTTTTTTTTTTTTTGAGATTTATATTGTATTATTGCTACCTACTGTGATATTTGTCAACTTTTGAGATGTATCTCATTTCAACTCAGCAAGTCTACTTCTAGGAACCTGTCTTAGAGAAATGCTTATGAATGAGTCTGAAAAGGCAGTTACATTCAGGTGATTTAATGAATATGTGAACTCTAAGGAGTTTAGGTTTGTTGTGTCCTGAGACTTTTCCCTGGATTCCACTGTTCCCTGGAGACTTTTGCCTCTGACTCCAGGCTGGGGTATGTGGTTTCCCAGAACCTATCTGTCTCTTGTTGTTGTCCCCGCAACCTAACTTTCCTTCATCTGTGCTAACATTTTCTTATGTTTTTTCCCCCCCNTCCTTGAACTTCAATGATCCATGCTGATTTTAGCAGGAATTTTTTTTAGCTTTTATAGTTATATTCATATTTTTCTATAATTATACAAATCATACATGAATACATTTTTCAGAAAAATTCAAACAATGAGAAGCAAAAACATAATGATAAAAAAATCTCTTCTCTCTTGTGTTCTACCCCACTCCTCTCACCCTCCCTGCATGTAGTCAGGGCTGCCAGTTTGTGGTGTTCTCTTTCTGCTCATTTTGTGTGCATTTATAAGCATATGTGTCTACATAGAATCATATAATTTATTTGGGTTTGGGAGCAAGTAAAAGATTTACTTTAAGAGGTTCACACATACCATTTGGTGACTTCCTTTTTGTTATAACTTTATGTTGTGGAAATCTTTCTAGGAATGATGCTCTCAAGTTTATGATATTTCTATCTAAATTAATTACAACTAAAATTAAAAATGAATTCTTCATTTATACCAGACTCATCCCACGTGCTCAGAAACCATCATAGTGGATAACACAGGTTACAGAAGATTTCCAGAATCTTAGAAAGTTGTATGGGACAGCAAGAGTCTAAGTAAAGTAAAGTAAATTAGTTCTTGATTGCAACATACTATTTCATAGCCTGGATATTCCCTACTTTATTTAGCCATTGCTCTCGTGGTGGGCATTTAAGTGATTTCTAGCATTTTGCTTTCGTAAACTGTGCTGTCATGAACATACTTGTAATTGCCTTTTCAGACTCATTCATAAGCATTTCTCTAAGATAGGTTCTTAGGAGTAGACTTGCTAAGTTGAAATGAGACACATCTCACAAGTTGACAAATATCACTATAGGTAGCAATAATACAAATATACATCTCAAAAAAAAGGAAGAAGAAGAAAAAAATATTTCACATATTTTACCACAAAGGGATAATAAATATTGGAGGAGACAGATATGTTTACCCTGATATAAACTTTATAAAATGTATACATGTATCAAAACATTACATGGACCTCATTAGTATGTATAATTTTAATGTCTTTATGTATCAGTAACAAATTTTTTGTTTTGTACCAGGGATTGAACTCAGGGGCACTCAACCACTGAGCCACATCCCCAGCCCTATTTTGTATTTTATTTAGAGACAAGGTGTCAGTGAGTTGCTTAGTGCCTCACTTTTGCTGAGGCTGGCTTTGAACCCCCTCCTGCTTCAGCCTCCTGAGCTGCTGGGATTACAGGCATGCACCACAGTCACAAGTATTTTTAAATACAAAAAAGTTAATAAATATTGCCAAATTGCCCTCTAAAAGACTGCACTAATTTACTCTCCCATTCACAGTGACTGAGAATGCTGAGTCTGTTTGCTGTATCCTGGCCAGCGCTTGATGTTATCAGTCTTTTTAATATTTGCCAGTCTGTTGGCTAAAAATGACATCTTGCTTTAATTTACATTTATATAATTAGTGGTAAGTTAAACTGTGTTTGTGTGTGTTTTACTAGGGATTGAATCCAGGGGTGCTCTACCACTGAGCTATATCCTCAGTCCTTTTTTTTTAATATATATTTTTTTAGCTATATTGGGCACAATACCTTTATTTTACTTATTTATTTTTATGTGGTGCTGAGGATCGAACCCAGTGCCTCACACATGCTAGGCGAGCGCCCTACCGCTGAGCGCCAGCCCCAGCCTCTTTTCTTATTTTTTGAGACAGAATCTTTCAAATGCTCAGGCTAGTCTCGAACTTGTAATCTTCCTGCCTCAGTCTCCCAAATAGTTGGTATTACAGGCTTATACCACCACTCTAGGCTTAAGTTAAACATTTTTAAATATGATTATTGGGTATTTGTGTTCCTACTGTATTTCATAGTGATTAAATACATAATAGACTCAGAATCATTTTTTCCCCCTCTAAAACATAAATCTGCAGAGTAAAATAGATCTTGTTACAAACTACCTGGAGAATTGAGTCCTTTAAGTTTCTAGCAGATGGACAAGCCTGTGGCCTATGGCTTTGTTTTAATGTTGTTCCGTGGCATTGCTCAGGCTTTCTGAGAGCTTCAGTGACCTAGGAGTCATAGCCCTGTTTGATCAGGCTCTGTGCTAAGCTCTTCGGTGTAATCCTAGGCCAGGCAGGCTGTTAAAGCCTTAGACAAATCATGAACACTGGGGGTATGCTTGCAACCCATCTGCAACTTCTCAGTAATGGCTTGGAAATTCACCTCTGTTACTTTGGTTTGGCTGTGAGAAAGTTCATAATCTTTTCAGTGAAGTGGGCAGCTTTATTTGTAAAGGTCTTCATGGCCGCCTAGTCATCAAGGAAACCAAGGGATAGAATACCCAGGGAACAGTGTGGTAAGAAGCCGTGATAGGTGAGGCTACCTGTAGGTGTTCCCATCCCGACCCTGGACAGGGAGTCCAAACCTGTGCTGACAGCCTTCCACCCATGGGGTATAAGGATATAGAAGTAAAACCCTACCTCCTTGTTCCCCAAAGCTCCCCCACACCTCATTGTTAAGTTGCAAAATTCCATCACCCTTGGAGAAAGAGACTGTCTGGCCTTTGCTCCTCCCTGCTCTTTTACATGTAGAAATGTCAGAAAGGCAAAAGGGATAGGAGAATTGGCTGACAGGAGTGCTTTGCTTGAGAGCTAAGGAGGAGGAAGAGGAGAGATGTTTTCCCTTTTACTTTTTCCAAGCACTCAGCTTGGGGACTTCAATTCTGGAGACCATCCCTGTTAACTTACATACTGTAAGGGCAGCAGTGCGCCTGCCTGTTTCAGGATGGTACTTGAGTGTGGGGCTGAGTTCCAAGCTTGTTCCTTGCTTGTCAGCCCCGAGGGTACACTTTGCTGTTGGGACAAGGAGAATGGAAGCATGATCCCTCTTGGCACAGGAGCCTTTGGACATCTGCTGTCATAGCTGTTGGAAAGTATTTGACTGAGGATTTTACATGAAGATTAACTGAGGATTTTACTTTTTTCACTCAATGTATGTGCACTGAAAATCTGCTAAGTACCAGACCCTATGGGGGAGTATCTAGGAGCACACAATCTAGTTGCGGAATTGGGCAGGTTGGTAAGTATCATGTAGTGTGAGAACTCTTCCCGTTGAAGGGCATCCAGGAACCTTGAGAGGAGATGGGGGGTGTGAAACTTGCTTTTCGTTTTGTCCTTCGAGTGGGACCAAGTCTGTCTTCCCTCCATTGTAACTTAAAAAATCAAAAGAATACTACATCTGGGTTGGGGTGCAGTGCTTGCCAAGTATGTGTGATGTCCTTCGCTCAATCTACAGGACCACAAAAGAACTACATCTGAAGTTTACACATCCCCATTAGAAGATGGCCACAACCCCTTAACCACATCAGGCCCCTCTTCATCTCCTTTAGGTCCTCGTCCTATCCGATCTTGGTTGTAATTGTGCATATGATCATATAGCATAGTTCTTTTCCCATTGTACTTTTTATGAAAAAAAGTTTTATCATATTATAATCTACGTACCACAAAATTCACTTTTTTTTTTTTTTGGTACCAGGGATTGAACCCAGGGGTGCTTAACCGCTGAGCCACATTTCCAGCCCTTTTTTGTATTTTGTTTAGTGACAGGGTTTCAATGAATTGCTTAGGGTTGGTTTTGTTAAGTTGCTGAGGCTGGATTTGAATTAGGGGATCCTCCTGCCTCAGCCTCCCTAGTTGCTGGGATTGCAGGAGTGTACCACCGCACCCAGAAAAATTTGCCTTTTTAAGTGTACAACTCAGTGTATTTTGTGTATTCACAGCATTGTGCAGCTGTCAGCACAATTTTATAACATTTTCATCACCTCTCAATAGTAGCCCTGTGCCCACTGTCATTCCCTATCTCCCCAATTCCCTACTCCACCCTTGTCAACTCTTAATCCACTTTCTGTCTCTATGGCTTTGCCTATTCTTTACATTTTACGTAAAAGAAACATATAACATGGCATTTTGTGCCTGGCTTCTTTTCCTTAGTGTAGTGTTTTTAGAGTTCATCCACGTTGTGGCACGTATCAGTACTTCAACACTTTTTATGGCCAAATAATATTCCATTGCCCATTGTACTTCTAACTAAGCCTCAAATCCCAGGATTCTGCTCTGACTTTAAAAAGAAAAGTTAAGGGGTTGGGGTGGTGGCTCAGTGGTAGAGCACTTACCTAGCACACATGAGGCACTGGGTTCAATCCTCAGCACCACATAAAAATGAAATAAAGATATCGTGTTCACCTTCAACTAAAAAAAATAAATATTTTTTTTTAAAAGAAAAGTTAAATTCTAGAGGTAATTTAACCTCCAGTCCTTGCCTTCCCGCCTCCTCTGCTGCTATGGTTGCATAAGACAGTTTATATATATATGTATATATATATATGTGTGTGTATATATATATATATATATATATATGTATATATATAAACTATACAAACAGAAATTTTTTCATCTTAACCATTTTTAATTGATTAATTTATTGGGGATTGAACTCAGGGATGCTTAACCACTGAGCAACATCCCCAGCCCTTTTTATTTTTTATTTTGAGACAGGGTCTTGCTAAGTTGCTTAGGGTCTCGCTATTCAAGATCCTCCTGCCTCAGCCTCCTGAGCCACTGGGATTTCACGCATGCACTACCCATGCGTGGCCATCCTAACGATTTTTAAGAGTACAGCTCTATATTGTTAAGTACATTCACACTGCTGTTCACCCATCTCCAGAACTTTACACTTGAACAAAACTATTAAACAGCTCCCCATCCTCCCTTTCCCCACTCCTGGCAGCCACTATTCTACTTCCTGTCTCTATGAAATTAACTACTCTAGATACTTCACTCAGTATTTAAATGGAATCCTATAATATTTACAACAGTCTGTTTTTAAATTAGGTAGAAATAGGCAAACTGAACTGGTGAAAGCTATTCCAGAATTTCTCCCTAGACCTTGATCCACTTCCCTAGGAGGCTGTGAGCAGGCTTGACCCTAGTCCTGGTACAGTTTCTAAAGCAGGTGCTGCCCCTCAGGGGGAGGGACTGTATGAAATGGCAAGATAAATCTCAAGAAGAAAATTCTGGTAAGGAGCTAAGAAGGCAATGAACCACCTGCTTGCCTTCCCCAGGAGAAATCACAGATACAGAAGGATCTGTGGAGGATCGAAGATGTCCTTGCAGGCCTGAGCGCAAATAAAGAGAACTATAGAATCCTGGTGGAATCGGTCAAAAATCCAGGTGAGGAGCATCTCCCTGGGTGTGGGGAATGGGTAGGGGTGGGTGGGATGGCGGTGGAGATGCAGATCTTTGTGGTACTATCACTCCACTGTTCCCCCCGAAGAGTAGCATCTTTATTCCATCCCATGATTATTTCCCTCCATGTCCCTTAGAGAGGAAAACGGTGCCTTTGTTCCCTCACCCGCCTGTGCCTTCACTCTCCACTTCTGAGAGCAAGCCACCCCTGCAGCCCAGCCCTCCCACCAGTCCTGTGCGGACCCCTTTGGAGGTTCGCCTCTTCCCGCAGCTGCAGACCTATGTGCCGTACCGACCTCACCCACCCCAACTGAGGAAAGTGACGTCCCCCCTTCAGTCACCAACTAAGACAAAGCCCAAAGTGGTAAGTTCTGGTGACTTGTTTTCTGAGTGTCTTGTTTTCCTCTCTGGCTGTTGACTGCCCTTTTCTGTCCTCAGATCACCTTATCTTGGGAGAAAGGTTCTGCAGAAAACCTGAGGACACAGAAACCCACTGGAGTCCTTGGTCCTGAGCAGTTAAGGAGTTGTATTTACCCTGCTCTTGTGCCTTTGCCTCTTGGGACTGGCAGGGTTCTGAGAGAGAGTCTAGCCCAACCCTCCCATTTTGCAGTTGGAAAAATTGAGGCCCAGCAAGAAGTGACTGGACTGAGTGGGGTGGAATTTGTGATCTGCACCGTGTAGAGGGTTGTGTGGCTGTTGGTGAGGCTGTCCCCACACAGGGTCCAAGGAGGCCTGCAGAGGCTTGCCTGCAGTTACATAGCCTGGATTGGGCAAGGAGCTCCTTCCAGCAAGAGTATCTTTCTTCCCACCCCCAAGTTGAGCACTGTGCTGGTTTCTGTGAGGTTGCATGTAGCCTCATAGGGTATGGACAGGAAAGACAGTATCCCCATCCCATAGAGAAGAAAACTAAAGCCCCAGGGTGTTGAAACTTGCCAAAGGTCTCCATATTAGATATTAAAGCCAGCATCTCCATACTCTTCTGTTTTATTCTGGACCCCCAGCCCAGGTCTTTGGGTCAAGTCTGTGGCCCATGTGGGGTAGCCTGCACCAACACCTTGGCTTGCTTGGCATAGAGAGGAGCCAAGCTCTTGGCAAGATCTCGGAGCACAGGAGATTTTAAAGAAATAGAAGATGTGGTCAGGTGCCATGATACTTCTACCTCTACAACAAGGCCAGCCTTGTGTGGAGAACAAAAGGGGTCTGACCCAAAGGCAGGGAAGCCAGAGCTGAAGGGACCTTGGCATGTGGGGCTCCTGGTTTTTGCCAATAAAGGTTTGCAGGAGCCTTGCCTGGAACCATGTGTGCCCAGGGCTTCTGATTAGGTTGACACACGGTGCTGGGAAAGCACAGGCATTCCCTGGACCTCACCATTCACCTGCATCCCTCTGTGGCCTGTGGCCCAGAGTTAGATGCAGGTGTGGCCTGTGACCCATTCAGAGTCACTGTGAATTTTCCCATTTTGAGATCTCCTTCATAGTCCTAGATCTAAGAAACAGATTGGAGCACCAACCATAAAATACCAAAACAGAGAGCAGAGATGTCTGAGGCAGATGGCTGTTGATGTACAGCAGGGTACCCATCATCTGGGTCGAGGAATAGGAGGGAAAGGTACAACCTGGGAGCTCGGATGCCTGGAGTCTGGTCCTTGTTCTCTCTCTGTATCCTTGGGTATGTCCATCCTTTTTCTGAGCTTCAGTTTCCCTTGAGTAGACGATCACAGAGACTTCTCACAGTTGGTCCTCTATGGCTCCTGGGCAGGGCTGTTTCTGCTCAGGTGAGAATCAGGGTCACTGGGGGTCTTTTCTCCTTGTTGTAATACATGTGGGCTTACCAGTGTTAGCACTTACGTTGCATATCTGATTTTTAACATCCTGAAAATAACATAGAACAAGAAAATATAATTAAACAACAATGAAGGGACCACTCATGTTATACTAACATCTGGACCGGGGCTGGGGATGTGGCTCAAGCGGTAGCGCGCTTGCCTGGCATGCGTGCGGCCCGGGTTCGATCCTCAGCACCACATACAAACAAAGATGTTGTGTCCGCCGATAACTAAAAAATAAATATTAAAATTCTCAACAAAACAAAACAAAACATCTGGACCAACAAATAGAACTTTGCCCACAAACTTTCAAGGAGTCTTTAGGCGTGTAGGTCCCTTTCAGTTCCAGGCCCCTCCCTTTCTGCCAGAAGTAAGCATGATCCTAATTTATGTATAATATTCCCTGGCTTTTTTCTTTTAGTTTGACCATCTGTGTTTTCATCCCTAAGCACTTTAATTATGCTGGTATGTATCACTGAACTGCCTTTCATCTTGCATCTTTTCAACAATATCATTTGTGAGATTCATCCACATCGTTGCATATAGCTATAGGTCTTTCACTTTCATTTGGCGTCTTTTATTGAATTTAATGTCATTTTTAAATTAGATAATCTCAAAAGAGTGTAAAACCAAAAGATATTTTCTAAATATATGATAAATCATCTCCCTCCCACCCTCTGTTTCTATAGATATTCTGTACTCTTCAATCATAGGCAGTCAGTGTTTTGTGCGTATCTTCCTGAAGAGCTTTGTAAAAATTGGTGATCCCCATGTCTTGTCAAGGTTGGAAACTGCTGATTCTCAGAGAATTAGTGGGTATCTTAAATAGTTTACTTTCTACACATCAGTGAAGTGTGTTGCTTTAAAAGAATTCTGGTAAATCTTTGCAAAGCAAGCTTGGACTGAACCCTTTCCTGAACTCTGCAAAAATCTGAAAAACAAAGCCAAATGAGGCTAAGAAAAGATGAATATAGGAAGAGGGAGGCGAGATGGTCATTAGTGGGTGTGCATGGTAGTCAGGGGCCAGTCTGCAGATGTGGAGAGGAGCCACAACCCTTAGAAAGCACTGTGAACAAGGAGTTTCAAGGAAAACAGTCACATTTGTAACATCCCAGGGCGGGAAGTGAGTCGCTCATCCTATGACTGACTCTTGTGTCTGGAATCAGGAATGAGGAAATAGTTTGTAACCATGCACATTTCTGAGAGAAAGGGAAGAAGTGGTAGACTCTGTTCTTGCTCAGATCATTGCCCTGTTGAAGGATCCAGATTCTGTGCAGGAGCAGTGGGCCAGCTAAGGCTAAGCACAGTGGGGTGGAAAACGTGTTTGTTCTGCAGGGTGAGTACTGTCATCAGCTTAGAAATGACACAAGAGTGGGGCTGAGGCTGTAGATCAGTGGTAAAGTGCTTGCCTAGCACATGTGAGGCACTGGGTTCAATCCCCAGCACCACATTAAAAATAAATAAAGATACTGTGTGTTCATCTACAATTAAATAAATATTTTTTTAAAAAAAGAAAAAGAAATGACACAGAGTTAGCAGCCTGCCTTCTTGTGGTGCATGCCAAAGAACTGGAGTGGACAATTTGATACAATGCTAAGTACAGAACCAGGAGCCTACTTCTTGGATTTGGGGACACAGTACCTACAGATAACACTTTGAAAAATAGAAAATATATGAGTCAAAGGGAAGAATAAAGTTGGAGCAGAGGCACGTCCCCTCTTCACAGCTTCTCCAAAGGAAATGTTCACACTGTTCTGTCTCTGAAGTTTCAGCTCGCTAGGTCACCAGTGTGGCATTGCCACTCAGCAGTCCTCCCTCCAGCTCCGTTCCACTGGGCACTGATTCTGGTTCTTTTTCCAACCAGGAAGAGGAGGCACCTCCGAGACCCCCACTCCCTGAACTATACAGCCCAGAAGACCAGCCTCCAGCTGTGCCACCTCTGCCAAGAGAGGCCACTATCATCCGACACACTTCTGTGCGGGGCCTCAAGCGGCAGTCGGATGAGAGGAAGCGAGACCGGGAGCTGGGGCAGTGTGTGAATGGGGACTCACGGGTGAGCTAGAAGGACCCCTGAGGTTGTCCACTGAGAGTGGGGAGAGGAAAGGTGATGTGATGCTGGGCAGGTATGACAGTGTTACACTGCTCACAGGTGGAGCTGCGGTCATACGTTAGTGAGCCCGAGCTGGCCACCCTCAGTGGGGACATGACTCAGCCCTCCCTGGGACTTGAGGGACCTGAGAGCAGGTACCAGACACTGCCAGGCAGAGGTAAGGCAAGACCCTCTACAGAATCTTTTGGGGGAATCCCACCACACACTGCTTCCACCCCTCAGCCCATAGCTGCCTGCAGCGTTAGGCCAAGGCTTGGGTTGATGAAAGGAAGGACCTGGTTTCCCTTCCTCTCACTTATATCCCGATTCTCTTCCTCTTTTATTTTATTTTTTAAAAATATTTTTAGTTATAGATGGACAGAATACCTTTATTTTGTTTATTTAATGTTTTTTATGTGGTACTAGGGATTGAACCCAGTGCCTCCCCTATGCTCTATCACTGAGCCACAATCCCAGCCCCTCTTCCTCTTTTATTATATCTGTCACTGGAAACAGTGATAATAGCAATTACTATAAAACTCAAGACTGTTTAAGTACTTTATATAGACCTCATACTCAGTGCTGTGAGGGAATCGCTACTTCCCACTTTAGAACTTGGGAAACTAAGGCTGAGATAAGTTAAATAACTTGCCAGTTAGCTATTGGTGAGGGAGTCAGAAGACAGTCCCAGGGCTCTGACCTACAGGTTGGGGTGCTGGGCTGTTGCCACCAGCAAGCTAACTCAGGCCCTCCAGAGGGGTTTCTCCTCTTGTGCCACCCTAAGACTCAATCTTTTCTTAAACACTGTCTCAGGTGGAACCCCTCTTTCTGCCCTCCTTATCCCGAGTTGGGTAGTGCAGGATGCGTGAGAATGCAGCAGGAGGCAGGGGGTAGAGGGCACTGGCACCTTCTACCCACACAGCCCAGGGCTCCTGTAGGGAAGGGATGCCTAGAGTGGTTCATAGATCTGCAAGGAGTCTGTCCCTTGTTGGGGACAGAGGGCACCTCTGGACTGACCCATGTCCTCTATCTAGGGCCTTGCTCTAAGGAGAATGAAGGAAAAGTTGAATGGGGGTTGTTGGCTGGGCCCTCTTGGTCCCTCATGGGAGTGGGGGTAATTAGGGAAGGGCCAACGACTGTCTGCCTCATCAAAAATATGCTTGACTCCTCTTTCTTCACAAAGGGCTCTCAGGGTCCACATCAAGGCTCCAGCAGTCGTCCACCATCGCTCCCTATGTCACGCTCCGGAGGGGTCTAAATGCTGAAAATAGCAAGGTGACTTTTCTTGTGAGTGATGTTGAGCTGGACATTGACTAGCAATTCTATGAGCACTAAGGATAGCCTCTGAGGTGACCTCAGCCCCTTGTGAGTTCAGGGTCCCTGTCACCCACTGCCTGTCAAGAAAGCCCTGCCTCTCTATTTTCTGAGGACCCTACATTTTCATCTCCAGTCTGGCAGGGTTGTGGGAGGGAGCCCAAGAAATGTGCATCCTGGTGTGCTGCATATGTGTCCAACTGGACAGGCCTGGGCCTCAGTGTTTGCATGTGCAGAATGGGGTGCTGCCCAGAAAGGTGGTGAGGACCAGGGACATCATGATGCTTAGAGAGAGTGGATCTCATAGCCAAGAGGAGTCCAACCAGAGAGTGTGAGAAACTAAGAAAAGGAATGAACTCAGAAGGGCTGCTGCCCTCTGTGTTCCCAGCCCAGCTGCTCTGTGTCTCTCACTTCCTCCTCCTCAGAGACCCAAGAGTGCCTTGGAGCGCCTGTACTCAGGGGACCACCAGCGGGGCAAGATGAGTGCAGAGGAGCAGCTTGAGCGCATGAAGCGGCACCAGAAGGCCCTGGTCCGGGAGCGCAAGAAGACACTGAGCCAAGGAGAAAGGGCGGGCCTGCCCTCATCCCGCTACCTATACCAGCCGCTCCCTGGAGATCTTGGCTCAGTATGTTAGGCAGGCGGGGCTGGGACAGGGAGCAGAGCTTTCCCTCGAACTGAGCACAGCTTCTCCAAGTTCCCCAAACACAAGCACGACACACCCATGAGTGAGTGGGCTGTTCACTAACGTAGATGGTTGAGAGAACATCCCATGGGGCTATTTGTCCACAACCCTGTCTACATGCGTGAGCTGGTCAAAGGGTGACCTGGAACTGGAGCAGGAAAGAGGATCCCACATTAGAGTTCCAGGAGTGTGAGAAAATATCCATTTCAGTTTTCTAAGCTAAGCACGAGAGAGGCTTTTGCAGGCATTCAGATCTTTCAGCTGAATTAAGGACTTGGGAATTTGGAGTTGAGGAGGAAGATGGCGATATGATTTGATGAGAAGTGCAAGCGAACCAACCAGCCTCCCAATTTTCCAAACAGATGTTGGAGGAAAGGAAGTCAGCTGACCAAGGGTTGGTGGCCCACAATCTCAAAGGCGGTAGTCTCCTGCAGCATGTGGTGCTGAGAGGCCTCAGCATGCCCAGGAGAGCCAGGGGATTGGTGCTGCCCCTGGTGGTGCTCACTGGCACTGCATCCTGCCCAGAGTCGCCTTAGGTCTCTTTTGGAAACATTTTATATAACTTTTCTGTTTGAAATCATGTTTCCCTAGACCTCTAGCCTGACTGTTCTTTCCCTAATTCATTGCACAAGCTCTTTTGCTTTTAGTGTTACCGCTCATTACCTCTCTAATCCTGCCTGATTGTGTTTACAGAAGCTTCTGATTTGTAAAGAACATTATCTAACTGGCCTGTGCTCTTTGTTACCAGGCTTGTAATAGCCTCTGTTGTTTCCCTAGCTTAGCAAGCACCCCCAGATGTCACTCACCTTTCTGTTGCCCTCCTTTGTGCAGGTCTACTGACTCTAAAGCTGCCCCACAGCTTGAGCCAACCTGCTGCCTGAGGACCACAGTCATTGGCAGAGGTCTGAGCATTATGAATTTATCAAAATCCATGCCTTACACCTGGACAGTAGACATGGACTTCAGAGATTGTATGTTTGAATAAGTGCTACCAAATCTGAGGTTGTTCGATTTTAACTCTTTCAGTTCTATCACATAATTTCTTGTGGAAAACCTTTTGTGTTTCTGATATTTAATAACTTGAATTGATAGCAAAATAAACTATGTATTCAGAGGGACTCTCTGCAGCTATTAGCTCAGATACCAAAGGGATAAGACCCAGGACAGTCAAACCTTTAAAAGCTGCAAACCCAGTAACTTCTAAACTTCATAAGCAAATGTCATATGGGCTAATACTGACTTTTTACAACCTGATGTCTCAAATGTAGAGATTATCTAAAACTCATAAGTTGAATACCTTGTAATTTTTCTCTTAAGACTTGTGTAAGTCTCTGCATCAGCGCCAATAAACGTGTTGCCTAATAACAATGGATTGGCGTGGTTCTTCCCTAGGATACTCTCTAGAGTGTAGTGGACTTTTCCTGTTTGTGGAAACAATCAGGCTGGGTTTAAATGAGGACTTGTCTCTATTTGGAGAACTTGTGAGCGTGTAAGAGAATGTGCATTTTCTTTTTGAATCATTAAAATAATTCATCCCTGAACTTCAGCTACCTAATCCTGTAATTGGAAAACCATCACCCAAGGGCGATGACATAGTTTGGAGTCAGTACTGAGAGCTTGTGCATGAATGGGTGAAATGTGCTGATATGGCTATGGGTTTGGGGTTTGGAACAACTTGAGGGCCATGACTGCGTAGGGCTCTGAGGTGGGTGGGTTGGGAGGAGGAGATGACCTGGGATGGGTAAGTACCTTCTTTGTTCATTCTCAAGAGAAGAGAGGCTTTGAGCCTGCTCTGTTTTCAACAACCTGCTCAGCAGTCAGAGGCCTGTGAGGACACAGGCCCAGGGTGAACAGGGAACCACCACAGAATTGAGCAGTTGTGCTTGGATCTTAAAATGGTTGGATTACATTTTCTCTTTTATGAAGAGTTCCTTGTTACAAGGAAATAGCCTTGGAATTATTACATTTGATTTGGCACTTCAATTATACATAATTTAGTCTAAAGAAAGTGCCTATTCCAAATACTGTCATACACCACAGTTTGTCTGCTTCACTGGGTCCAACCTGTTCCTTCTTGGACTTCCTCAGCCCTGCTGTGGGTACAGTATCCCCCACCCCAAATGGATCCTGTTGGGAATACCTTATAGGCTTTTGGTTATTCTACTTGCTTAGCAAGACCCTAAAGTCTTGTTTTATTCATTGTTTCTGAACCTGGGACATAAGGCTTCTGAACCCAAAAGGCCTATCACCTGTGGGGCAGCACACAAGCCAAATCCACCATCGGAAGCTCTGTTCCAGGTTCTCTTTGGGGTCTTGCTCTCAGACCTGGGAGCATTCAATATCCCTGGGGACCATCACAAACTTATATTGCCCACAGAAAGCATGTTTGAACTCTGGGGGTCCCAGATCAGAGAGCAATCAGCAATGTGAAATGGGCCATGTGAAGGAAACAAGGACCTTGTTCTCCAGTACATACAGAGTTACAGCACAATACTTTTCCCTGATGGGTCACAGATCCATCTTCCCAAGGGCCCCATGCCTGAAGGACTCATTCAAAAGTGGACCAGCAAGTCTCTCAGCAGTCAGGAAGTGACTGCAATTAACCTTCTTATTCTGTTGCCAGTGGAAGCGAGAACAGGACTTTGACCTACAGTTATTGGAACGAGCCATGCAAGGGGAAAGAAAAGACAAGGAGGAGAATGGCTGGTTGAAAGTGCAGGCCCTGCCTGTCACAGAGTTGGACCTGGAACCTCAAGACTATGACTTGGACATCAGCAGAGAGGTGAGGGCAGGGGCTCCCTTCATGTCCCCCCCACAAGGAGGCATGGCCTTTGGACTGCCATCCTGATCAACCCTCCCACCAAGGGTATGTCCTGAATGGAGACACGATTTGGCTTCACTTTGGCCCAAGAGAATGAATGGATAGCAGCTTGAGGCAATAAAAGGAACCTAGGTGTTTGATGTAATTTGGGACAAATCATAATAGTAACTTCTCAATCCTCATTAATAAAGTGGGATTAAGCAACTCAATATAATTCCTAGGAGGTTTAGCAGTGATCAGAAAGCCTGACACACAGTACATTTGTTGAGACAGTAGGTGCTATTGTTAGAAAAGGTTCCCTGGAATACAAAGAGTTAACCTTGTAACTGTCCAGCCAGCTGACTTGTGTTGTCAGACTGAGGGGAAAACATGGGATAGGTTTGAAAATCACCTTGAAATTTCCAGCCAGGATAAAAGTGAGGAGATGGTGCCTAATAGCTCTGGTCTGAATTCCTCTGTCGCCCTCTGGTGGCATGTGTGTATCATGTCAGGGCAGGCCTAGGAAAGCAAGTAACCACCTCCATCCCAGGGAAAAGAAAGGGGCAGGGGATGACAGTCTGGGTCTTCTAGACATTCATGGTCTCCTGTGGCCTGTATTGTGCCATCTGTAAGCTCTCCAGGGCAGTGTCTGTGACTTCTTGACTCACCTTTGTATCCTTAGCACCATGTCAGCACCCAATAAGTGCTCTGTAAATATTTACTGAAGGAAGACTTTGTTGAATGAATCACCGTGGCCCATAAATGTCAAGAAAACATTTTTACAAAGACTTGGCCTGCCCTGAAACTGCATGAGGGGAAGTGTTCTCACCACATGACGGATGGATTTGGTTTTAATAAACATCCCCCACAGGTTTGTCTGGTCTGAGAATGAGTGCCAAAGGGGAGCTATGCCTCCAGGTACCTTCCTCCTATTTTTAAGAGGCATGGCCAGACCACTCACAAGCTGATTTTGCCAGTAGGATCTACCTGACTTGATTGGTTAGGCACTCATGGGGGCTTTGAGAACAAAGGAGCTTTATGTGGGCAAATAGGTGCTTATGGAGTTACTGGGTTCTGGGGGTCAGCTGGGACTTCAGGGGTTAACAAAACTTGGTCATCTGCCCCTTGACCTTTTCTTTTTGGCTGCTGAAATACCAAAGATCTTTACTTTCTCAGATTCACAAAGAAGCCTCCACGTGCTGTCTTGGCAGTACACATGTGCACTATAGCGTCCTAATTTGCCGGTCAGCCCAGGGAAAAAAAATCCTTCCTTATCTCTAACCCAAATTCCTCCTGCTACAATGTAATCTACTTCCTTCCTCTAGATCTGTCCTCATTGGAAATAACAGAGAAGAGCTTATTTCTTGCCATCTTTCAGCAAAATGCAAGGGCTACATGAGTTTAAATCTGTTGGCCGTGAATAAAATCAGCCAAGTTGAGAACCAAAAAAAAACTACTTTGGGGCTAATTAGAATTGCAGTCCAGGAAAACAAGATTCAAGCATTCTTGAAAGTGTGTTCTGAGGTTTTATAAAATGATGGTTACATTTGTAGCATTAAACCACAAGGGGGGTTAGGAATTATGATTGTTGCTGACAAAAATTAAGCTTTTCTTGTAAGAAAGGGATTGGATACAGTCTGAGTCTGGATAGTTTGTGGGGAGGGATCTGTTGTACAGAATGTCATCAGCCGATAGTATTTCAAAGATAAGCTCACCTCTAGGTGGGCATGTTTGCAGCTCAGTTCAAAGGATCTGTTGCCGACAAATCTGAGATCTGATTAACAGTGGCCTCCTGACTCCATTTTAAGTGTGCTGAACCAATGATATTCCATTTTTATTTTCTTTTTCCTCCATAAATCTAAAATTAGATTTGTCCTAGGATCAGATTTAACTTGTTTTAGGGGAGCTTCAATCAACCCCATTTTAATAAGGGCCTGCAAAATTTGCCTTTAGTGTTCTTAATCCTGAGCATTATTTTACCAAATTGAGTTGGTCACTGGGTGAATGAAATACTTTGAGGGTTGGGGGTAGGTCTATTTCCTTCCTGGAAAGCAGCAGATACAGTATAGCTGCCTCCTATCTAGATCAGAAGAACTTTTGTAGAACAGAAACCACTATCACTTTCTTACATCCATCTCTCCATCCATCCATTCATCCATCTGTCCCATCATCCATTCAAAGAGGATTTGATGAAGGACTACTTGAGTGCCAGTCCCTGCATTAGACAGTGAGAGACAGTGATAAACAGAAAATGAGAGGAATGGAGGTTAGAAGAAGGACTGGGGAAGGGATTGGGGTGGGGTTGAAGGATGAGAGTCAGTGAAGCAAAAGAGGAGCATCCCAGTCAGGCGAAGAGCAGGAAGAAAGGCCCCACTGTTGGAGTGGCCCTTAAGGAACTGCTGGGTCAGTGTGGCTGGAGAAGTCACAGGGGCCAGATCACTAGGGCCTTGAGGGCAGTCCTAAGGATTATCATTTTTCTCTTAAAAGCTTTCAATGGGCGTTTGGCCTTGCCTTTCTCTTTCCTTAGCTTAGAGGAGGTTGATAAGTTGGTACGTTATCAACCCCACCATAAGTGATTGTCTGGTATAGCTGGCTTTGGTGTCAAACCAGGTTCAAATCCTGATCCACAATTGACTCATTTTATGATTTCAGCAAGTTACTTCATCTCTGTGGACTTCCTCATGGTGGGACAGTGGGGAAAGCAGGTCCCAAGCCAAAACATCTTAGCCTTCCCTTCCACCTTACCTCCTGGTCCTCTCCCCAGCTATCCAAACCAGAGAAGGTCTCTATCCCTGAGCGTTATGTGGAGCTGGATCCTGAAGAGCCACCTAGCCTGGAGGAGTTGCAGGCACGGTATCGGAAAGCTGAGAAGATTCGCAACATCCTCGCCCGGTCAAGGTCAGCTCTTACTTGTCTTACTAGTCTTGATATCCCGCTAGTATTGGCCCCACATGACATCTCATATGTGAGGAGACCAGGGCCAGGTTGGCTGGGGTGCATGTTTTGTCAATGTCTGTCTAAGGTGAGCTCCACTCATTGGAGGGGGCAGACAGGTCCTCAGATCAGTGAGAAATCTCACCTAAATCAACTAGAAAGTCCTAAAATACAACAGGAACCCTCACTCCCAAATCTGTCCCTGGTGATCCTAGAAAATGTGAGAAATGGAGCCCAGTTTGGAATTGAAGTGGACTCAGTTGGAGCTTAGCTCTAGTGATGGCCCTCCCATCATTTGGGCTCTTGCTTCCTCACACAGACCTGTAGACCAGGCCCCAGCCTTGTCCTGAGGGTGCCAGAGGCTTTGCCCACTATCCTGGATGTTGGGCTGGAACCCTAGGAAGTGGCTTTTCTGGCTCCTCTGCCTCCATAGCTTTAGAAACTTGTCATATATGAGCTTCCCTCACAGAGCTAGGTTAGCCGTTTTGTGTCTGAATTTAACAGGCGCCTCCAGATGGAGCCCTTAACTTAACGCCTGTGACCCTCCTATAATCATTGGATTGCTGGGGAGAAGCATGTACTCTTAAGTCTTGGGAGAAAGTCCACAGTTTGTAGCTGATGCTCCCCAAGTGTTGAGAACCTCCAGATCAGGAAAACCCTTCACTCCTGAGCTGATGCCCAGGATGGTGAGGGGCTATCATCTGCTTTCCGCCCCCCTGCAGCATGTGCAACCTGCAGCCGACGTCAGGCCAGGACCGCAACAGCCTGGCTGACCTGGACTCGCAGCTGCAAGAGCAGGAGCGTATCATCAACATCTCCTATGCCTTGGCCTCTGAGGCCTCCCAGCGCAGTAAGCAGGTGGCAGGTAAGGCCTGATGCCAGCCTCTAAGACCCAGTTCCCACCTGCTGTTCCTTGGGGCTTGGGCCCAACACAGCCTGTCCCAGAGCCAGGGAGTCAGTGGAAGTTGGCAGTTGAGAGCCAACTCTGACTAGAGGGTGTGCTGTCCTTGGAGGGAGGGTGTTGCTGTACGACTTCAGGTTTGTCAGGCTACTGAGCCAAGGGGCCAGGGCTAAGGTTTGTTTCCTCATGAAGAAGGAGCATTAAAGCCTCTGGTGCTTCTTCCCTGTTTACCCATCAGAGCATGTTGTGCCAGAAAGCAGAACTTGGAAAGTGAGACTCTGACAGCCAAATGGAAAGAAATATCACCATGTGTGTTTGCATGGCACATGGGTGTGTGCATGTGTTTGTAAAGGGGACTCCCACCTCCTTCCTCCACCCATGTCTTCCCTCTGTGTGGGAGACCTCTGTGTGTCTAGGTGCTGCCTCTGACCAGGGGTGCTCCTTCTGGTGTGGGGATGGTCATAGAACCTTAAGTGATGTCACAAGTCTCTACAGGTTTTCCAACTCTGGCTATAGGATCTAGTAATGGAAGGGTGGGGCCTTCAGGGCCCTGTGGTGACTGACACCCTGGGGAGTCTGGTGTGGGAAGTAGAGCTTTGCTTTGACCTTTGGGGGCCATGGGAGTGACCCGTGACAAAGAGAGGGCTCATAGTCTCAGCAAAAAACTGTTCTTTGTCCCTGTAGAGTCCCTGAAATCCCTGCTATCCTCACTCCCTTCAAAGACATGCTGAGGGGGCTGAGAGGTGGTCAGCATGGTGCTCTACAGCTAAGGACATAGGAGACAACCATCCAGACCCCTCTTCCTAATGACCTTGCGCTCCTCTCAGCAGCTTCTGAGCTCCTTCCCATGAGACTACCCTCACCCCAAGGCCCCTCCTCTCTGCTGTGCTTGCTCTAATTCTGGATCTGCCATCTTCAACTCCCTTACCACCAGCAGCTGGGCACTGCAGCTCCGTCATCCTTGGTCAGTTGGTGGCCTTTTTTACCTCCAACTCAGTAATGAACTGCACTTTTCCTTGCTCTTGCTTCCTCTTCTGTCTCAGGACCTGTTAGGAACCACAGGCATTGGATCCTCCCAGGCCCAGGTCATTAGTGGGGGTCAGCAGGGCCCATGCCACCCAATCCTGCCAAGTGGGGGTGTCTGGTGCTGCAGGAATATATGAGTCTAAAACATCACTTAATTCATGTGTGCTCCGTCTAGCGCAGCAGCTGGCCCTCCTCCCGCCTAAAGCCCCCTTGTCCTCCAGGACGATGTCACCTTACTCCCCCTTAAGCAACGGACTCCACTACACCTTTGTCTAACACCTTCCAAGTAAGAGCCCCCTGCCTGACGTGCCCCTGCGCTGCTCCCTGCTCCTCTCCTAGTGCTAAGCATGCCCCCAACTCCTTACCCTGCTGAGCTGATTGCAGTGATTCCTGCTGATATTCCCTTCTGTTGGCACAGTGGCCGCTGGAGGGACCCTCCTGGAGAGTAGGCACGTTGGAGAATTGATGCTTTTTAGGTACTCTGTCCTCGGTAGCCCCCATACTATAGAGACCGCAACCTGGGTCACTCCCTCCCTGAAATCTCACTCCACACATCTTATTCTCCTTCCTCAGGACAACTTGACAACCCAAAGACCAGCACAGACCATGGCTGCCAGCCTTGGGGGTTGGAAAAAGAAGAGTTAGATCTTGGCCTTTCAGGCTTTAACCAAAGAAATTGAAGAACTGCAAGACTAGAAAAAGGCCAGATAGGCCAGTGCACAAGCAGGCTGGGTGCACTCCATGTCACACAGCATTGATGTCAGAGCAAGGACTGGGACTGCCTTTTTAGTCACTTAGCAACTTAGAGAGGCCCAGAGCCACATACAATTGGCTCTCAGCCAGTCGGGATTGGGAGGAAGGTCTGGCACCCTCCCCGTGGTGAGATGCAGATGGGGTAGAGAATGAGCCCTGGACCAGGAACCAGGAGGCCCACGTCCGGTGGGTTTTGAGTGGGCTCATGTCCTGTGCCAGTTGCTGCAGAGCCTCTTGCCTCACCTGGACAGGGAAGGATCAGATAGAGGTCTTACTGGTCCCTCCCCTGACACTCACTGTCATTTTGCAAAGTATTCCCCTCTCTTTCCTTTATATTTGTTATAGTTAACCTTGTTGAGTACCTACTATGTGCCAGGCATTGTGCTAAACGTCTCTTTTGACCCACACAACAACCCTGTGAAGATATTTACCCGCATTTTACAGATGAGAAAACGAAGCTCAGAGACCTTGAGGGACTTGTCCAAGGAGTCGCAGCTTGTAAGTTTCAGGGTTAGCCCTTTGGTGTAGTCCAGAGCCTTTGTTCTCCATCACCACTCATGGACTTGTCTGGGCCACCCCAGGAGCTCTAGATGTCTGAAGAGAGGGAAGTGAGGGACACTACTTGTGTTGCCACAGGTGGAAATATGATTTTTGGCAGGGGTCCTCCAGCTGGGCATTCCCTAGGTTTTGGTTCCCTGGCCAAGTCTGCCTGAGGGTGGAAGGAAGAGGTCAGCCTTCTTGGGCCTGGCACTCAGATGTGGTGAGGAAGCCCAGAACTAGGAATCCTGGGGAGAAGCTTCAGCTGGGTCCTTTGTAAATGCTTTAGGGGCCTTCCAGGAGCATGGTAGGGTGTGGTTTCCTCCTAGAGATCTGAGAGGGATAATACCACACAGGCAGAGAGATAGGAAAGAGGCTTCACCCACCCTGGTTCTGGGGTGTTAGGCCTTGAATGCTCTTTTTATAATACATCCATATTCTTCTTCCCCTCACTGCCTCATTTGGAGGGTGGCATGATCCTCTATTTTTAGATTAGAAAAACAGCCCACAGAGGCTGAGTTATACAGAATTATTCAATGATGAAGGGCAGGGCCATAAATGGACCCCAGAGTCTTGCCCAGGTCCTTTGCTCTATTGCACAGAGATCCAGTTTAGGGACCTGCATGTGTCTGATGTACTTCCTAGAAGCAGAGACAGGGTGAGGCCCAGAGCCAAAGAGTCCTAGAAGCCAGTGGTCCCTCAGCAGCGGCCACATTGCCTAAGCCCTGTGCTCTGCTGCTCTGTCAAGCCTGTCTGCCATTCTCTGTCGTCTGTGCACAGACATGCCCACTGCCTACTTTCCAGACATGAGGAGGGATCCCAACAACCTCTTATTATCTCATGTTTTTTTTTTTTTGCCAGCCCAGGCAGTGATGGAACCGTGACCCATTGTGCAGAGGAAAAGCCTGGAGCCAGGGGCCCAGTGGAATCAACTTTCTCCCAGGAGATCGGCTTTTCTGCCCCCATGGAAACCCCTCCCAGCTGAGCAAGGGTTCTGGCTGGAAGAAGGAGCAGTCCACCAACCATGGGACAATCCCTGTGGGGCTCAGTCCTAACACACACTACTTTTTCAATTCAGACTCCTTTTTACAACCAACAAAAAGCACTTTTGATATACACTGTAAAATACTGACACTGTATTTTAGAATCAGAATATATTTTATAATGTTCACCTCAAGGGCTGAGTGGCTGGAAAGGTGAGAATGCAGGATTTTGTTGCTGCACATATAGATTCAGGTACTGTTGGGATAGTAAGTGTGGGTGGTGGGGATAAAGGCAGGGCAAGAAGAGGTCAGTCCAACTACTGATGAACTCAGGGGAAAGTTGGATTGACAATGTGCTTCCAGTGGATTCCAGCATTAATCTTGTTGGCATGCTGTCTGAGAAAAGAGGGCCCCTTGGCTGCAGAGATGAGCCATCCCTGACTTGACCTGACCTGACCTGACTTGATGACCAGCTCTGGGTGAAACTCCACCAGTATGCAAGGGGAACCCAAGTCTACAACTTGGCCCTTGGTTTTGGTTTAGGGACAACAGTGTGATCAAGAGCTTTGTCCTCTCCAACCTGCCCAGGAGGCTCCCTTAGCAAAGGGCTCTTCTCAGAAGAAAAGCAATTTGCTTTATTAAAAAAAATATATACATGCACACACGTACACATTCATTTTGAGGTACAGAAAAGGTAAGATGAATCAACTTTTTTGTATTGTAGCAATAAGCTCCACACTAGGTGACATCTGTCTGAAAATCCCTGACTGAATGCTTCCCTTCAGGGAGGCTGTGTTGGGAACATTGGCTGCCTGCCCTGGAGAGCCCCAGGTCAGCTGCTCTAGGACTTGGGTCTGGTAGCAACAGAACAAGCAATGTGCTCTCCACCATCTCCAATGGGCCTGTCACCAGTGGGGCCACCATGGCAGGACTTGGACTTGACTTTCAGACCCAAATGAGGAGGAGGCTACCAAGCCAGGTGCAGTGTTTATGATCCTTTATTTAAGTTATATCATGATATCTTCTATACAGAAAAAGATGTTTAAAAGGAAAAAAACAGACACAAAAACCTCCATTGGGTGGAGCCACACTTTAGATCAAAATTTAACTATGCTCAGAAAAACAAACAAAAATCTTGAATATATTTAGAAGTTGCTATCTATTTTTAACTAACTCCATATGCTGCCAGTATCAACTTCATGACATTTGCCAAAATAAAATTTTATTTTTGCCTTTATAAGATTTTGTTGAAAAAAAATGAAATGACTATTTTGCAAGAAGAAGTTAATTTAAATAAAGGTGTGATGGTTTGCAAAAAAAAATGTGATGTACAGATTAAAATGTTAATCTGATATGTTTCCTGTTTCTTGCTGGCTGTGTTCTCTCACAAGTGGTGGTGGTGATTTTTTTCCATTTCTTGGGAAAGTCCTCATTTCTTAGCTCTCACCCCTGCTTATGTTCACCTATGAAAATCCTCTCCTGATGACAGTTCCTTGACATTTGATTGGCTTTGGAAGTCTCAGGAAAGGAGGATTGGCGTCTCAGTCCTTGGCTGGGCTTAGCAGCTGCTCCGGTGGCCCCCACCTCACCCAGCCTACGAGCCGCCAGGCTGTGGACTCCCGTGTGGGGCTGATTTGGCAGGCAGACTGCAATCCAATCTGAGATAGCACAGGGGACACCACAGGCCCCCTTCCAACCCACATACCATTGGCTCCTTCCAATGAAGCGGGTTAGTGACGGACCATTGCAAACTAGATTTGTATTTAATTCGTTTTGACTTGTGATGTATGCTTAAAACAGAAGGCAAGAGGCCAGTTTGGTCGAGGGATGTGTCTACTTCCAGGATTGTTGTTATGGCAGTTTTTCTACATTGCCAAGAAGAGAATCCAAGTTTTGGGGTGACTTTCTAATTATTTAAACTGGGAAAAGTAGATTCCAAGGCATTCTGGACAAAGGATACTGCTGCTTTTTTAACCACTGATTATTTTTTAATTTTGAAAAAAAATACTCTAGTTTTAAACATTACTTGGCGATATCACCATAACCGATGAAAGGGATAGGGTTGGGGGATAATTCCATTACTGAGTGCAGTGGCCTCCCAACAAAAATAAAAACAAACACAAACCCACAGGAGGCAATACCCAACTCACAGGGTAGCCATCTGTAGACATTTTCTCAGTGAAAACATGTCAACAGTTTTTGTACTCTTGGTCTGTTTCTCTTTCACACATACAATCCTGTGTATGAAGGAACATGGCAAGTCTCTATAGCTGCTGTTTCCAGAGTACGCCATCAGCAAGGAGGTGTAGCCTGCTCTATGAGAATCATGGCCCACATTTCAGTCTGCAGAGAAGAGTGACAGGCCTTCAGCTCAGACTCAGCCGAAAGCACTCGTGGTTCATAAAAGGTGTATCCCAGCTACATGCGTGTAAGAGGTAGCATGGCCTCGCCCTTCTCAACTCTTCAAGAGGATTCTGGATACCTGAGGTAAGATGAAGCCATCTGTGAAAGCACTGGCTGACCAGGCATACTTCAGGGTGAGGACAACTCCGGGGAACTCCATGTGGCCCAGTAATTCCAACTTCACTTACAGGGAGCCCCAGGGCCTGAGCCAAATTTTAAACAATGGAATTGCAGTTGACAAAGGGACATGAATATGCTTCTGTACCCACGTGTTGAATTTTTATTTTTATTTGTTGGTACCTGGAATTGAACCTAGGGTTGCCTAACCACTGAGCCACATTCTAGCCCTTTTAAAATATTTTGAGAGAGAGTCTCACTGAGTTGCAAGTGCCTTGCTAAGTTGCTGAAGCTGGCTTTGAACTTGCGATCCTCCTATCTCAGCCTCCCAAGTTGCTGGGATTATAGGCGTGCACTACCATGCCTGGCTCCACTTGTTGAATTTTTAATTCCTTTAACCCAGACCCAGGATGGCACCAGGATGTGTCTTTAGCATGAACCAACAAGAGTATTTTAGGATCTAGTCTTAAATAGGAGTTAGGAATAAAATCTTGTTTTCCTAATCCGCACTTGAATCTCCAGAACTGCCAATTTTCTCAACCTGTCTGGGACATTGTTTAAATAATTATGCTTGTACATACACTTTGAAGACATGTGAAGTAGATGTCCCAGACTAGTGTGGATGCGAAAAGAAGGTCCTTGTTCCTTGCCTGCGGTCCATTCTGCTTGCCTTGGTGTCTGATTGGGGCTGTGTAAGCTATAACAGGTCCCTCCCCTCCCTCTGAGATCTTGGCTGCCTTCAGGTAAGCTGGATTCTCCAGAATTTTCCTGGCTGTTTTAATTGACTGTCCAAGGCCAGGGATTCATCTGTCTGCTCAGGGACATTCTCCAGGGGCCTGAAGGTTTTGGGGGTCAGCTTTGGCAGGGAAAGTGTTTGGAGAGGGGCAGAGGTATACACAGTCTCAGTCTGATGGGAGCCTGTTTGGGGCTCTGGGAGTTTCCCACCGCTGCAGTGCAGTACTCCATGATAAAGTCCTTTTGTGTTCTCACCAAGGGTGGGAAAAGAAGCAAATTATTTGTCTAATCCACAAATCATATTTCTGAGACATGGCAGGCCAATCCTGGGAGCCCTCTGCTTGAGACTCGGCGTCAGATGCTGAGCTGTGCAAGGGACTTTGCCAATGTGGGTTGCATGTCGTTATGAAAAGAACAAAGAGACCAGGCTAGGGAAGACATGAAAAATGGTAGCCCCTCCCAGCGCGGTAAACACACCATTGCTTTGCCGCCTCCACTCAAAAGGCTACCACTTTCATTGCTCCCCTAGCAAAGAAACCTTTCTTCAGAGCGAGTGGCGGGGTACAAAGGCAGAGCACAAAATGTGCACACATCACAGTCCCCGCAATTCTGTTTGAACAAGCATATTGATTGGGTCTGACCCTGTTACATTTTTTCCCTATTATTTGAAAAGGTGCATCTAAGTGTAGTGAATTGAACCAGCAGAGCTGAACTTTCCATGAAAACTTCTTGAGGTATTTCTTTAGTTCAAAGCTTTTGAATTTTAAAAGGGCATTTTTAATATGAGTCTGTTGAGTATTCTCTGCCACAGCCCAACAAGGCATGTTAAATGCAGATGAGGCTGGAGCAGGGAGGCTGGGGGTGGAGGCTGAGGCTATAGCTAGAGGGTATGGACCAGCTTGGCCTTAGGCTGAACCCCAGGCTTGGAAGCAATGTATACCCTAAAAGGGACCTCCCTGAGCACAAGGGGGACAGCTTAGCAATGGAGAAGAAGCTGCATGGCTAAGCTGCTGAAGCTAAGAAGCACTCACTGGGGACTCCTGATGAAGGAGGGTTGTGTCATGAGTGAAAGTCTCCTTTCTACTCAGCTGCTTACTATCTCTCTTGCTCTGCCTTAGAACTGAGAAGGAACCGGGGAGGCAAAGAGCCCCTTTGGCTGAGGACCCAGCATCAGACAGGAAGTGACTGTAAGTGTTTGCAGTCATACACACGCTTTGCCTCTGTCCCTTAGCCCTGGGTAGATCAAATTGATCAGTCACAGATGCTTTCCCTCTTCACTCTGAGCTGTGTCTCGATTGTTAACTGGTTTGATATCATTGGATGTTTTGCTAGTTGTGTGGGTAGTAGCCATGGTCCTACCTGGCATCCTGGCCCAGAGCCCTGTAACTATCTATAGAATCTCATTCTACCCCCCCTTGTGCTCCAGAACAGACCATGGCTCCTTTTGAAGTTTCTGGCTTCTTGATGGCCCGTCTCTGCTTGTCTCTAGAGGCCTTTAGGCTCTAGAAAGCACCTCTTTCCTAGACCTAGAATTTGGGCTCAGAGGCAGATTTGTTCCTGGGAGGAGCTGGAAAATCAGGTCCTACATGGAAAGAACCCAGGGTTTGGACATCTTAGCAAAATCCTTTCAGTAAAATCCTTGCCAAATCTCCAGTCTAGAAGACAGTGACCCAGGGGATCACAACAAGGACAGGATTATACTAAAAAAAAAATAAAAATAAAAAAACAGTGGTTCTCTGGGCCCATTTTTGCCCACAGTTGTGGAAACACCAGCTCTCTCCAGAGTCCGCTACCTTGTCCTGGGAAGCCACATAAATGTTGAAATTCATTTTCTTGGCTATCATTTTCAGGCCTTCCTGCTGTTACTTGTATTTCTAGAGGCCACACTAGCCAGTGGGCACAAAGGAAGTCCAATGACAGTAACAACTGAAACTTCTTGGCCTTTCCCAGTTCTGCTCACCATGGGGGCCTTAGCCAGTATCTCCATTGATCACTCCTGAGAGTCCCTAGACACACCTCATATAAGTTGTCAACAGTCCTCACTAGTTTAAGTTCCCCCACTTGCAGCTTTTAGATGTCTCCGGGAATGAGCTCCCCTGGGGCGGCCTCTCACCACTGCCCCTGAACTCCAGGAAAGCTGTTCCTTCTTGGCTTGTAGCCTCCTCCCCAAGCTTCAAACCCCTGAAGTATTGATGACTCTTCTCTCCACCAAGCCCTAGCTCCCTCATTTTTAATCTCTTGGGCCTCAAAGCAAGGCTGCTTGTGTTCCTTTACCTGGCTCTTGCATCCTCTGTGTCCCTCTCCTCACTCAGGACTCAGCCCTCTTTCAGATAGCTATTGTCGTGTATTCAAAGGTCCCAAAACATGTTGGTTCAGCACCACAAGAGTTTATTATTTCTCATGATTCTACCATCTGGGCTGAGCTAAGCTGGGAAGGTCTTCAGGGACTGGAATGTCCGTCCACATTTGCTCCTTTACTCATCTGTGAGCCACCCACAGCGGGATGGCTGGGTGTGCCAGCATGGCTGGGCATCACTCTGTCTCCATCTCCAAGTGGCTGCTTGGTCTTCTGGTCTGAAGAAGCATGAAGGGCTTCTGGTAGTTGGACTTTTGACCTCAGCTGGCATCTCAGGGAAGCAAAGCTGCCAGGCCTTTAAAAGTTAAGTCTGGAATTGGCAGTGTCACTTCCTCCACATTCTTAGGTGCTTAGGGCACAAGCTTCACAAAGTGGGATGGTTTCTGTGACTGTCATCAATCAGAATTTCTGCCATGCAGTCTGCCTCATTACACTTGGCTTACCTGCCACCCTGTGGGCTCTGGGCAGCTGCCCTTCGCTCAGTGCCCACTACTACGGATGCTCACTGACTGCTGGGGGAAGGAGGGATTGGAGCATATGAGTGGGCTGTGGTGCCTACCTCCTGCTTCCCCATTTCTTGCTATTCCAGGAGAGCTGGCCCTGGGGTGACAATGCAGAGACCTAGAGAAAGTAGGAGCAAGCCCATGGGGAGCTATTGAAGTGAAGACATGTGAGCACACAATGGATGCACTGGACTTGGCACTTGGCAGGAGGGGATGGCAGAGGGACCTGGGATGCACAATCCACAGTTACATTCCAGCACTTCTCCCCCTTCCTGAAATTTGCTCTCATACTTGAAGCCTCGCTAACATTGGATCAGAATAGTTTCCTGGATTATTATGGTTAATCATAATGCTGGTTCGCATTTATCAAATGACACTCTGTGGTAAACATAACTATATATTATTTTCTACATTACGACCCCATTATTTTTTTGGGGGGGGGGTTTACCAGGGATTGAACTCAGGGACACTTGACCACTGAGCCACATCCCCAGCCCTATTTTGTATTTATTTAGAGACAGGCTCTCACTGAGTTGCTTAGCACCTCATTTTTGCTGAGGCTGGCTTTGAACTCGTAATCCTCCTGTCTCAGCCTCCCTGAGTTGCTGGGATTATAGGTGTGTGCCACCACTGCGCCTGGCCTGACCCCATTATTATCATTTAAAGTCATATGACCAGCTCTGGCCTGTGGACTATAAGATTCCCTGATAGTCTTGGGACCAGGGCAGTCTTGGAGAGACCTGATGTCAGTGAGCTACACCAGCCAGAGGGACTGTCTTTACTACAGGATCCTTCTATCCCACAGATTTGGTGCCCATGCTTCTGGGCCCTGCCTGGCCAGCCCTGTTTAATACTAAGGGAGACTTCCATATAAAGGAGGCAGGCCAGTTAGAGGTTCAAGCACAGACTCTGGAGCCAGGTAACCTGGAACCAAATGCTGGTTTGCCAGCCCTGTGACCTTGGGCAAATGACTTCAGCTCTCTATGCCTTAGTTTCCTAATCTGTAAAGTAAGGACATTATATTGACACCTACCTCAGTAGTCATTAGAGGTCAATAAGTTAATACATAGAAAATGGTAATAATGGTTCCTGGTCCCATAGGAAGGAAGTACTAACAAAAAATATACATATTGGTTATTGTTTACCATTAAGTTATAGTCATCTAACATGTATCACAGTTTTATTCTTTCTTTGTTGCTTGTTTCCCTTATAAGAAATTGAGCTGCATGAGAGCAAGGACATTGATTATCTACTATCTCATCCAATTATCCCCAATAATGTCTGTCACAAAGTAGGTGTTAAGAAGTAATTTGTTCCATTAACGAATGTCTGAATGAAGAAGTACAGTCCTATTGGCCAGGGATAGATAATCCTCTCTCTCTTCTCTTGCTTTTTTTTTTTTTTTTTTTTAATTGGGGATTTAACCAGGGGCCCTTAACCACTGAGCCACATCCCCAGCCCTTTTTATTTTTATTTTTTTGGTTTGAGACAGGGTCTCATTAAGTTGCTTAGGGCTTCTCTAAATTGCTGAGGCTGGCTTTGAAGGCTTTGAACTTGTGATACTCCTGTGTTAACCTCCTCAGTTACTGGGATAATAGGCATGTGCCACCATGCCTAGCTGAGACTTCTCTTTTTCAGGTGACTTTGCCTATCTCTGCTCTGTTTTGCGTCTTCTACTGTAGCCCTCAGAAAACATCCCTAATTCCTTTTTTCTAGGTTCCCTGAGCAGTAAGTAGAAACAGGAGTTGAGGAATTCAAATCCACCCCTTTTAACTCTGTGGCCTAGGGCAATTCACTTGACCACCCTAAACTTGTTTCCTCATCTGAAAAAGGAGACTAATAGTATTACATGGACCACTGTGAGGACAAAGTGAGGTGATCTTTGTGCTCAGTAGCTGCTGGGGAGCCCTCAATAAGTGTTCACTATGTCTGATCCTTTATAAGCAGCAGGGCTCAAGGTGGTTCTTCCATTTTTAAACCCTGTTTTCTTTTCCTGGGTGTCTGCTCTTCCCTCTGCCCTAGTCCTTTGCCCTCACCCTCTGTCTGCCATTTTCTACAACAGTAGCTATGTAGTGGCCTAGGAATTGGAAGCTGGGATTCAGGAAGCCAGGCCACTGGCAAACTGCCTCCCTGAACTCTCAGGTGCCAAGGACAGGCAGGTCCTTGGAGGCCTTCCCTTGCAGCCCCGGCTGTCCACCTGACATCAGATCAACCTGTGCAGTCCCTTTGATGTCAGTCCCCAAACTGGAGCTTCTTGTCCTGCTCTGAGGACCTGGGCTTTGAAGTTGGCCTATAAATCGAGCTTTCAGGAAGAAAGTTGTCTGTTGTGCCTCAGAGCACGGCTGGGCCCTGTAAAGGCATGCGGAGTGCCGTGAACACCTGATAAATAATTCTTTCTGCGCCCAAGAAAGAGTCGTTCCATTTAAAGGGAAGGAAAATTCCCTTGACCTTTCATTGAAGTCAGGGGAGGGTAGTTAGAGAGGGTTTTCGTGTCTTCTCACTAAGGCCACATGAGGCAGGCAGGTTGTCTCTGAGAGCTGAGCTCCAGTGACTGCTCCAAAAGGGCTCTCTATCCCTGACTCTTCACACCAAGTCCCCTCAGCCAACCCCTCTCGGCCTCAGACTCTCTGCTTCCTGCCATGACCAGAGAAGACTGGACCTCTCAAAGGGAGAGAGGCCTCAGCCTCTCAGGGCCAAATCCTGCTGGGAATGGCAAGGCCTTCCCTTCCTTCCAGTGCCTGGCATGTTCAAGGGGGCTAGACAGACAGGAAGGTACCCTGGATTTCCTGCCTGAAGGAGCCTCACAACAGACACTGGGTGACAGGCACTTAGGCCAGGCCCTCAGCAAAGCCTGTTTTGTGCTTGGCCGATAGGATGTGGGTTTGTATGCAGTTTGGTGAAGTCTTTTTTTACAGCAAAACATAAAGTATGCATAGACGGTACACAAATATCAATGCTAGTTCATGAGCAATCAGAAAGCAAACACCTGTGTAACTACACTCGGTCAAGAGACAACTTGCCAGGTCATGGCTGTCTTCTTCCTGCCCTGCCCACTCATAGGCCCTCAACAGAGTGGCTTTCTGGACTCTGTGGTACCTACTGACTTGCTTTTCTTTATGGTTTACTGTCTTAAGCAGGCATCACCAAATGACTATAGCTTAGTTCAATTTGTTTTCTGAAATGTGTACAAATGTAATAATAAAGAATGTATTCCTTTGTGTCTGGTTTCTTCCTATTAATATCATGCTTATTATATTCATGTAGCTTGTAGCTATATTTCACTCATTTTTCCTACTATCTAATATCCCATAAAAGGGATATTCAACATTTACTTGTGCTGCTGAAGGACATTTGGGTTTTTTTCGGCTGGGAGCTACTAAAGATAATGCTGCTGTAAACATTTTATGTGTGTCTTGGTATATACACTCATTTCTTTAGTATATAAGTATTATATACTAAATATTTTTACCTCAACTTAGGTAAAAAGTGACAAACTAATAGTACTAATTTATGCTCCTACCTTCAATGTGATAGTCAGCCTCTGAGATGGCTCCCAATGATTTTCACCTCTTGATATTCACACCCTGTCTAACCCCTTCTCCTTAAGTGTGGGCTGAAGCTAGGATATGACAGAAGATAATGGGGTGTCACTTCTAAGATGAGGTTACAAAAAGACTATGGCTTCTATCTTGGGCACCCTTCCTCACTTTTTTTACTTGCTTATCGTGAGGGAAGCCATTTTGTGCGCTAACCTGTGGAGACCCGTTCAGTGAGGACTGGATGTCACTGGCCCACAACCAGCATGAGGATCTGGGACCTTCAATAGCTCCAGAAATGAGCTTGTAAGAGAATCTTCTGCCTGTGGGTCCTCCCCCAGTGGAATCTTGAGGCTGCATCCTTGAATATTGCCTTGTGAGAGACCCTGAGTGAGAGGTAGCCAGGAAGCCCCGACTCCTGACCTGTGGAAATGGTGAGATGATCAATGTTTATTGTCTTAAGCCATTAATCTTGGGGCAATTTGTTACACAGTGATGGATAATTAATATACTCACCAAAACCTTTTGTTAATTTTTTAAAGTAATTTTGATAACTATGAAAAATTCAATTAGCATGTTTCTGATTATTAATGATGTTGAACACCTTTTTTAAAAAAAAAAACTTTTTTTTTTTTTTAGGTGTAGATGGACACAACACAATGCCTTTATTTTTATGTGGTGCTGAGGATGGAACCTGGGCCCCGCCCGTGCTAGGCGAGTGCTCTACCACTGAGCCACAATCCCAGCTTTGCTGAACACCTTTTTAAACATCCACTGACCATTTGGATTTTACTTTTTATAAAGCATTTTTCAATGTTTTTTTTTTTTTCTGAGTGGATTGTAGGGTTCTGGAGTAAAGATTTAGACTAAGTTATCCCAGAAAAGAGCCTGAAGCAAGAGCTTGTAGGGAAGACATTTATTTGGGAAATATGTCTAGGAACAGAAGCAGAAAGGCAAGTTCGGTAAACCAAAGAAGGGTATCTTCTTGAGTCAGTCACTGTTGTAGAAAACATGGGCTTAATCTCACTGACATCTGAGGGGCCGTGTAGGATGCACCTCAAAATTATCCACCTGAGTTATGAAAGATAGTTTTATGCTTTAGTCCAAGACCCCCACTGACCAAGGGATCCCCCATAAGGTGTTAAGGCTCTGACTTTTCCAGACCACACACCTGTGATTTCACATGATCATGGAGGTAGCAGGGGCAGAAGGACAGTTGTGTCCAGTCCTGGAGCAGTAATATTGCAGGAACAGAGTAAAATGTGAACTGAGAGGATGTGAGGCAGAGCTCAAGAAGTTTCTGCCATGTGGATTGTATGTATTGCAAATCTCTTCTCTCACTCTGGGGCTTGCCTTTGCACTGTCTTATAGTGTCTGGATGAATGGACACGGATAATTCTAAGATAGTTGAGTTTGTAAACTTTTTCTCTATAGTTTGTTTTGCTTCCTGTTTTAAAAAGTCTTCCCATACTCAAGTGATAAAAATGTTCTCCTATGGTATTTTCTAGGAGGTTTGTTATTTTGTGTTTCACAGATCTACAATCCATCTGAAGAACTGTCACTTCTTAATGCTAATTTTGTCATAAATCAAGAATCTGTGTGAGCCTATTTCAGGGCCATTTTTTTCTATTATGTTTTGTATTTGTCTATCTCTGTGACAATATCATAATATTTTAATTACTAGAGATATATAGTAAGTTCTAATACCCAGAAAGCAAAGCATCTATCTTACTCTTCTTATTCTTCACAAATGTCTTTAAGGTTTTTTTGGTCTTTTATATTTACTTATAAGCTTTAGAATCAATAGCCAATTTTCATCCACCATCTCAGTAGGATTTTCCTTTTAAATTGAGCAGGTTTCCACGTAGATTACTTTGGGAAGATTTGCATCTTTTACAATATTGAGTCTCCTAATATATGCACACAATATATGCATCCCTATTGATTTAGGCCTTGAATTTTTTTTTCCCAAAATGTTTTGTAGACAAAAAGAATTGTTTCCAACAATGGTAAACACATTTACTTTGAACCATCTTTCCCACTAAGAACAAGTAGAAAAAGCAGACTAAAATATAAAAAATATGTTTGGAGCCGGAGATATAGCTTAGTTGGTAGAGTGCTTGCCTCACATGCACAAGGCACTGGGTTCAATCCCCAGCATCATAGAGATAAATAAATAAATATGTTTGAAGCTGGGCACAGTGGTATAAGCTTGTAATCCTAGTGACTTGGGAGGCTGAGGCAAGAGGTTTGCAAGTTCAAGGCCAGCCTGGGAAATTTAGTGAGATTATGTTTCAGAATAAAAAATAAAAAGGAGCTGGGGAGGTAGCTCAGAGGTAAAGATCTCTTGGGTTTGATCCCCAGTACCAAAAGGGGGAAAACAAACAAACAAACAAACAAACAAAAACGTTTGAAGGCATTGGAGGGCTAGTAAAGCTATGACTTTTTTGGAGCCAAGGAAAGAAAGGCAGGGATCAGGAACTGAACTTTTGGTACCACTCCCTGCCTCCCACCACCCCCTGTGTGGATTGCCCATCCCAACAGGAGTGTCAGAGAGCCTCAGAAACCACATCACCATTAGTCTCCAAGCAGCGATGCTTTGATAGACTCCCAAAGTCTCCTGTTCATGTGCAGTTTAGGAGCCACTGAGGACCCAAGAAAGTATTTTTGTACAGATTTTGGGAACTCTAATGCTCCCCCCATCTCCTGTATTTTCCCTCCAAATCCCAATCACCTTAAAAGGCTTGAATGTGCCCCTCTGTCTCATCTACCTAACGAGATTGCCACTGGTGTGGACTCCATTTCCTTTAGGGTAATTTGAAAAATTACTTTGGGAGAAATTAGAATTCAGTGGGAGATTTGCCTTACATGTGTCCCTTTTCTTAATAATCCTAAGCCATGTGTGGGTTGGGCAACACAAATCTGTACAACTTCATTTTTGAAGGGTATTTTCAGCGGGTATAGGATTTGTAGATGGCAGTTCTTTTATTTCAGTGCTTTGAAGGCATCACTTATGTCGTCTTCTGGTTTCTTGTTTCTTTTGGAGAAGTTAGCTGTCTTACTTCTGTTCCCTTGAAGAGAATGTATCTTTTTTCTCTGACTACATTTACTTCTCATCTTTGGTTCAGAGTACTTTTACCACAGAATTCGTTGGTGTAACTTTGCATTTATCCTGTTTGGGATTTGTAGTGATTCTCAAATCTGTGGATAGATATCTTTTGTCAGTTTGGGAAGATTCTCATTCATTAGCTCTTGAAAAATTGATTTTCCCTGTCCTCTCAGCTTTGTCTTTTAGGCACTCCCCAGTTAAATGAATGCTAGACTTTTTACTCTATTTACCACTCTGGGAAACAATATTTCATTTTGCAAGAGTGTATTACATCCATGGGAGAAGGATTGGAGAAATCAGTGTCCTCTCTTATTGAAGCACTTCTGCCACTCAAATTCTTCTGTACTCTGAAGCAATGTCTCTTAGTGACATTGGCAGTAGTAAACTCCTTACAACCTTCACGAAACTTGGACATGGTGACCTATTTCAAATAAAAATTTCTAGTCACAATGGTAAATGTTTAAGGCTATAGGCTACACTGTACTGGTCCTCAGAGCCACATCCACATTCTAGGTGATAGAGGTACCGCATGCTCTTTGCTAAATATGTATTGTGACATGCAGGGCCCTCAAAACCATGGGTCTTAAAGTGGGAGGTCATTTTTCCCGAGTCTAAAACTAGTTTCTCAATCTCAATAATATTGACACTTAGAGCCAGAGAACTCTTGGTTGTGGGAAGAGCCAGATAACTCTTGTTTGTGGAATTGGATCTTTATGCATTGGAGGATGTTTAGCAGCATCCCTGGCCTCTATTTGCTACATTCCAGTAGCACCTTTCAGTTGTGACACAATAAAAATATCTCCAGGGCTGGGGCTGTGGCTCAGCTGTAGCACACTTGCCTGGTATGTGTGAGGCACTGGGTTCAATTCTCAGCACCACATATAAATAAATAAAGGTCTGTCAACAAATTAAAAAAAAAAAAAAAAAAAACTCCAGACATTGCCAAATGTTCCTATTAGAGAGGGGGCAAAAATCACTCCTGGTTGAGAACCACTGGTCTAAAGATAATATACTCCAGACAAGACCTACATGATAAATTTTGCCTAACACTTAATACCAAGAAATAGTATGCTTGATAAAGCATATCACCAGTGGACTTAGGTTATTTGGAAGTTCAAAACTGAGTTTCATGTGTTAACTATGTGAACCTCAGAACCGATCTTTTGTTTTCAGTATAACAATCCTTTTGGGAATGGTTTCATGTAGCTTGAAGAGATTGGCAGGCAAAATGACACTGTATGGAATTCAGTCTTTGGAGGCAACATCCTGGCTTTGGGAACAGCATAAGAGCCCCTTTCCAGAGGTAGAAGTTTGGCTTCTTGAAGCAGTGTTGAGGGCAGTGAACAGCAGTCCGCAGAGTTGAGAGAACAGGGAAAGCATTGTTTGGTAATGGTGGGGACATACTTTGTGGAGAACACTCTCAGGAGATATTCCTTCTTTTTTCCTGTGCCAGAAATAATTGTGGGATGCTTTCTGAGAGTAGGATGGGGAATTGAAGAGTCAGAAAGTAAGTCAACAGGGTTTGAGCCATAGTAATTTGGGTGTAAAACTTAATGTGTACTTCCAGTTTGGAGACAGAAGAGTGAAGTCATTTCTCTCTTCCCTTGGAAACCACCCAAAAGCATCAAGCAGAATGAGAAACAGAAGTACAGACTCCAGTTTCAACACAACTAGGAGACATCTGAAACTCTTCACTCTAAAATGGTCAGAGTTGGAAAGGTAGTGAATATCAGAGTATGAGAAGGATGACTGCTTCTGCAGGACCTCAGTAGGCCGCTCAGAGTGCTTCAAAGTGAAGCTGTTTGCAGGATCTGTCTATTGAAGTGTCAGGGACAAAAAGACATTGCATTTGGAACAATCCTATAACATCTGCTCTGCATTGGTTCATACACACAACCTTAAATCATGAAAGAAAGTTCTGCTAGCCTGACCCTTTCCCAACATGAAATCCCCACAGACACTTGGCACAATGGTGCACATCTGTGGTCTCATCTACTTGGAGGCTAAGGCAGGAGGATTGCAAGTTCAACACAGCCCAAGCAGTTTAGTGAGATCCTGTCTCAAAGTAAAAAGGGCTGGGGAGGGCTGGGGCTGGGGCTGAGTGGTAGAGTGCTTGCCCCTCATCATGAGGCACTGGGTTTGATTCTCAGCAATGCATATAAATAAAGGCTCATCAACAATTAAAAAAATATTTTAAAACAAAAAGGGCTAGGGATGTAGCTTAGTGGTAGATCACTTGCCTAACATGCACAAGGCCTTGTTTAATCCCAAATATTGGGGGCCAGGGGAGATGGGTCCATCTATGTGCATGGCAGTTCCCCTCTCCCAAGAGCTCATTCTTGACTCCTCTCACACGCTACATTCCAATATTAGCAAATTCTGTTGGCTCTACTTCCAAAACTTATCTACAATTGATGTCTCACTATTCCCACCATTCCCACTTTAGTCCAAACCTTTGTGCACACCTAGAATGTTGCTGTAATGCTGTAACTGTGCTGCCTGTTTAGTTGGCTTCCCAACTAAATTTCCCCCCAACCTTTTAAACTATAGTACTTAAAAATATAGCATCTTAACCCCATATTAATTAGATCATATTGCTCTAATAATAGAATTCTCCAAGGTCTTCTCATTTTCCTAAGAATAAAAACCAAAGTTTATCTCATGCTCTTATGATCTTATTCCTATTATCTTTTTGAATTCACCTTGTAACCCTCTGCTGCCCCTCACTTATTCTAGTAATGTCACTGTATCTCCTTATTCTGTTTTCATGTTTATCATCACCTAAAGTATATAGTCGTCATGCATCTCCCCTCCAACAGAATGAAAGCTTCATTAAAGCAGGGTCTGATTTTGTTCACTGCTATACTCACAGTGCCTAAATCCTGGTACACAGCAGATGCTCAATAAATATTTATAGTTGATCAAACAATAAAAAACTAGCAAAGCTTTGTATGAGGATACAGTAGAAAGAAAAATGGCAGATGAGCCCACTTATCAGAAAAATACTGCCTCAAAACATTTGAAAGTTATGATGAAACATTTCACAGAACTAATCTTAGTTAAAAATTCATCTCTTTAAAATAACCACTTCAGAAATAGAAGATATGAAAGAACAAAGAATGAAATAGTTGAAAAGGACAAAATTTAAAAATTAATTATAAAAATGAAAATTAAATTGGAATGACAGAATACAGTGCTCAAATCACAAGAGGAATAGAAGACAGGAATGACAACAGTGACATGGAGATAGTTGGTGCAGCATGTATGTAACTCGAGTTCCTGTAAGAGAAAATTGCTATTTCTAGAAACAAAAGGACTGAGAAATCTTTCTCATATGAAAAAGTGGTCAATGATAGACTTTTAGAATCTTAAAAAAAAAATTGTAGATGAACAGAATGCCTTTATTTTTATTTGGTGCTAAGGATCAAACCCAGTGCCTCGCATGTGCTAGGCAAGCACTCTGCCAATGAGCTACATCCCCAGCCCCTCAATCTTAACTTAAAATTTAGGTTAAAAAAAAAAATCAGTGATCTTTCATCAATATTTATAATAAACCTATCAGTTCTTTACCGGTTTCACTGAGTGCATAACTGGAAACGATCTGTTAATCTGCTTTCTAGCTGTAGCAATACCTTAGACTGGGTAATTTATGATGAAAAGACAACTGAGGATGTAGGTCAGCAGTAGAGCACTTGCTCAGCATGTGAGGACACAGGTTTAAAACCCAGCACTGGGGTGGGGTGGAAAGTCATTTTTAGCTAGATGTGGTGGAGTGCCTGCAGTTCCCAGGTACTCCCAGGTACTTAGGAGGCTGAGGCAGGAAATCACCTGAGCCAAGTTTGAGGTCAACTTGAGAAATGGGGACTGTTTAAAGGGGGGGGGGGGCTGGTGACTTAACTCAGTGGTAGTGTGTCTAGTGTGTGCAAGACCTTGTTATAGATCTCCCGGTTTACTTCTTACACTTCTGGAGGCTGGGCAATCCAAGATACAAGTGCCAGAACATTAGTGCCAGCAATTGCTGAGGACCTCTGTGCTGTTGTTGGTGGTAGAAGAGTGGAAGGGTTAAGAAAATGTGTGAAAAAAACAAAAAATATTTTTAGTTGTAGGTGGACACAATACCTTTATTTTGCACGTAGTACTGGTAATTGAACCAAGTGCCTCATGCATACTAGGCAAGGGCTCTACCAGTGAGCTACAAACCCAGCCAACACCTCCTCTCTTGATCCCGTAACTTCATCCCGTAACAGTCAATGAATTCATGAAGGCACTTATTTAAAAAAAAAAAAAAAAAAATCTGTTTTGGAGGGGACATTCAAACCATAGCACCATCTGAATTGCCAGAGTCACTCAAGCCTCAATAAAAATGTTTCAAATTGTTCCTTTGGACCCTTAAAAGATTGTGCTCCTTGGGACTATTAAACAATTAAGTTGCCTTTCTCCAGTGAAAGACTGGTTTTAAAGGAAATAATTTTAGCACAAGTACATGTAAATGCACAAGACTGGGAAATTGTGTTGAACCCCTTCATATACAGTGGGAGTATGAATATTCCAGAGAAGACTGTTAACAATGGCAAGAACTGCTGAGTCAAGAAAAGTTTTAGGAAAACAAGAATTTTTGATTTGATGAAAATTTTTCAATGTGGTGTGTCAAAGGTGGGTAGAAGTCCCATTGGAGTGGACTGAGGGAGGGGGATGGAAGTCTAGACAGTAAGAGAAACAAGATATTAAAATTGTATACAAAAGGTGGAGAGGATCAGACTGAAGCACATGGTGTGGTACCTGGGAGCAAACTTCTAAAAAACATGTAAAACACCTGCAAATGCTGACAAAAACAAACAATAGTGGTCTGGGGATGTGGCTGGCTCAGTAGTGGACTGCTTGTTTAGCATGCACAAGACTCTGGATTTGATCTTCAGACCACAAAACAAACACTAATAGGTTAAAGAAGAGGTCTAAGACTCAAGACATCAAAAGTACTGGGTTCATAAGATACAAAGGATTTTACAGTTGCTTGCATTTATTAATTACATTACCTACTTGTGCACACAACTTTTTACTTGTTTTATCTAATTCTTGCATTAACTATAGAAGGTGGTCACACTGCTATCCTCAATTTACTTATGAGGAATGGAGACCCAGACATGAAGTCAGGCTAGAGGTTAGTTTAACACCAAGGTAGAGGATTAGGGAATTTCTACATAAGAATCTGTACTACAGAGCCAAGGACACATGAAGTGTATAGGGCAGGGGGGTGGGCAATAAGTTTCAGAATAAAGATTTTTAAACCCTTAGGGAGAATTGACTTGACATGAACAGGTGTAAAGAATAGAGGTGAATGTGACCTGTTTTCAAATTATACCTTAATCATTCCCAGGTTTTTTCTGTACCTTGTTTTCCCAGATTTTGAAAATATTTGAAACTTTTCCCTAATAACAAATGACATTGGAATCTGTTATTGAAAGCATTTTCAATAAAAAGGCTTATTAGATTATTGGTACACGTAAATATTTGATAGGCAAATTTGGGAGAAGTGCATTTCAGGTATGAAATTATCCATGACATGGAAAAAGTTGCCCGTTTGAAACTTTTCAATAGTGTTTCACTGTACAAAAGTAATGTTTTCCCTCCTGATTTTTTTTTTCTTTAGTAGAGGTAGAAAGATTACATAACATCCATCTTCTTTTAATATATTTCTTCCAATCTGAGTTAAAAAAAAATCCATGATGTTTATGCTTTTAAAAAGACAGCTATTATGTTTAATGTACTGCCAGGACTCATGAACCAACAGACCTAAATTTACCCTAACCCTGAATTGTTAGTGCCCAATAACACATGAGCTGAAATCAGAATTTCTCTGTGGAGATGAAGAAATATGAAAATGATTTTCCAGTGTCATTATTTCAGAAGATGCTTCTGTTTACATCAGAACCAAGACTCATAAGCAACCCAGCATGTTTAAACCAAGAATTAATGAAAATGCTCACTTTTTAGAACATAACACAGGTCTCTCTCATTCTTATTAAAATAGTTGAATAAAGCCAAACTTCTACAAACCAAGTATATTAAATGTCATACATATTGACTGTCACTTAAATTCATTATTTTAAATAGTAGGGTGGCACCTATTTTCAAACAACACGAGAAGTTAAAAAAAGTATAAAACAAACAAAAAAACATACTTTAGGAGCCAGATATATGAAAAATATTGCAACACACAGTCTATAACTGGAAATCACCTGTTTTAGTTGCTGCACTCTAGCACATTCTAAATTACAAAATGATAGAGTACTTGGGGGGAAAACACATCAAACACATACTTAAGTTAACTAGATATAAAATTTTTAGCTTTCACAAACAGGTTTGGCTCACATCTTTGAACCTGTTACTTGGAAACAATTATTCAGATCCACTGACTAACCCATAACGCATGTTAATTCCTTGTACAAATCAACCACATAGCCACAGATTATTCTAATCTCACTCCAACAGAATCAATAAAATTAGAAACTAATACCTCTTTTAGTAATTAGACAATCAAGTAACAGCACTGGGATAAAATGAAGAGAATTTCTTGTTTCAGCTTCTTAGTCAATAAGCCCGTTCCTCATTTTTAGACAATGAGGACAAAGGTATCACAACCAAATATGGGAAACTGCTTTCTCTTTATTTAGACCTTAAGGAGAAAAAAAATGAACTTTGGTCACATGTTGCTTAAAAAAAAAAAAAAATCCAGTTTAACATATTTCTAAATAGATAGGACTAAATGATCAGAGAAATAATTTCATTTGTAAAAATTTAGCCAAATTTTATCAAAAACCCAACATACAATGTAATCCAAATTATTATAAAGGCTGGGATTATACATTCCAAATGTATGTCAGCTGAATTCCCACCCAACAGATGTTAACCCAATATGTCCCATCATCCTATATAGAACTGAAAACTTGGGACTTTGATTAATGTACTTGCTCTCATGTTGTTTTGGTCCAAAAGAGCAGAACTGAATCGGTAAGAGTAAACTAAATAGCTAATCTTTTGCCAACAATAATTTAGATTGTGATTGGCAGCAGAAATATCCATGATGAATAATTCTACTTTAACAAACTATTAGTTAAGGAATATTTTTCATGAACACATCACAGTATCAAATTTTTATAAGAGAAAAATATGAAGGAACAAAAACAAGGATGAAATAGCTACCAAACACAAAAGTGTCTTCCCCACAATGCATCAGAAGGGGTAAAAGGTGAGGTTAAAGGGGTGATGATGCTAATATGAAAGGAAGTTGAGTACTGTATTTATTTATTTTATACAACTCTTACTCTTTACAAAATGGTTATAGTCATGCCCATAAAAGTGTAACGAATGGCATTTGAAAGCAAACACTTTGTAATTATTTAAAAGGGCCTTTTTAAAAATTATAATACAAAGGTCTGTGCTCTATAAGCAGTCCTCCACTGTGCATTATAACAATAAGGCTTACTTTTAATACAAAGACTAAGTGTTTGGGAGTTATGAACCACTGGATTTAACAAACATCATTTTATAATTGCTTTTTGCATCTTTTTTGTTTTTGGGATCTTCCACTTCATCAGGGTGCTCAGTAGCTTGGAGTTCTTCAGCAGATTCTTCTTTTTCTGATTCTGAGTCACTTTCAGAATCATCTGGACTTTCAGGATCAGGTGAATCATCATCATCATCATCATCCCCAGCCACATCACCTTCTCCATCATGATCTTCTACCTAAAACATCAATTAAGAGGTTCTTTGTAAAACCAGCATCAAAACTGGGATAGGCAGCATAAAAACTGGGAAAGACTCTTAGTAAGGTAAATTAACCATTGATGTTTATGTGGAAATCAGTTACCAATGTTTTGCATATTATATTATGCATACATATATTTACATGTTATATTCTGTGGAACAACCAGTTATATATTAACTCATAATAAATTAACTCATAACAAAAAAGAGCTCACCTAAGCAACAATTGAGAAAGAACTCTTGTAAACCCTTATATAAAATATTTGGTCTAACTTGTATGTTTAAGCCACTATTGGAAAATACATTTAAAGTGTTAAAAAATATCTGATTATCTCTAGAAAGACATGGTTGGGTAATAATATTTTAAATATCTGTACAAAGAAAGCTATCTCCATTAGGATACTTGGTTGCTAGTGTAATCCAACAGAAACAAATGATATCAAATTGAAATTATCTTCCCAATCAATGAAAACAAGTTAATCACTACCTCACTGAAGCCAAGTCCACAATGTCGTCGATATCTTCCTGATAATTTACTGTCCATACTTTGTTGATATTGAGACTCCAGTTCTTCATTAATTTTCTTGTCTTCTTCCCCTGCATGTCCATTGTACTTTGGTTATGTTTCAGTCAAATTAATAAAAACATCTGATTACAAAAAAAAACCCCATAATACAGATGCCATTATATTCAGGGCTGAATACTCTGTGACTAATTTTACAATGAATTTTGTGGATAGGTTTCTATAACTGAAAGATGTATTTATGATTAGTTATTAGTAATTAGCCCTCTGAATTACAGAAGTATATAATGACTATTCTGAAAGTTTTCTCTAAGTCACCTAAAACAAAACAAAACAAAACAAAACAAAAATCTCCAACAAACAAAAGCATCCCATCTATTTTTGGAAAGAAAGTTAAAAGGCAAACAATTATATTCAGAGAATGAATATATAAAAATGACCTGTGAATGGTTCTCCTTTATGCCTGTCTTTGCTTATCAGCTAACTGAAGCAACATAAACTTAAAAATTGTTATGTGACATTTGTATATTTATTTTATATAATTCTGTTGTAATTAATTTATGCAGCAGGACACTAAACAACTCTACAAACAAACTTACCGCCCAAGAAAGGGAATGTTACCAATATCACTGGCGTTTCCTTTGCCATGTTTTATCAATATAAGAGGAATTTCAGGTTTTCTTCAAATGGTAGGGCTCTGCATTGTTTTTATTCATTAAGTTCCCAGTTTTAAGAGTAAATGCAGCAGTTAAAATATTTTTTCTTTCTGCAAAGCTCATTTTTTTTTGCCTTATGTAGCAAAGTAAATCAATTTGATATAACTGTTTATCAGAAAAATGAAAGACCCATTAATTTCTAATGTGCTATATATTAGACCTATAAAATTAATTTAAATAATTTAAAAAATTGAGTTCAATCTAGGTTATGATGCATTGTTAATAATGACCATGGAGACAATGATCCAATAAGAGACAAATTGATCCAATGGAGAATAGGATCAATTTTAAACAGTTGAAAATTTTACTTTTCAACAAGCTAAATTCAAATTCAGTTTTTATTAAGTTTCCCTCAGTAGTAAAAAAGAAAAAAAAAGTTTATTTCTTCAGACTGCAATTAATGTATATTCTTCAAAGACTTCAGGACAGAACTTAGTAAATAAGCTCAAAAGCAGTAAAATATGCCAACTATACATTATATGGTAAGCAACTGATACAATGAAAAAGAATTCAATACGTATCACAGTTGGCAAGATTAGGTATAAAAATCTCAATACAAGTAAAATATATGTTCTTAATCAGTAAAAATGAAAACAGAAAAAGGTTAATTTCTTGGTTAGACTATTTATATATATGATATGTACTCTTATCTTTTAAATCAAAACCCATATTTTATACTTTACAGGATACAGGGGACATGTTTTCATGTAATATACATACATTTGCAATTCTACTATTTCAATTTTAACAGAACTATGTACAGAGGTTAATAGTATGTACAATTGTTTCATACACCAAATTTAGCACCTCCATTCTAATTATTTGACTTTCTTACCTGTTCGAAAGTGAGATGTTGATTTATGATCTCCTATGACAAGACGACCAGTATGTTCTTTCTATAAGAAAGTAGCAAATACATTAGAATTTGAGTCTTCTAATTTAGCATAATTATTGAATGTCCATTATGTAATGAAAACTAATCCAGGCTTCTGGGATATAGTACAGCCAAAGGAATAAATTCACAACTCTGCCTTTATGCAACTTACATTCTGGCAATGACAGGGATGGGTAAGGGAGATGGACAAATGTAATCAATAGCAAATCACAGTAGAGAAGGTAGTGTCATTAAAATAAAGCAGAGCAAAATAAGGGGAAAGAGTATAAAGTAGAGATCAGGTTGAAAATTTAAATGACATGGATAGATAACTAGAAAATTCAGTCTTAAAAGTCCAGTAAATGAGTAGATTTAACTTTTCCACCATTTCTGATGCCCCAGGAATATCTCATTGTAAGAGAGCAGAGTCTATCTAGGTAAAGAAATATGAAACAATGAACAGACTTAGAATGTACAAAGTAACAGATTTTTTAAATACAAAAAATTAAAATAATCATTACTGTTCACAATATATCACAAAAAACTCTTTGCTATTAGGCTATAAGAAACTCCTAATCTCAACCCGTCAAAAAAGAACAGAATCTAAAACAACCTAATACTAATACTAGAAAGTATAAAAACAATCTGATTCAAAGTTATAGATTTAATCTCAATCCAATCTACTGTGGTTTATATTTAGTTTCATAAGATCAAAAAATAAATTATTCACTGAAATACATATAATAAATGATTAAAGGGAAGTTTGTAAAGCAATCTCAAACCAATCTTCTGTGAAGATATAGTAAGGAGTCTTCCTATTGTGAAACAATGGCAAGACATATTCACACAAAAAGATGATAACACTAAAAAGCTTCAGGCATTAACACTATTACCTTATATGCCATCTACATTTAAACAAATCAGTGATTTAATGTGCTGCTGCTGTAGATTGCAAAACAGATACCCCATTGACAGGTTTGAATATAAATATAATGGCATCAACTTATTCTAGGATGATGACAGTATCGTACTCATCTGTTCATACTTTATCAGCTGGTTCTTCCTATGACCAAAAGAGTGTTCATGCTAGCTGGCTACTATGAAGAATGTATTAGGTAGCCATAAAACAGAATATCTAAACAGTTCATATGAAGACCAGGAATACAATCTTGGCTTCTACAGCAAAAAACTTTTTGTGTTATTTTGTGTTTTGGTGTTGAGGATTGAACCCTGGGCCTTGCACATGCTGAATATGTGACTTACCACTAGGCTGCATTCCTAGCTGCTACAACAAAGAATTTAATGTATGATAAAGAGCCTATTTACTAATAGCTAAATTTTCAAAATTTTACGTTATGATGTTCTAAGTACCAGAAGAGTTAACTTTTCCACCATTTCTGATGCCCCAGGAATATCTCATGGTAAGAGAGCCCCCTAATCTATTACTTACTTTATAAATCATAACAAAGGTTTTATTTGCATGAAACAAGAGAAACTCAAGCTACAGATTATATGACAAGCTAAAAATTACTGGGAAATATGGAGTTATGAGATATTACATAAATTCTTCCTATATATAGGTCTTCATGTTTTACATGACTTCTCCCTATCCCCAAAACAACTGATGCAGTCTGGCTTACTCCTTTTCAACCTTTCAGATATAGATCAGTTCTATTTCTCGGAAGCTGTCTTGTACTGCTAAGCCAGACTTAGCTATCCTTCTCCATGATTCCACAGTAGCATGTGTATGGCTCTCTCATGGCAATTATAATTCTGTACTGTTATTATTATCCAGTTTCCTCTATTATATGATGACTCCAAACATGTCTTATTGATTTGTGACCCACAGAATCTAATACAGTGCCTAGCAGGTAGTGGGTAATCAATAATTATTGGTAAAATACATGAATGTATTCTTTTGTATGACAAAATGAGGGCTGAATTTCATTTAAGGTACCTTAAAAAGAAAAAAAATGTTTTTCTATTTCTTTCAAATTTAGTTTGTAGGAAGACTACAAACTATAAATATTATAAAAGTTAGTTTATCTGCTTATAAAAAACAAATGTTTAGAGACCACGGTATTTACGCGTAAAAATATATTGCTAGGAAAAAAAAGGTTTTTTAATAGGTGTCATTTTCTTGGTATCCATATTTTATACCTTCTATTATGTTCATTAAACTGAATAAAGTATATTGAACATCTTGTTTGGGGCAATGGTGTACACCTGTAATCCAGGCTACTGAGGTGGCTGAGGCAGGAAGACCTCAAGATTAAGGCTAGTCTCAGCAACTTTAGTGAAATTCTGTCACAAAATAAAATTTTAAAAAATTAGCTGGAAGGTACCTCAGTGGTACAGCGTAGTGCCTGGATTCAATCCTCAATACTGTACACATATGCAAAAACAAAACAAAACAAAACAAAAAAACCCCACAAAACTAAACAAGTAAAATGTTGTGGCTACTACCACTAGTTGGAGACAGCTATGAAATATAAAAGACTTTTCACATAGGTTCCAGATAACCTGTTCAGAAATACCTTCTGTTAAAACCATCAGGCCAACAGATAACAAATCATAAACTTTTACATTTCCTTTCTCCTCTGGCTTGAATCTCCTGAAAACAACATTTTCTCTATGAAGTCTCCAACCATACTGCGAGAAGCACTGAGAATTCTGGAAGTGGTTTCAGAAATATTATAAATTTTAAGTGCTTGATTAGGCTGGGTTTCTTTTCCGAAGCCAAAAGTAATCATGCAAAACAGGTAAATGGGAACAAAGTGTATTCAGTCCTTCTTACTTAATATATACCAAAAAAAAAAAAAAAAAAAAAGGAAAAAAAAAAAAG
>NW_026000174.1:29187287-29227062 GCF_001458135.2 Marmota marmota marmota | reverse complement strand
TAAAAAAAAAAAAAAAAAAAAAAAAAAGGCATTTTCACAGAAAAGATAAAAAAGGCATACCATGTGATACTTACTTTGCCTGCACCCATAAGTCTCAAGAATTTTTGTTTTCTCTCTTCATTGCCCAAGTCTGCTGCCTCCCAATTGCTAGATCCAAGCTAGAAAAGAAATTAGTTGATTATTTTTCTAGCATAAAAAGAAGAATTAAAAAATTTAAAGTCTCTAAGTTTCCCCCGCCGTTGATTTTAACTATAAACAGCTATAGTCTTTCATGCTTGGAAAGTTAAGGACATATGTCACATTTGAATTTAAATATGCTCCTTTTTAATTTCATCTGAGCTGAATTCTTCTTTTGCAGCCGGAGCTCTCAGTTTCAAAAGTTTACATATATCAGAATCACCCAAAGGACTTGTTAAAAGAGATTGCTGTTCTATACCCTCAGAGTTTCAGATTCAGTAAGTCTGGGGTAGGGAATTTCTTTCTTCCTGAGGTACTGGGGAATGAACCCTGGGCCTTGTGCATGCTAGGCAAGCACTCTACTACTGAGCTATGTCCCCACCCTCTAGGGAATTTCTAACAAATTCTCAAGTAATGCCTTTGATGGGAAGATCACATTTGATACCCACTTCCCTAGAACCCTAAAGGGGCTTAGAGCATCTAGTATTTTGAACCCAAAAGGCTGCAACAATTTTTAGTTGAAAATTTAAAAATTCTGGCTTTAGTGATATGCTAATGATAGCATACCATCAGGATTCACTGGACCTAATTTTAATTTCAGTTTCTTTTGAGCAGTTATTATTAGTTAGAATTGAGATGTTATCACTTTTATTCTTTAAGATTTTCTGAAGAACAAAGAAAATATACTTCTTTTTTTAAAAGAACAGACTAAAAACTAATTCTACCTTGCATTATCAATGGGCCCACTAAATCATTTTATAAACCTAAAACATATCATGGAATTCTAATGACTGTTCCCCCCGCCCTTTTTTAAGAGATAATTTTCCTCAGTGACAATTCTTTTTTTTTTAGTTGTTGATAGACCTTTATTTATTTATACGTGGTGCTGAGAATCAAACCCAGTGCCTCACACATGCCAGGCAAGTGCTCTACCACTAAGCCCCAGCCCCAGCCCTGTTTTTCCCTTTATCTTAAAATTAAGGTTAAGAATCATTTTATTGCAATTCATCAATTATTCCCCCCAAAGTTAAAATGACTTAAATAATAAGAAGAAACAAGAATAACTGTGGAAGGCTTTTCTCATTGTGTCCAAAGTACTGCATCATCATCTTTGAAGAAGTCATCATGTCTCTGTAGTCTGCTTTTAGAATTCATTGTACTCAGATGAGAATTCAGAATTGTTCCTTTTCCACCCATAATGGCAAGGAGAAGAAAACTGACAGAAGGCATTTTACCATGATTAGAACAAAAAATAAATAAATAAACAAAATACAGGCAAATGCAAAATGATAGGCAATACAACTATAAACTAACAATGAAGATGAAATTCACTATGTGCAAAAATCTCAAGACTATGAGTTCTTTGTTGATGAAATACTAGACTTTGTTCTCCAAATCAAGAGATGTGAGACAAAGAAAAACAGCAACAACAAAACAAGGACAAATGAAGAAATAATGGTACTCACATCCAGAGGGTCATTCAACAGGAAGAACTTTACCTTGCCATATTCTGCAATAAGAGTTTGGATCATCTCATTTTTCAAAAAGGATGTGTGATCTTTATTTAATCTTTTATGATGTTTGTGGACCAAAATTTAATATTGGTTGTGTTTGTAAGTAGACAAAGGCTGAATGTAGGTGTATATACAAATGTGAATGGAAGAAAAGATTTAGAAATAAAGCCATCCATTGATCACTCTAATTGAGTTATAGTCTAAAGTAGAAATGTTCTGTAATTAAGGAGCAAAGACAATAAAACCCTGCTCAACAGAATTTTAAGTAATCAAAAATTTCAAAAAAATTCAAGTGTTATTAGATGGATGTTGCCAATAAAAGAATGAGAAGTAAGGATAAAGCTAAAAGCTTTTAGAAATAAACATTAAATCTTAAATTGTATGTTCCAGGTTCACACACAACAGCTGATGAGCAATTAGCTGTATTCAGAGAATGTGAACTCTTGTGTATATACACTATTAAAATCAGAAAAATGGGGCTGGGGTTGTGGCTCAGTGGTAGAGTACTTGACTAGCATGTGTGAGGCACTGGGTTCAATTCTCAGCATCGCATATAAATAAATGAATAAAATAAAAGTCCATGAACAACTGAAAAAAAAAATTTTTTAAATCAGAAAAACATAGAAGAGAAATTTAGGTTTGCTATTGTTAAATTTGTATTAAAATTTTGAATAGGGCCCCTTTCACTACCTCTTTATTCTTTCTTCTGAAAATTATTCATAAAAGTGTAAAAGAATATAAAAACAATGAGAATTACTTCTGGGCATATTAGGGTTAAAGCATTTGTAACACACTGGACCCACTTGTGGTTCTTCTAAATTCTTTCTGGTGGAAGGGATTACATGTTCTCATAATTTTGGCTACCTAAGTTACAAATCTCTACTTCTTTCCATCTGACTGCTCATATCTTTTTATAGGTCATTTGGTCTTAACTATTTCTGGTTCAATATGGTTTAAAACTTTTTAAAAAAGTACTAATGATGCTTTGGATTTCAGTTGCATTATATCATTTACTCTGTGAGCCTAGATGTAAAATTTAATTTCGTTTTAATTCTTGATCTATAAAAACAGACCTCTTTTAAGACACTGTCTTAAGAATATAACACCTAAGAACTGCATACAGCTTGAGCATCCTTAATCTGAAAAGCTCTAAAATTCCAAAACATTTTGATCACTAACATGACACCACAAGTGGAAAATTCCACATCTGATCTTCTGTTCAGATCACAATCAAAATGTAGGAGCACCTAAAAATATTGTATAAAATTACCTTCAGGCTATAAGATGCACATGAAACAAATTAATTTCCTATTTAAATGTGGGGCCTATCCCCAAGATACACATACATACATATTTACATATACATATGTATATATTTCAAAATCAAAAAAAATCTGGCCCTAAGCACAAGGGAAACTCAACCTGGAAAGTTTTATAATCTATGATTAGCTTTTCACTTACAGTCTCTCAAAAGCCCCTCATAACAGTTCATTTAACAAATAAGGACACTGAGGTTCAGAGAGCCAGGTGATTTGTTTCAGTTCTCTGGCCCTAAGTCCTCTGTTTTTTCACACCATACTGTACATGACCAAATTAAACTGCACATTGAAGGTAGTCTATGAACAAAATGTAGAGAATTAAGTTAAAACAATGGTCTAAAAACCAACTTTTCTGATCTTCTACTTCTACTGAAAGAGCAAACAAAGGTTGGGGCTGTAGCTCTGCAGTAAGTGGTGCTTAGCATGCCTGAGGTCCTGGGTTCAATGCCTAGCACCAACATTCCCCCCCAAAAGCCAACACCTTTACAGTGTTTTTACATAAATAACCCTATTACCTACAACAACTAATCCTAATTTAAAGATAATATCATTAAGTTTTCCGGTTCTTTCTTTCAAAGTTTAACAAGTACCTTGCTGAAGTGCTACATTTGGAAAAGCACATGATCACTCTAATTGAGTTATAGTCTAAAGTAGAAATGTTCTGTAATTAATGTCTAATAACATTTCTAGAGGTTCTCCACCAGTTACTCAAATGAACCTCCCCACTCCCTATAAGTAGTTTTCATGTCTCCATTCCAACCAAACTGATGGAACCTTTAAGTTGCCATCATCCTTAATATTCTTTACTATGCAGTCAATTTTCCTCAATATATATATCTTAGTGACTCTACACTGTTAGCATTTTCCTAGAGTTGTAGTCTGATTTAATATCTATTTTAATATCTCTTAAATGTTCTATTACTCCCAGTTATGCGACATCGGTGGGCAAAAAGACTTATTTTTTACAAGAAGTAGCTGCTCATTAGAAACTGCTGACCAACTACAAATTATAATTGATTTTCTACAGTTTTGAAGTCTAGTTTAAAAATATATGATTTAACAAATATTTTTAAAACAAGTACTTAAGGATAACTCCCAATTACCAGTAAAAATAATAAAAATCTCATGAAAGAGGTACAGGTCACTGTACTGTAACATTAGCAACATAATCATTTTTAGAATAATACTTTACTTGTTGCTTCCAAATCCTAATCTTTTTTTTTTTTTTTTAGTTGCTGAGGATTGAACCCAGGGCCTCACGAATGCCAGGCAAATGCTCTACAGGCGAGCTACAACCCCAGCCCCCAAATCCTAATCTTGAACCATAACCATCTCCTTTTTTGGACAGGGGAGGGTACTGAGGTTTGAACCCAGGGGCTATTTACCACTGAGCTAGGACCCTAGTCCTTTTTCTTTTTTGAGATAGGGATGCTTATAGGATCGGAAATGGTATTAAAAATCTTCTAGTTTAAATTGATCTTATCAGAAGCTGTAGAGACTCAATAAATATCCCTTTAACTTTCTGCTAAATACATAACATTACCTGCAGTTTTTTGGTCAAGTTTAAAAGACTGTTTATTTCTGAATTTAGGAAATCTGATATCCTAGCAATTGAGTCACAGTTAAATATGAGGAGAAAAACAATGTAGTAACCTTTAAAATCACAGCCAAGTTAGTCAAAAAGACCTGTACAAACTGATGACAAATATTTAATTACAATATTAACAAGAAAAAAATCTCAATGTCAGTTGCAGGGACAATAGGGGATATGAATAAACCTAAGCATGTGTATAACCATTATTCCCAAATCTCCAATGATTACTAATCTTTCTGCAGAGCTAAAAATAAATTTCCTTAAAGATTCTTACTATTTGTGTCCACATCCCACCTTCCACCCATAGAGAGGTGGGTCTTAGCACCATCTCATTGAGCACAAAATAGTATCGAGCCAGTGTGGTTCAAAGATATTGTGAAAGGCACTTAACTGCATTACTGAAAATAACTACACATTCAGAAATTGACAGTGCTTTAAACAATAACTGGAGGAAAAAAAAATGTCCTTCCATGGTCTTTAAAGATGACCTCTCCATGACCCCTTCCCAATAATTTTCCTATCAGTGTTCCCAAGGCCTTTATTCATTCTATGAAGGACAATTTTTTACAAGTACTGGTTATCTGCAGTTTCCATCACATTGCGCTAGAGCTAGGCCAAATATGCAAGAGCTTAACGTAAGCACCACACTTACATCTTTTAATTCCCAAGACCTAGCTTAGAAGTCAATATTTAATGGGTTACTTTACAGAATTATCATTTTTGTTACTTAAACTGATAAGGAAAAGGTTTGGGGGTAAGGCGAAGAAAGAACAAGGTATGCTATCAAAATGGGCTTCTGGGTCTCACTGTCTTAGACCTCACCACATTACCAAATATCGGTACCAAATTACGTCCCTGGTACAATTTTTTCGGTTCAATGCAGCTGTTCACTTTTACGAGTACATTAAAGATAACCATCAACAGTAGACTGCAAAATTACTCCAGGTCGGAGAAAGTGTTCAAATGTGCACGAACATTTCGCCATTATCATAGGAACATTTCAAACCTAACAACAGGGACGGTTTTGCCGTCTCTATGGTGAATAGAAAGGCCAATGAAATCACCTTCATCAACCATCCAACACGCAAATGACGATCCCTTGACTAAGCTCTTTCACTTCTCGACCCTATCAGGATTTCCTTCCTCAATCGCCCTTTCTACGCAGGTACCTGGCTCTCAGCATGTGGCCCTCTTCAAACCTTCCGATCCTTATCAAGAAAGGAAGACACTTCCCAGTTATTCGTGATTCCCCCCATTGGCCTTCCCCCTCAGAGCCACTTCAGGCGCTTCTTCCCCCTTCGTCCACCCTTCCCGGCCTACCCCAGCCTTCAGTAGGCCTCAACCCTCACCCACTCCGCCATTGTTATTTACATCGTCGTCTGGGGAGGCTGAACGCTTCACCCCGTGCGGGTGAGACTCCCTGGCAGCGCTCATCGTTGCGCGGATCCCGACGCGAAATGTCCAAAACACTCGCGGTTCTCCTCAGCCCGACACCAGCAGCCCGCAATCTGCCACCGGCCCAAGCAGCGCCACTCCAGAACGCAGATCCCCTCCGGGCCTTCTCCGCCACTGTCGTCACCGCGGCGGCCGCTCGCCGGTCCGAGGCACCCTGGGAGTTGTAGTTTCCGGCTTCATTCCATACTGGCCTCAATAAGAGATAAGTGTGTGATTAAAACTACAATTCCCAGGAGGCACAGCGGCCAGCTCGTGCTGTGTGGCGGGAGTGCCCTCGTAGGCTCCTCCTTCTTCGGCTTGTGGAGGGAGCTTTCCCGCGGAAGGGTATAGTGGTGAGCTTTGGGGAGAGAGAGAGCTTCGTCGCTACCGAAAGAGGCCTAGTAGGTTTTCGCATTTCACTGAGACGTTGCCACCCGGGCAAATGCATCCCTCATAGTTAAGCACCTAGGTTTAAATGTAATGCTTGAGGTCAATTGAATACCCAGGATAAAAACCATTTTTATAAATGGCTTCTTCCATTCCCACCCTGGTATGTGTTCTCACTTGCCCATAAGAGGCTTTTAGGAGATTCACACGAATATCTTGCCATTTTCATCAGACCGAAGTGAATTCAATTTGATATCGAATGCTGGTTAACTGGCCATTATTGAAACAGATCCACCTGAGGGAATTCCGGACCGCTTTCCACAAGGCTGTGTGGTTAGCCTTAGACTTAGTGCTCCAGTCTGACTTGCTGTGGTCTATAGTCCTTATACTGTTGAAGTTTTCACCAAGTCTGTGTCCACTAGAATCCTCTTTTATTTTTTTCTTTAAAAAATATTTTTAAAATTAGGGTGAATTTCACAAAACATAAAATTAACCATATTAAAGTATACAATCCAATGGTCTTTAGTACCTTCAAACCCTTCTGCAACTCTCACATCTACCTAGTCCCAAGACATTTCATCACCCCAAAGAAACTCCAGTACCCATTTGTGGGCCCAACCCCATATCCCCTCTCCACTGCCTACTCCAAAAGCTCTGATATCTAAAGGTTTTGTTTCAATACTGGAAACTAACTCCTGCAATATTAAGGTGTCTGAATGTTTAACCGTGCCTGAACCTAACATTGTGTCAGGATCCTTAGTTTATGAAGCTTTCTGATCTCGATCAAAAAATTGATCTTTTTTTAAAGCAAAAATCAGTAAGAGGTACGACGTACATTTAGGTGTGAGTTTCTGTACTGAGAGCAGTTTGTGAAACAAAACCTATTAGCTTCTGAACTCAGCAACCACTCTTGTTTGCCTGCATAGAGCTATTATTACTTTCCTAGATTTCAGATGATCACTGAACCCAGTGGAAGACAGTAATTTATACAAAGATGCAGATTCTTTTTTCTTTATGTTGGAAACATAGAAATAACATAATAATAAGTAGGATGATAAAAAGATCTCACGGCCACATTTTATAACTAAGAGAGCTACTTAATCTATTATTTCTGTGATAAGAATAAACCCCTGAGGAGAAAAAGCATTTTTTTTTTTTTGGAAGTGGTTGCTTGATCTGTGGCAGAATTAAAATATTTTGCTCACTAACTCTGTAATTCTACTAATGTTCTACAAATGAAATTAGAATAATACTACATTTAAGTTACAGAGCTTTGTAGGATGACCTACAGTTCACCTCCAATGGGTTTGGCAAACGAATATATGCCATTTAGAACTCAGTTATATTACCAATAAAATGAGATGGCTGAATAGCTACTTTAGGCTGCTAAAAAGAATTCTAAAATAGAAAGAACTGTAAATAAGGTTTGTAGTTACATAATAATTCTAACTTTACTAATTGGTGAAAGTCCAGAGAAGATTTAATGAACTAGCAATATTCACTTATCAGAATTATTGGCACCTGGATGGCTAAGTCTTCAAATTTCTATAAAGCAAAATCACAAGCCCAAAAGTAACATAGGAAATAAAGACTGGATCATTTGATCAGATTTTACTGTATTCAGAAAGCTATTGTTAAAGATGAAATTATACAGTAATAGAAGTATATGGAACAGAGGTACAGGTATAATTGCACAAATGGTGAGAATCTACATCATGTACAACCAGAGAAATGAAAACTTGTGCTCCACTTGTATACAATGAAAAAATGCATTCTGCTGTCATGTGTAACTAATTAGAACAAATTAAAAAAAAAAAAGAAATATGTGGAATAGAAACACAGCAATGGTCTTTGTTTTGTAAAAACGAGAAGATACTGTCACAAGTTGAATTATTAAAATACTATCTCTTGGGATTGAGACTATTCCAGCTCCATTTTTTATTTCTGTAGCTTCTAGCATAATGCCTGCTACAGTACATAGTGATTGTCTAAAGTCTGTACTTTCTCAAATATTGTGATAAATACACATTAAGTGTAGAAAACATTACTGAATATTTCTAAAGGGAATGTAAGAAAGCAACACCATGTTTTCTGCCTTCCAGAAATTTAAAATTTAATTGTAACGATTTGATCTCAGTCTACCTATTAGCAAAATATATCAGGAAAATTTGTTAAAGACTTTGAAATGGACAAAAATGATGGAACAGTTACCTTTTATGGGAATGCTGAATGTCTGGGGACTCTTCAGGGATCCTTTGATTCTAAATGAGCATGTGTTTTTTCTCTTTAGACATATATCCTCAAATTTCTTTAGGGTTAAAACATTTAAAATCATTCTTTTACTGTTATGGTCATTTACAGTCAACCTACTATGTAATAGCACACCAAAACTTCTTACTCTTATCTTACCTTAACTTAGTATCCATTGATCAGCCTCTCTCCATTTCTCCCTCTCCCCTGTACTCTCCCCAGCCTCTGGTAACACCACCATTCTACTCTCAACTTTTATGATATAACTTATTTTATATTCCATATATGAGTGCAATCATGTGATACTTATCTTTCTGTACCTAACTCATTTTACTTAACATAATGATCTCTAGTTCCATTCATGTTAGTGCAAAAATGACAGGATTTCATTCCTTTTTATGACTGAATATTATTCTAAAGTGTATATCTGCCACATTATCCATTCATCTATTGCTGTACCCTTAGATTGTTTCCATTTCTTGGCTATCATGTATAGTTCTGCAAAAAACATGGGAGTACAGATGTCTCTTTGACATACTGATTTCATTTTCTTAGGTGTGTACCCAGTTGGGTGATTACTGGATCATGTGGTAGTTCTATTTTTTCATTTTATGAGGAACTACCATACTGTTTTCCATAATGGCTATACTAATTTACATTCCTGCCAACAGTGTGCAAAGATTCCCTTTTTTCCACATCTTCAGTTTTCTCCATATCCTTGTCAACACTTGTTATCTTTTGTCATTTTGATAGTAGCCATTTTTACTAGAGTGAGATAATATCTCATTGTGGTTTTGATTGCATTACCCTGATGATTAGTGATGTTAAGGGGGATAGGGATTTAGCTTTGTTATTTTGAACATATTTTCATATACCTGTTGGCCATTTGTTTGCCTTCTTTTGAGAAATGTCTATAGGATCTATTGTCCTTATATTATTGAGTTTCTAGAGTTTCTTAAATATCCTGGATAAGAACCCCCTCTCAGATCGAGAGTTGGCAAATATTTTCTTCCATTCTTTTGCACTTTTATTTTGATTTACTAGGCTACTTTACTTTTACTACTTTTACCTAAAGATAAAAGTTAAATTTAAAAAAATGAAAAGTATGCATATGGGTTTTGCCCATAATAATTCAAATGATTCCTATTCTTGGCAATGCAAACGGGTTTTGTCTAGTAGAGGATTTAAATCTCTGTAAATCAAATTCTATAATGAATTGGCTTTAATTTCTTACTGATTTCCTCAATGTTTTCTTTGGGGTTTGGATATTGAACCCAGGGTTGCTTTACCACTGAGCTAAATTCGGCCTTTTTTATTTTATATTTTGAGACAAAGTTTCACTAAGTTTCCTAGGCTGGCCTTGAACTTTTTTGATCCTTGGGTCTCAGCTCCTGAGTAGCTGGGATTACAAGCATCTGCCATTCTGCCTGGCTATTGCTGAATAAGTTAAATAAAATATTCAACACAATATTTTAACTCATGTTCTGTTTGTATGAGAATAATGATTGTATAATTTTGGAAATTATACTTTAAAATATCTACCTATATAATGAAGATAAAAGTAATTAAATACATGTATATGGATTTTTAGAAAGTACTGATATGATGTTCTGAAAAATAATAAAATAACATTTGCTTTTTAAATATTTATTTATTATTTTAAAAATTTTTAGCAGTAAATGGACATAATAACTTTATTTATTTATATTTACTTGGTGCTAAGGCTTGAACCCAGTGCCTCACACATGCAAGCAAGCGCTCTACCACTGAGCCATAACCCCAGCCCAAATATTTATTTTTTAAACTAATATTTTCCTTTGTCAAAAATAATGAATCATCTTTGAAGGTGATGTCCAAAAAAGAAAATTTGAAATAAAAACATTTATAATCTCACTAATCAGGAATAATAATCACTGTTGACTATGGAATATAAGGCTTTAGATTTTTTTTTTTTTGGTATATATCTATTTTTTTTTTGTCTGAACTAGGATAACACTGTGCATACTGATTTAAGCCTACTTTTTAAAATTTAAGAGTATAGATAACATGATTTTGATGGTTATTGTGGAAGATTGATTTCTGAATTTCTAAGGCGAGGGGCCAATGTTTAGCTGTTGTAACTTTGCAGGTGACATTATTTTAGAAATGAAAGCATGTTAAATAGACACATTAAATCATCAAATATAGAAGAGTTAAAGCAAAAGATTTCAATTCTCTATTAAAGTGGCAGCCACTTTGTATAGGATCTTAGAAGTCTACCTGTACGTTTCATGATGAATGAAATCTTTTTAAAATATTGTTGTTTGTTTTGTTTTTAAAAAGACTCTGGCATAGAGGTTATTGGGGGAGGGAGGTAGTGTTTGAGGGTGAGGAAGAACTCAAAACTACAAAGGAAATGAAGCCTGGAACATCAGTATAGGAAAGCAATTCTATCCTGGCAGTTAACATTTAAAAAGCCCTTTCAAGGACTAAAGAAATAAAGGCTACAAATATCTGAAGTGTCTGAAGCCTGAAATGGCTTTTATACTTTTTGAACCTGTTATAAAAGCTTTCTTAGAACTCTTCCTCCTTTTCCTCTCCCAAAACAAAATAGTTTGGGGGCGAGGGTGGGTGGGGGTAGGGGTAGGGATGGGGATTAAACTGGAAAAGACTAGGCAAAAAGGATGTTACCATAGCTTTTTTAAAATTTTAGAGCCATAGGAAATGCTGTTTAAAATAAATAAATAAATAAATAAATAAAACAAAACAAAGAAGAAGAGTTGCCATATTTTAAAAGTCTTTTGAAAACAAAGAGAATAAGTAGGTATAGTCTTGAAAATCTTATGAATTGCTACCCGCTCAAATGTGGTACATTTTTCAGCAGGAATCAAGCTCCTAAATTTGTTTATAAGCAAATTACAAAAAGTAAAAGACACGTCTGGGGTTGTGGCTCAGTGGTAGAGCACTGGCCTAGCATGTGTGAGGCGTTGGGTTTGATTCTTAGCACTACATATAAATAAATAAATAAATAAATAAATAAATAAATAAATAAATAAAATAAAAGATCCATCAACAACTAAAAAATATTTTAAAAAAGTAAAGAGAAACAGGGTTATGTATATTGAAACCATACTGTTTTTAAACAGTATTTGGTTGAACACAAATGTTCTGTATCTATCTTTATGAACAGTAAAGTTAAAAATGTTCAAAGGACAAGGATTGTCAATTGTAAAATTCTTCATCAAAAAACCAAATGTGAATTTCCTTCCTTGTTTTATGATTTTTGCATTATTTTTTATAACTGAAATGGAGAATGTATAACTGACAATTAATGTTTATAGTTTTATAGATTTCAGAGGAAGTTCAAAACTGTAATGGAAACTAACTTTACTTAATCACAGATTTTAATAAAAATGTCACATTTCTGTAATCCCAGCTACTCAGGAGCCTGAGATAGGAGGTTCACAAATTTAAGATCTTTCTGGCAATTCAGGGAACTCGTCTTGAAATAAAAAAAAAAAAAAGATTAAAAAGCATTATGGATACTGGGTACAGTGGTACTCACCTATAATTCCAGCAACTTGGGAGGTTGAGACAGAAGGATCACAAGTTTGAGGGTAAACTCAGCAACTTAATGAGACCTATCTCAAAATAAAAATTAAAGAGGACAAGGACTGGGGATGTAGCTTAGTGTTAGAACGTCCCTTCATTCAGTCCCAGTACTACAAGAAACAAAATAAAAATCCCACAGTTTAGTATAACCACAGATTTTTACCCTCTTTAATGTTTTTATTAAAATGCACACATCACGGATGTACAGCTCATTCAACACAAAATGAACCTATCTACGTAGCTGTTGCATGGATCTAAGAAATAAAACATTTTCAGTGTCCCTGAAGCCTTCCCTTTCAATTACCACTTTGCCTTGCTCCCTAAAGGTAACCCTCCTGACTTCTAAGATCATAAATTAGTGTTCCCTGTTTTTGAGCTTTACTTAAATAGGATCACATCCTATGTTTTCTTTTGTATTTAGTTTCTTTCACACAGTGTTTTATTTGTGAGAATCACCACTGTTACTATGTAATAGTAGTTTGTTCCTTTTATTTCTGTGCACACTTCCATTGTATGAGTTGTTTCCAGTTTTTGGCTGTTGGGAATAATCCTGCTATAAACATTTTTGTATTTTTTATATAAATGTGCATGCATTGCTGTTGGGTATATGTTTAGGAGTAGCGAATAATACAGGCAGTAGCACATGCCTATAATCCCGGCAAATTGGGAGACTGAGATAGGAGGATTGCAAGTTTGAGGCCAGCCTCAGCAACTTAGTGAGACCCTGTCTCAAAATAAAAAAAGAAGTCAGGCGCAACGGCACATGCCTGTGATCCCAGCAGTTTGAGAGGCTGAGGCAGGGTGATTCCAAGTTCAAAGCCAGCTTTAGCAACTTATCTGAGGACCTAAACAACATAGTGAGAGCCTGTCTCAAAAAATAAAAAGGGCTGAGGATATGGCACTGTGGTTAAGCCCTTCTGAGTTCAATCCCTGCTAGCCAAATAAGAATAAATAATAAAAATAAAAAGGGCTGAGGATGTAGCAGTGTTAAAGCACCCCCAGATTCACTCCCTAGTACCAAGAAAAAAGGTTTTCCAAAGTGCTTATGCCAATTTTTACTCCCATTTTCTCTAACGTTTCTTTATTCCTATTAGAATGAAATGATCTCTAATATGAAACACTTGAACTTTCCCAGAAGAAAATAATATGTGGATACTGATAAAAATCACTAATGATTATTTTTGAAAATGTCACAGTACTATAACTTTGGGATTTCTTACAACTTCTTGTTTGATAGAAAAGCAACTGATTTATTGCTAATTTTTGTTTTCTCAGAGAACTAAGAATGGTTGGAAAAAAGTAAAATTTCAGAATCATTCAACAATTGTTTTCATCTTCTTTGTTACTTCCTTGGTAAAATAATGTCTCAATAATGAATTTCTTTATCTGTTATAATGTTCTTCAATATCTTCAGTATTTTCAGCTTTGAACAAAGAGGAGATTAATATTTGTTATTTATTCCTATAATGTTTCTGTCTCTCCTTTTCTTCAACTCTTTCCTCATCCCAATTCTCATTGAAACTCAAAACCACCCTAAGATACCATCTCACTCCAGTAAGATTGGCAGCCATTATGAAGTCAAACAACAGCAAGTGTTGGCGAGGATGTGGGGAAAAGGGTACACTTGTACATTGCTGGTGGGACTGCAAATTGGTGCAGCCAATTTGGAAAGCAGTATGGAGATTTCTTGGAAAGCTGGGAATGGAGCCACCATTTGACCCAGCTATTCCCCTTCTCGGTCTATTCCCTAAAGACCTAAAAAGAGCATGCTACAGGGACACTGCTACATCGATGTTCATAGCAGCACAATTCACAATAGCAAGACTGTGGAACCAACCTAGATGCCCTTCAATAGACGAATGGATAAAAAAAATGTGGCATTTATACACAATGGAGTATTACTCTGCATTAAAAAATGACAAAATCATAGAATTTGCAGGGAAATGGATGGCATTAGAGCAGATTATGCTAAGTGAAGCTAGCCAATCCCTAAAAAACAAATGCCAAATGTCTTCTTTGATATAAGGAGAGTAACTAAGAACAGAGTAGGGACGAAGAGCATGAGAAGAAGATTAACATTAAACAGGGATGAGAGGTGGGAGGGAAAGGGAGAGAGAAGGGAAATTGCATGGAAATGGAAGGAGACCCTCAGGGTTATACAAAATTACATACAAGAGGAAGTGAGGGGAAAGGGAAAAATAATACAAGGGGGAGAAATGAATGACAGTAGAGGGGGTAGAGAGAGAAGAGGGGAGGGGAGGGGAGGGGGGATAGTAGAGGATAGGAAAGGCAGCAGAATACAACAGACACTAGTATGGCAATATGTAAATCAATGGATGTGTAACTGATGTGATTCTGCAATCTGTATACGGGGTAAAAATGGGAGTTCATAACCCACTTGAATCAAAGTGTGAAATATGATATATCAAGAACTATGTAATGTTTTGAACAACCAACAATAAAAATTAAAAAAAAAGAATCTTGCTTCCTACAGATTATCCATAATAACACATTAATTATAAGCTATTTGGGGAAAATAATATACATTTCCAATACTAACTTAATCATAAAAATCCTGTTATTATCATGGGACAGTATATTTCTTTATATATAGAAATATAAAGGCCCAACTATGAGTCACTACATAATTTTAAAATTTCTATAGCCACACTAAAAAAAGTAGAAAGAAACATGTGCAATTGTTTTCTATAGCCACACTAAATTTCTATAGCCACACTAAAAAAGGTAGAAAGAAACACGTGCAATTGTGTTAATGTATTTTATGTAACCTGATGGTTCCAACATAATTACATTTTACATGTAATCAAATAAAAATTAATGAGATATTTCACATTATTTTCTCTGTACTAAGTCTTCAAAAATCTGGTGTGTATTTTATCTAACACTACATCTCACTTAGAGCTAATCACATTTCCAGTGTGCAAAAACCACAAGTGGCCATTGGCTACCGTATTGGACAGCAAAGGTTTTGGCTTTCCACGATGGAATAGAAGAGTTATCCATATTATACAGGGTAGACATGATTTTCTGCTAAACATACCTTATCAGCATTTCATTGTAATGCACTCTAATAATGGATTGTTAGTCTATGTTCGACATAGGATTTTGAGTTTCTAAAGTAAGTAGGAAAGAGCTCTAAACTTCTAAACTCTACTACTAAAATTTATCTTTTGAAACTTTTCCAACAGGACTATCTTGACAGATTCCAAATGATAACTTTTAAATCAAAGCCTTGAAATCTATTAAGGACTAATATAATCTGAGGTAATTTTCTTATTAGAATGGGCTGCAGCAAGAAATGTACCTAGTGGACAAGATCCAATGAAAATTCAAAGACATAACATGCACAACCACTGGTAGGTAAGTAACAAAAGCATATAAAATAATTGTGAAACTTTTAAGAGGGAAAAACAGTGGACATAAAAATATATTTGAAAATTTAGTATAGTAATTTTAGGGAAGTTCAAAATCAGTCAAACAAAAGTTCCATAAAAGCAGATTTTTTAAAAAAATCATAGAACAATGCTGTACAATATAATTTCTTGTTTACTAGTATAACCTACATAAACATTTGAATTATAATATAGCTGAAATTTATTTTTCAGTAATAAATATTGTTGCAATCCTAAAAGTGAAAGAATCTATACTTCATCATTTCTAATGCTTTTGAAAAATTATGTAAAAGATGAGTAAAGTGGTACATAGAGGCATAGCTATATGATAGTTAACTTTTATCATGCAAATTAGAAAATATATACATAAGTAGACTAGTGAGTGTGGACACAATGTGCTTAATAGTGAAGTAAAAAGTCATTAGCAGGGCTGGGGTTGTGGCTCATGGTAGAGCGATTGCCTAGAGCGTGCAAGGTGCTGGGTTTGATCCTTAGCACCACATAAAAATAAAATAAAGGTATTGTGTCCAACTACAATGGAAAAAACAAAAAGTTGTTAGCAAAGAAAAGTGGGATCAAAGTTTCCTCTTTCTGTCAACAGGTGACAATAGCAACTTGAGATGATTTAGTAGCTACCTGATTTCAGCTCTGAAAGGGAAGAAGGAGCTGAAGGCAATATACTGTTGTGATAATGTAAACCTCATTGCTACATGGATTGATTAAATTGATACATTGCCAAGTGCTTTGAAAACCAATGATTGGATTCTGGAGTTAGGCATTTTAGGGTTCCTGGGTTTGGTTCTTTCTTCTTTTACCCTTTATATGTGGTTATTATAAACTGTAGCTACTTATTTTTTTTGTTTAGTTTGCACAAATTTTATATTTTGGATGAAAGAGTTACTATCATGAAAACTTAAGTAAATTTTTAGAAACTAAATATGATTTCCCTGAAAAAGTTTATTCTAAACATATTATCCATATGAAATAAAATGTTAATATTGTGAAGTAAATAACTTATATAATGTAGAGAACCATTTTGTCTATATTTTCAAATTTTTCTTTTAAAAACAAGAAGGTGAAAAAAAGAACTGGGGATGTAACTTTGTGCTAGAGTACTTGCCTAGCATACTCAAGACTCTGAGTTCCATCCCCAACATTTTGGGGTGGGGGTAGGGTGCTGAGAGATTTGGATGACCAAATGTTTTATGTACCTCTGATATAATTGTATTTTTTATTTTCTGTGGTGTTCTGAGATTGTCATTGGTTGTTGAAATTTTTAGCAAAATATTTTAAAAATTATTTATTTGACATGTAGAATCTATTCATTACCCAGACAGTAGAATCTATTTTGACATATCATGGAATATAACTTCATGTTATACTCCATGTATATTTATATATACATGTTATACTCCATGATATGTCATGAAGTATAACATGTATATATTTTTGTGATTATACAAAGTGTGGAATTATACTGGTTGTGTATTCATATATGACATAGGTAAATTACGTCCACTTAATTCTACCATCTTTCTTATTCCCATTCTATTCCCTTCCCACCACTACCCCTGTCCTATCTGAGCAATCTCTGCTCTCCTCCAACTACCTATTATGGGTCAGCATTTGCTAATAGAACATTTGGCCTTTTTTTGGGGGGGGGATTGGCTTATTGCACTTAGCATGATAGTCTACAGTTCCATCCATTTACTGGCAAATGCCATAATTCCATTTTTTATGGTTGAGTAATATTCCATTGTGTATATGTACCACAATTTCTTTATCCATTCATCTCTTGAAGGGGACCTAGGTTGGTTCCATAGCTTAGCTATTGTGAATTGAGCTGCTATGAACATTGATGTGGCTGTGTCACTCTAGTATGCTGATTTTTTAAATATATATTTTTATATGTTAATAAGCCTTTATGTAATTTATTTATTTATATGCGGTGCTGAGAATTGAACTCAGTGCCTCACACATGCTAGGCAAGCACTCTAGCTCTGAGCCATAACCCCAGCCCTAGTATGCTGATTTTAAGTCCTTTGGGTATATCCCAAGGAGTGGGATAACTGGGTCAAATAGTGGTTCCATTCCAAGTTTTCTGAGAAATCTCCATACTGCTTTCCAGAGTGATTGCACCAATTTGTAGTTCTACCAGCAATGTATGAGTGTACCTTTTTCTCCACATCCTCACCAACATTTATTGTTACTTGTATTCTTGATAACTTCCATTCTGACTGGAGTAGATAGAATCTCAGTGTAGTTGAATTTGCATTTCTCTAATTGCTAGTGATGTTGAACATTTTTTTCATATATTTGCTGACTAATTGTATTTCTTCTTCTGTGAGGTGTCTGTTCATTTCCTTTGCCTATTTATTGATTGGGTTATTTTATTTATTTATTTTTGCTGTTAAGGTTTTTGAGTTCTTTATATATCCTGGAGATCAATGCTCTCTCTGAAGTGCAAGTGACAAAGATTCTATAGGCTTTTTTATAGATTCCCATTCTACTGGCTTTCTCTTCATGTTCTTGATTGTTTCCTTTTCTGTGGAGAAGCTTTTTAGTTTGATACCATCCTATTTTTTGATTCTTGATTTTGCTCCTTGTGCTTTAGGAGTCTTGTTAAAGAATTTGGTTCCTAAACTAACGTGATAGATATTTGGGTCTACTTTTTCTTCTAGTAGGTGCAGAGTCTCTGGGCCAATGCCTAGGTCTTTGATCCACTTTGAGTTGAGTTTTGTGCAGGGTGAGAGATAGGGTTCTAATTTCATTTTTTTACGTATTTACCAAAAGTTTTTGACTATCTCATATTTGCTGAAAACTTCTTAGGTATATTTTTGGGTGGGGCTATAACATAAGGCAATATGGTATAAAAGAAAAAGCCAGAATCAAGTCAGAAGCCCTGGACTCATTGTGGCTCTGTAATTTATTACTGGGTGGCTGTGGACAAATCAATTGTATTCTGGATCTCAGAATTTTCATTGTTAAAATGAGATGCTTAGATTAGATCATTTAGGGTGGCTGCTTGATATAGTAGAAAGAACCTTGGTTTGGAGTTTGTTCATTCATTCATTCATTTCCAAGTATTTTTCGAGAGCTGTAATGTATTTGGCATGGGAAATATAACAATTAATAACATAAAAATTAGCTAACTAGTCTGTACTTTTATGGAACTTATGTCCTATCTTGGTAGACAACAGAAATACAAATACAGAAGACAATTACAAAATATCACAAGTGTCACAGGGAACCACTACATCAATGAAAGTTCAAGAACTTTTTGTACTTAAACACAATTTGCAATGTTATTTTTTGTATGTTTAGAATGCTAAATGTTTTTAAGATTAAGCAGTATCACATTTTAAAAAATAGGGAAGTATTTTAGCTAGAGGTAACAGTATGTGAAAAGGCTATGAAACTGGAAAGATATTGGTATGTTCTGGGCATGTTAGAGTGTAGAGAAAGGAGGGGGAGAATGTTATAATATGAGATTAGAAGAGATAGGTAGAGCTTTGTAGATCATGATATGGAGTTTGGATTTTGTCTGAAGTGCCATTTTAAAAATTTTATTTCATTAAGCTATTAAAGAGTTTTTATCAGAAGAGTGATCAATTTGATGTTTTAAGAAGCTTACTTTTGGGCTTGGGCTGTGGCTCAGTGGTAGAGCTCTTGCATCCTATGGTTGAGGCACTGGGTTCGATCTCAGCACCACATAAAAATAAATAAATAGATATACTGCATACATCTACAACTAAAAATAAATGTTTTGGGGAGCTGGAGTTGTGATTCAGTGGTAGAGCGATTGCCTGGCAAGTGTGAGGCCCTGGGTTTAACCCTTAGTACCACATACAAATAAATAAAAAAAGTATCCATTGACAACTAAAAAAATATTTAAAAAATAAGCTTACTTTATTACATATGGAAAATGGATTAGAGGAGGTCAAGAGTAAAAGTGAAGCTATTACATAGTCCAGGTGAGAGATAATGGGCACCTGGGTTGAGGTAGAAGTGGTGGTAAAGATGGACAGATGTAGAATAATTCAAGATATGTTTTAGTAGAAATAACAGGACTTGCTGATGGATTGAATATTGAGGATGATAGAAGGAATAAATAAGAGAGCTCTTGGATATCTGGCTTAAACCACCAATGGACAGGATTTCTACTTACCCAGGTGAGAAAGAAGGTCAGATTTATGTGTGTAAGTATCATAATTTCTGCTATGATATGCACATCTGTAATCCCAGTGATTTGGGAGGCTAAGGCAGGAAGATCAAAGTTCAAGGACAGCTTCAGCAATTTAGTTGAGACACTGTTTCAAAAAATAAAAAGAGGCACTGGGGTTGTGGCTCAGTGGTAAAGTGCTTGCCTAGCATGTGTGAGGCACGGGGTCCAATCCTCAGCACCACATTAAAAATAAAAAACAAATAAAGGTATTGTGTCCATCTACAACTAAAAATATTTAAAATAAATAAATAAATAAAAAGAGCTGGAGATGTAGCTTGGTGGTAGAGCAACCCTGACTTCAGTCCCCCGTTCTGCAATCATCATCTTCATTATCATCATCATCTCTTTTTTGATTTATTCTTTGGACACATTAATATTATAATATCTTTGAGGTACTTGTTTTTAAATAAACTGTAGAACTCTTCATTGTCAGGAAAGCAGAGAACTGCTGCATCAATGAAAGTTCAAGAACCTTCTGTACTTAAACACAATTTGAAATATTTTTTGTTTATTTAGAATGCTAAATGTTTTTAAAATTAAGCAGTATTACATTTTAAAAAATAGGGAAGTGTTTTAGGTAGAAGAAACAGTATGTGAAAAGGCTTTAAGGCTGGAAAACTATGTGTTCTGGGCACATTAGACTGTAGTAATAGGAGGGGGAGATGTCAAGAATGTCATCTCACACATTCATCTGGGGAGTGTCAAAAACCAGAGTAGACAATTAGTCACATCTGAGATTCAGATGTGCATATTGAGATATGAATATTGAAAATCATCTAAACGGGGAAGGTATTTAAATACATGAGAATGGATAAAGTTATCCAGGAAAAGACAGACATCTAACAAGGTTCTAACCTGAGTGTGAGGACGAGTAGAACCCATAGGTGGAAGAGTTAGATTCAATAGTGGAGGCTAAGAAGTAGTGGCTCTTAAGATGGAATAAACTAGGAGAGTAAAGTATTTGGAGGCCAAGAGAGTTCTTTGTTTAAATAATCAGGGAGTTGTTGATTGTGTTGGAAGATTTTAAGAAGTAAAGTTAGGATAAACATAGAGAAATGACCAACTAGGTTTAATAACATTTGAATAACTTTTGTTTTTTTTTTTTTTTTACTACAAGAGATTGAACCCAGGGTCCCATAGCATTAGGTAAGTGCTTTATGATGTTGAAGCATTTGATTTGAAATCTGGCTTTGCTACTTACTGACTGTATGACCTTGAACACTTCATTTCATATCACTGAATCTCTGCTTTCTCACCTTCAGAAAAAGTTATAACAGTACTTTTCACACATGCTTATTGTAAGGATTAATAAACTGTTTACCTGAAGTGCATGCCAATATGGGTGCTTGGTTGGTATTCCTTTCTAATCTGGTTTTGTAACACCTCTTGAAACTTGAGTATACCTATTTCTCACTTAAAGATGTAATTTTTTTTGAAAATTTTGCTCTTTAGTGAAAAGCTGTAAAATACAAATTATTTCCACTAATTTTAATGGAAAAAATTGTGATGCATTTCATCCAAACTCTTTTTACAGGTAGAAAAATACATCAGTTGGAGAATATCATGCTAAGCGAATAAACCAATATAAAAAAACCAGGGGCTGAATGTTTTCTCTGATAAGTGGATGCTAATCCATATGGGGAGGGGGTGCATGGGATAAGTATAGGAACTTTGGATGGGGCAAAAGGGAGGGAGGAGGGGGCAAAGAGGTAGGAAAGACAGTGGAAAGAGATGGACATCATTACTCTAGGTACATGTATGATTGCACAAATGGTGTGACTCTACTTCATGCACAACCAGAAAAGTGAAAAACTCTGCTCTATTTGTGTACAGTGAATCAAAGAGCTTTCTACCGTCATGTATAACTGATTAGAACTAATAAGAGAGAAAAAGAAAAATACATCAGTCGATGAACAATGAAAACAAGCTTCTATAAGTAACAAATACCATTTAAAAGTAAATTAAATGTAGATTATATATAAACTACACAATAATAGAGGTTTCTTGTTCTTTCCAAAGGAAGAAAAGAAGGATTGATAATAAATGATAGTTGGTGAAGAAGGAGTATGAGGTACTTATTTTTCAGAAGTGTGTTCTTCTTTCTATTCCATTTTCTCCACCAAGTTTTCAGTTTTCTACAGGCTTATAATTATCTTGCTTTCACATTAATTGAATATAAAGTTATAGCACTGAAAAAAATCTATAGAGTTTTATAAGATGCTACCTCTTCATTTTATATTGGCAATGTAAAACATTTATATTATGTTAATATTGGGGTCATTTAAACGTGGTACACAATGTCAAATTTTCTACATGACTAGAAATTGTATTAAGTTGTGAGTGTTCTGCCTGAAAGTAATGTCAAAATATCATATCTTATAGTATATTTATTTGTTGTGTATGTAATTTTTTTGGTGAAGAAGTTGTTATTCTGGAAAAAAAAGACGTCATCTGAAAAGTGATAAAACTTTTCCAAAGCCATTTTGTTTTATTTTATTTTGGCTTATTTTGCTTAAACTTTTATTGTTTTTTTTTTCTTATATATGACAATAGAATCCATTTTGATAAAATTACACAAGCATGGAATACATCTTATTCTAATTAGGACTCTATTCTTTTGGGTAGGCATGTTGGTGGGATTCACTTGGTATTTTAATATGTGTACATAGGAAAATTATGTTTGATTTATTCTACTGTCTTTCCTATTCCTGGTCCCCCTCACTTCCTTTTGTTCCCTTTTGTCTAATCTACTGAACTTCTCTTTTTCTCCTTTCCCCCAAACTTTATTGTGGTTTAGCTTCCACATATCAGCAAAAACATTTGACCTTTGTTATTTGAGACTGGCTTATTTCACCTAGCATGACAGTCTCCAGATCCATTTATAGGCAAATGTGACAAAGTCATTCTTTATGGTTGAGTAATATTCCATTGTGTATATATACCATATTTCTTTAGTCATTCATTTGTTGATAGGTATCTAGATTGGTTCCATAGCTTAGCTATTGTGAATTGTGCTACTATAAACATTGATGTGGCTGTGTCACTGTAGTATGCTGATTTTAAATCCTTTGGATATATGACAAGGAGTGGGATAACTGGGTCAAATGGTGGTTCCATACCTAGTTTTCTAAGGAATCTCCACACTGTCCAAAGCCATTTTAAACTAACAAACTCTAATGTGATGATATGCTTCATTCATGGCTATGATAGGCTCTATGAAGATAACTAAAGTGTTTATAACTTAGTCATTGACTTTTAGCAAGCAGTGTTTTTAGGTAATTCTTTACTTTAAAGGAGATGTAGCAAAAAGCAAAAAGCTATTTATTAGTGCGTGCTCTCTGTCTCTCTCTGGTAATGTGAAATACTCCCTCAACTGAGCAACTTTTGAAAGCATATACATATATTGCCTGGAGATGAGAGAATCCCATTTCAAAAATATAGGTATATTTTTAAACTATGTGTTTTAATTTTTTAAAAAATTGCTTTTTAGTTAGCCCCTATACACCTAAACTGGCAAACCATTTTGTACAGAATCATGAAACCACTCTGGCAGATGTGTAAGAGAATGGATGTATCATGGAACACCATCCAAGGCAGGTTGTATATCCACTTCATGTGGAGTATATATATGTAAGGTATAGGTATTTCATGACAAAAATCTGAATTTTTTTCTGAAAGACTTTGCATAGACAAACATAAGTTCTACAGATTCTGAGGTTTATTTAGGTTTCTGTGCCTTAAGTATCCATGTATAACTTCTACTGTCATATTTTCAAAGGAAATATATTTAGTAAATTACTCATTTCCCCTTTCCAAACTATATAGTAGTTTCAATAAAATACTGTGCAATTGTTTTTACTAGTTGCTCTTGACTTACCATGGTCCCAGAGCAATAGCATGTGCAAATTGAAAATCAGCCCCAAAGACTTTCTTAAGTTAATATTGCTGAAACTTAATTCTATTTCTTTCCTATCACTTTCTTTTTGTATTGATATTAGATTCAGTTCTCAATTTAGTTGCAATTCAATGATGGGGTTTGTAGGCATCCCTAAATCTGAAAAGGGGGGTTGAGATGAACTCAGGGGCATTCTTTACTTTGCTACAAGTAATTCTGTGTGGCTTACTTCAATTTATTTACTTTTTTCTCCAGAATTACTGTAAAGGTTTTCTATTTCACTCATTACAGCACAGTGTTTTTCACATTTGAATAGACTGCATCAACATGAATTCTTTATAAGGACCTTAAAAACAAACTTTGCCAAGTCCCAGAATACAGAAGTGAATTCACATCCCAGTACTCAGCTGCCTCATGAATAAAGGAGAGCTTGTGCCTGACACTTTGAAGCTGTAGCTGTTAAACCATACAGAATATTTACCTCAATAAATCATTATAAGAAACTAAGGTACAATTATACCCACAGAGAAAAAGAATTCAAAACACTGATTTATGTGTTTCAGTGCCTATTCCCTTTCCCACCATGTTTTGAATTTTATGCATGTTTGTCATCTTTGGCTTGCTCCTATGTATCTTTAAACTAATGGATTCTACTTTTTTTTTTTAACATTCCTCATTAAGTTTGTTATTTTTATTCTGACACACAGACATGATTTGCATAGTCTACTAAGTTTTACATTTGGAAATTAACTGTATCTCATTTCTTAAGTCTGAAACAAAAAATGGAAAAAATGACTGTTTTAAATGAAACACTTCTTTGCTTGATTTGTGGGCATTTAAACTGAAATTTCATATTAAGAATTTTATTTGACATTTATTTTGGACTACTACTGGAAAAGAGTAAAGAAATGGATTATAAATGGCAAATAGACCACTACCTTTAAGAATTAGTCTTTAATGAACTGTTTTATTTATTTAAAGTGATAACAGTATTGTGGAAAGATACATTTGTTTACCAAAGTGTATTTTATCCTCCAGAAAGTAAAGACATTATCCAAAAGCAAAACAAACAAATAAAACCCTGGTAATACAGAGAAAGGAATAATAATGAATTTGACATAGGAGAATTTTTGCCTATTCATAGCAAAAATAGCTTATTCATGTAGATATAGTAGAAAAAATGATTTTCTAATGATATGCTATTAAAAGAGTATGTAAAGCATTTAAAACAACTAAATAATGTGTTAATAAAAATACAAAAGTTTGACTTCTTTGATTATTTAAAACAATTTAATTTTTATGTTTAGGAATAAAATCAGAGTACATACTATCTTTAAGCTTTATCTATAGAAAACAGAGTTTGAATTTTAATCAGTTGACCTTACATGATCAGTTTGTATCAAAGAATGTAGTTTTAAGCAATGTAACATTATCTAAATATTACCCCCTTTATCGATCCATGTGAAATTATAAACGTTATTTGGATTAGAGTCAGATTTTTTTTTTTTTTTTTTTGTGGTGCTGAAGACAGAATCCATGGTCTTGCACATGTTAGGCAAACATTGTACCACTGAGTTATAACCTCGTTCTAGAATCAGACTTTTAATGAATTCTTTATTACCTAAACATCAGACTTCATAGGACTTCTCTTGCTTTACCTTTCTTTTTTTAATATTTATTTTTTAGTTGTAGTTGGACACAATACTTTTATTTCACTTATTTATTTTTATGTGGTGCTGAGGATGGAATCCAGGGTCTCACACGTGCAAAGCAAGCGCTGTACCGCTGAGCCACAACCCCAGCCCTCTTGCTTCACCTTTCTAAGGGTAGGAATACAAGGACATTTATAGTTTGAAAGTTCTTGGTGATCCTGGGAACTTCCCTTTCCCTAATTCTCTAGTATTGCAACCTGTTTATTTCCTTCCAATCACTAATCACAATCTATACCCATTTTATTTATTGTATACTTTGTTTATTATATGTCTTCACAACAATAGCTCTATGTGGGAAGAGCCTGGTTTATTTTGTTTAATATTATACTCCCAATGCCATGACAAATGTGCTTGGTGTACAGAATATACTTAATAAATATTTATAAGATAAAGGAATGGAGGGGTTCAGGCCATTGTTTTGAGTAAGCCAAAGAAAGAATCAACATAAGAGAAGAGAGAATCCAAATAAAGAAAATAAAAATCTGTTTTTTTGTTTGGTGCTGGGGATTGAACCCAGGGGTGCTCTACCACTGAGCCATATTCCTAGCCTCCTTTTTACTTCCTTCCTTCCTTTCTTTTTTGATTTTGAGACAGGGTCTCACTAAGTTGCTGAGACTGACCTTGAATTTGCAATATTCCTGCCTCTGCCTCCTGAGTTGCTGGGATTAAAGGCATCTGGCTGAAAACCTAGTCATTGAAGAGTAGAAGAAACATTAAAAATTTGTCATTTTTAATAGAAAAAGCTGATTTATAATAAGTAATATGGGGAGAGTAAGATCAATGAACTAAAAAGGAAAAAAGAGGAATAAGAACTATAGTGAAAACATGCATCTGTTTATTCATTTGCAATATATATATATATTTTTTTACCAATTACCTATTGTGTATAAGGGATTGTGTCAAGCATTGAGGGTGTTCTTTTCTTTCTTTTTTTTCTGAGGGTGTTCTTAACATGCTTCTGCTTTCAAGGAGCTTAAGTGTAGCAGAAAGATAAGGTATATACATTACTAAAAAATGAGAATCATAAGAAAATGATAAGCAAAATTCTATTAAATTTAAGTTAGTTACAAAAGACTGCATATTAACTGATTCCATTTATATTAGAAGTCTAGAATACGCAAATCAACAGAGGTGGAAAGTGCATTGGTGTTTGTCTAGGGCATGAGTTTTGGGTTGGGCACTGGGGTAGCTATAAATGAATATATGAGGTTTCTTTTGGGGGTGATAAAACTTTCTAAAGCTGGTAATAGATGCATAATTCTGTGAATACACTAAACTTCATTGAATTGAATATTTTAAATGAATGAATGGCATATTGTATAAATTATATCTCCATTAAACTGTTATATAAAAATTCTACAAATGTTCTGGAAAGATAAGAGTAGAGGGGTGATAAAAGAAGAATTGGAGATTTTGAGAATAGGTAGGATAGGATGAAGAAACCGTGGATGTCAGGTAGCAGATAAGTGGGATAATTTGGGAGTATTTAAAAAGGTTTTTTCTTTTTAAAATTTGAGAAAAGGAAATTTCTGGGAATGAGAGAAGTTAGGACTGGCAACAAGAAGACAAGTAGTATTTAAAGAAAGATTGAAAAATCTATGGCGTGAGCCTGGCTTCTGTGTGGGAAAGAAAGTGGGAATGAGGGTTAAAAACTAGAGAGTAAATAGATGATAACAAGCCACATGTGGTGACGCACACCTGTAATTCCAGCGATTTGGGAGGCTAAAGAGGAGGATTGCGAATTCAAAGCCAGCCTCAGAAATTTAGCAAGGCACTTAAAAAAACTAAGCGAGACCCTGTGTCTAAATAAAATAGAAAAAGGGCTGGGGATGTGGCTCAATGTTTAAGCACCCCTGGGTTCAATCCCCAGTATATATAAAAAAAGATGAAAACATATGGATGTGTTAAGTATAGATGTACCTAACAAAAAAATTTAGTTAAGCAAATAAATTTAGTTAAGGAATTGAGAAGAATAGGAACAGGTATGTGGAAAACAGTGATACTAAGGAACTATTCTTTTGTCTTTACTTGTTAAGACATTCCTGGTCATTTTTCTGATACCTTTCTTCCTTCAGCGACACCTCCCTATTAGCCATCTGGAGCTTTCATTTATATTAGTTATTCTAAGATCTGATCAACTCATTTTCTCCAAGAGGTTGGGGGTATCAGGCTATTTCTCCCTTAATATCTTTCATTTTTTTAAAGAGGACTATAGGAGAAAGCAGTGCTTAACAGAATGATATCAATGATGGAATTCAGACATTTGATTGGAAAGCTTGGCTTTTTTCTCTGAGAGACAAAAGGGAATGTCTTCATCATACCATATAGGCAAATTCTAACTTAAAAGAATGAGCAGAAGGGATGGAAGACTGATGATCTTGAGTTTCTTTCAATTTGTTTCATGTCAAATAGAAATAGATTTTTTTTTGCTGTTAAATAATGTTTTTAAAAGTTTCCAAGAGAATATTTGAATATTCTTGCTGGAAAATTTAAAACATTTTCCTTACCTTAAAAAAATTCTCTGTAATTTTGTACCCTGGTTTATACTGAAGAGATGATTACTGAACTCTTGTTTTAAAGTTAACCTTTAAGTTGGGTAGGATCTAGTCTAGATATTTTAACTTATGAAACTCCAAATTTGGGTATTTTGTAGGAAACTCTTGAGGTGAATGTAATAATGACCTACCTTTCTTTAACTTGTTACCTTTGTATAACTAGGGGACTTCGCTAAGCGTTACTCATTCAACAAGTATTGTAGAATACCTGCCTTGTGCTAAGTCCTGTATCATGAGCCTCTGTTTTTCTCAAATCAACATGAGCATAATAATACTTACTTTGCAGGATTATGTTAGTATATGTAAAATGTCACCAAAATGCCTTTTTTGAACAAAGATATTCAATAAATGGTTAATTATTATTTTAAAAAGGTTGCTATTCTTTGTTTAGCTTGTTGTCACTCTGTTGCCCATTTGGCTGTTTATATTTTTTGCATTGTAATTAACAACAGAAACAGAAGTGGGAGAGTATGGATTATGATTTATTTATTATACTGCTTTTCATGAAGTAGGTTTCCACATACGACTGAACTATGTCCCTAGCCCCTATTTTCTAATTGTTGTGTTTTGGTATAGTAGTGCTATCTTATAAAAAGAAAGCAAGAATTCCTATTTCTCACAAGATGCAAACTTTTCTCCAGCATTCAACTCAGGAATTTATGTATTGATCTTTATGTAACTGATTCTAATTAACAGTGCCTCTTTTAGCAAATTAGATTTCTTTTAACAGGAACTATTCATGGGTGAAAGAGTAAGATGGAAGTTGTATTATTGGTAAGAGAAGGCAGTACACTTCGCTGAGCTTCATTCAATCATTTAAAAAATATTTTTTGCACAGTGGTGCATGCCTGTAATCCCAGCAGCTCAGGAGGCCAACGCAGGAGGGTTGCAAGTTCAAAGCCAGCCTCAGCAACTGAGCAAGGCCCTAAGCAAACTTAGCAAGACCCTGTCTCAAAATATAAAATAAAAATGGCTGGGTTTGTGGCTCAGTGATTAAGCACCCCTGGTTTAAATCCTGGTACCAAAAAAATTACTGAGTTCTTGCTGGTAAGAGAAAAATAGAAAAATTACAGGTGTGTAAATTTTATTTGCTAGGTATAGTACGGAGTAAAACTCCTGATAAAAATAGAAAAATTTCAGTGTTGGAGTTCACAAGTAGTGCTCCATGGCAAAAAATTCAAAATATAAACTGTCAGGTTTAAGCACATTGTATTAAAAAAAGAAAAGATAATAAGCACAAGATAAGTTTTTTAAATGTTGTTTTTTATGGGGGAGTAAACTAGCCAAAGATATATTCTTGGTCTTAGAGCATTCAAGACAGTGTCTTTCCCCCCTCTACTTTCCAGTTTACATTTCCATTTTATATTATTATGAAATACTTTGAGAAACTCAAAGTGAAAATGTTCTTTGTAATTTAAATAGGTCTTTGTAATTAAAAATTCCTTTTGCGCTAGAATTGGGCACAGATGTCTCTATCTTGAATAGCCTTTTTCATAAAAATATTCACCAGCCATTTTGTAATCAAAGAAAAATTAAAAAAAATATTTCTGACAGTGGTGCAGTGCATTCATAAAAATGTTTTCATTACCAGGTATAATCTTATACTAACCAGTTTGCAAGTATGATTTGATCATTTAACGTTAGAATATGAAATCTTTTGGGATATCTCATGGTTATTAATCCATATATGAACTATATGTTTTCTGTATAATATATCAAACTAATCAGTTTGATCATGTAATAAAACACATGCTGTGTACATGCCATGTAATTTATTGAAGTGCAAATATATAAGGTATATTTTAAATGCTATAGTAAATTAAAGATTCATGCCATTTGTTGGCTGATAATAATTGTTTTATTTATTATTTGGCTAGTTAAATATTTGCTAAATGTTCAAGGGAAACCTATTTCTTAAAGAGATGTAAAGGAAAATTACACACACAAACATGTTTATGGCATAGGTAGTTTCTTTGACATGGACTATTTCAGATGAGATGCAAAATACAATATTCAGGGTTTTTCTTTCCTTGTTCATAAAATATTACACTACAACACAGGCTTTCTGAAGGTGTCTGGGACATCAAACACCTTCAGAAGATTGGGTACTCAGGAAAACAAGAAGGCTGGCCAGTGGGCATAGAATGGAGAGTTTTCCATTTTCCGTGTCCAGAGGGAATGAAGGAGGACTAAAGAGAAAAAAAAAAATGACTGAATTTTAGAGCTAGCGAGTGTCATTGGACTGCTAAGAGGCCTGGAACAGGAGCATTCTGATGCATGTGGAAGTGCCTTCCAGTGATCTGACTCAGGAAATCATGTACAGTACAGTAAATTTAATAATTTGTAGTTACCATGCTTTCCTCATGTTGCATCCTTGTTACTTGCTAGTTGGAATATGGATACATGCTTTACTTCATAGAAGGATTAAATAGCAATTCAGAGAAACTACCTCTGTTTAAAAAGACTGGTATAGCATTTTTAAAATACATGGAAGCTTTTCTTTAGAATGCCAAGTCATAGATGACAATAATTTGGGAGTTTGTTTTAGATATGAATAGTAGCTAACAAAATTACATGAATATTGGTGTATATAATAGTTAATGATAAAACACATCTGTCAATTTTAACTTTTATTAATTTATAAATTATTTGTGTATTTTCCTAAATTAATATTTCCTTCAGATTTCAAAAACATTTAAAAATAATTAAATAAAATCCTTTAAACTTTTAGGTTTAGATAAATTCCAGGAACCAGATAATAAAATATCTTGTTCTTAAAAACTTTCAATTCAGGGCTGGGGATGTGGCTCAAGCAGTAGCGCGCTCACCTGGCATGTGTGCGGCCCGGGTTCGAACCTCAGCACCACATACAAACAAAGATGTTGTGTCCGCTAAAAAATAAACATTAAAAATTTCTCTCTCTCTCACTCTCTCTTTAAAAAAAAAAACTTTCAATTCATATTTTTTTCCGAGTATAAGCTTTTGATCTAAATTGCATGCTATGATATTGAATGTTAACATGTCACTTTGTTTTGCAGAGCCAGATTGCTAAGACTTTCAAAGGCCATAAGATCCTTGTTAAAATTAGAATAAATGCCAATAATTGAAAAAAAAAGTATGTAGCATTTGGAAGATTTATTTTCTGTTTAGAATTTATAAGCTAGGAGACAAGAATGCAGTATGATGTAAAGTACACTACAATTGTAATAAGAGACCTAGGCTTCAGTCCTTGGTCTGCATTGGGGAAGTAACTTAACTTGGTTTCAGTTTTAGTTGGTTAGTTTGTCAAGAATATTGATTTTATGAAAGTAAAATCCAACACTAAAGCTAAAGCTTAATAAGTAGTTAGAAATTACTGATAGTTTATAAAGTTAAAAAACTCAAAAAAGATAGTAGAATGAATTGGACTTAACTTTCCTATGTTCATGTATGAATACATGACCAGTGAGACTCCACATTATGTACAACCACAAGAATTGGATCCTAATTAGAATAAGTTATGCTCCATGTATGTATAATATGTCAAAATACACATGGAAGCTTTTCTTTAGAATGCCAAGTCATAGATGACAATAATTTGGGAGTTTGTTTTAGATATGAATAGTAGCTAACAAATGTTCTTTTAAGGTATACAGTCATGTATACCTTAAAAGAACAAATAAAAATAATTTACCAAATAATGAAAGTATATTTCAAGTAAAATAAAACAACTATGTCTGTGCTATCTGGTATGGTTGCTACTAGCCACCATGTGGTTATTTATATTTGGATTTAAGCCACGTGTGGTGGCACATTTCCTATTGTCCCAGCTATTCTGGAGACTTAGGAGAATCACTTGAGCCTGTGAGTTTGAAACCAGTCTGGGAAACACAGCAAGACCCAGTCTCAAAAATATATAAAGTAAAATAAAATAGGATTTAAAGAAACAAACATTAAATATTTTTTTCTTGGTCACAGTCACATTTCAAGTCCTAAGTAATCACATGTGCCTAGTAGTCAGACAGATATATAACATTTCCATCATGGCAGAAAATTCTATTATATGACACTGACCTGGGTGCTCAACAGTCTCAATTTCTTTTGTGATCACGGGAGTGTTGTAGGTATAATTATAATTCAGATTTCCCATTATCTATCAGACTACCATAGGCATGTATATTGATGTCTTCTTTGGTCAAATGGATTAATCTTTGACTTGGGATTAATGCTGCAAGTCCAGAGAATTCCAAGTATTTATTAGTTTGGGGGAAATACCTTGCATTTCCTTAGATTATAGTGAACTCTATGGGACTGAAAAGTTCAGATCCAACTAAACTTCCTTTGAGAAGTGTGTGTGTGTGTGTATCATCATTATTTTATATATGTATACTTCTACCTTGTTCTAAAAATGACTTAATGTGGGGCTGGAGTTGTAGCTCGGTGGTTGAGTGCTTCCTCGCATGCATGAGGAATTGGGTTCTATCCTCAGCACCACATAAAATAAATGAATAAATAAAACAAAGATATTGTGTCCATCAACAACTAAAAACAATTTTAAAAAATAACTTAATGTATCTTTTTTTTGACAGAGTTTTATTCTCTCCAAACTGACTCACTTAAGTCTATTCATACATTTTTTAAACACTGATGTTCAGGTAGAAAATTGGGAAATATTCAAGTCTTTGAAAAGTAATTCCTGACATTAAAGAATTATAATAGAAGTGAGAAAAAATATTTTTATATCAAAAATTTGAAAAGATAATATGAGATAAATGTGTAATAAATAATATAGCATCATATGCATTATAGAAGTTGATCCGTGGTTGAAGAAATTAAGAAGGAAAGATCTTGAACTGAATTAAGTATGTTAGGAAGAAATTTCTAGCAGGGCAATTACATGAGCCAAAGATCATATGTGGAATTAATAATGTTTGGATATTCTATTAATAAAGTAAACTAGGCTTCTGAAACAGATACATTCTGTCTCTCTCTCTCTCTCTCTCTCTCTCACACACACACACACACACACACACACACACACACCTCTGAAGTGAAGAATAAAGAGTTCTAGCCCCTTTGCCTGCTTTTCTCTCTACCATCTTTGACTCCCATTTCTTCCTTATTCCCGTTAGGTAATTAATTATTGTATAGTTTCTTTCTTTCCAGGGTGTTATGAAGAATTTTGGCAATTTCCAAAATGACTAATATCTCAGGCGCAGTTTAACTTTATTTCTCATGTAACAGTCCAACATGGATGATCTTGTTTTGGATAGCTTTCTTTTACATAGTGATTCAGGAATCCACATTCTTTTGCCCACAAAAGAATCATCCCCTAGATAAGGCAGAAAGGAACAGTGTAGAGAGTGTGCCTGGTAATTGAAGGTTTGTCCCTAGAATGGTATTTATCACTTCTGCTTATATTCCCTTGGCTAAGACTCAATAACATGGACATACCTAACAGCAAAAAGGACTGTGAAATGTAGTCTGTGTGCTCAGGAAGAAGAATAAATATATGGATATTTGGTGATCATCTAATCTTCTCTTCCACAGGCAGCCAATAAAGCTAACTTGGCTGATTTGGCAGATTAGTATAGGAAAACAATAAGAAATAAGACTATAAATTTAGCATAGGTTCAGATTGTAGCAGACTTTGGCAGTCTGGGCTTGTTAATTTAGTTTGTAATTATTTGGAAATTATTGAAATCATTTGTATAGGGAGCAATTATGTCAAGAATGACATCTTGGGGCTGGGGATGTGGCTCAAGCGGTATCGCGCTCGCCTGGCATGCGTGCGGCCCGGGTTCGATCCTCAGCACCACATACAAACAAAGATGTTGTGCCTGCCGAAAACTAAAAAAAAAAATAAATAAATAAATATTAAAAATAAAAAAGAATGACATCTTACAGACATTAATCCAGTGTGTGGAATGAATTGGAAAAAGTCTATTGCAGTCAGTAATCAAAGTTTGGGTTGACAGGGCAGTAGGAAAGGAAATGGAGACATTGGTTTATAAACCATTAGAAAGCATAACATGTGAATGATTAGTTTGGAAGAGGAAATAATTAAAGTGATGAGAGAAGGAGTAGAATTCTCCTTTCTGCTCTAAACATTCAAAACATTTTCAAAGGAGATATGTGCATGTGGTGCATGTTAGATACTTCCTGTTCCTTACTTACCTTAAAGATTTAGTTTTCTTGGGGGCTGGGGCTATAGCTCAGCGGTAGAGTGCTTGCCTAGCACATGTGAGGCCCTGGGTTCAATCCTCAGCACCACATACAAATGAATAAATAGAATAAAGGTATTTTTTAAAAAAGATTTAGTTTTCTTTTATTAGACTACTTAAAGATTTCCTAGGGCACATGTTGTAAAGGAAGATTTATGGGCTTTCTTTCCAGAGATTCTGATTTAGAGGTCTGGGTTGGTATCTTTTTATAAGCATGCTAGATGATTATGATGTAGGCGGTCTGTAAACTCTATTTTGAAAAACACTTTCCTTAAATATGCCTATTCATAATAAGTTGACACTTTTTTCTGTAATAAGTGACTGGAAATTACTTATCTCTATAGTCTGATATAAGATATCTAAGTTTTGTTTTCAGGTCTGAGTAAAATGATCAGAACCATTTTTGACAGTGTTCCTCCCATTGTTCCAACACAACTAGTATATTCAGCTTTATTTTCTCTCAGTTCATTGCCCTGAAGTGTTAGTATCAAGAACCAGGAGTATTGATTATCATGTCCTAAATTAATAAAACAGATTCCCCAGCCAGGGACAAAAAAATTTAAATATCTGTTCTTTCTAGTTTTAGAATTGCCCTTTTTGATGAGCTGCATTGATATTAATGTGGTATCTGCATTTTGTGGAATTTGGTACACATACTCCTCTGAATATCTCAATTATGAGTACTGATTCTTCTTTTTCCCACCATGCGTTATTTTATTCTTCATTCTCCAAATGTAGTGTATCATATAGAAAATATCCACAAAAATATTTATTCAACTGTTTCTTTTCAGTACTGAGGATTGAACTCAGGGCCTTGTTCATGCTTTAGAAGTGTTCTACCATTGAGCTATATCCCCAGCCCTTGTATCCAACTTTTTTTTTCATTTTATTTTTTTTCTTATTTTTATTGGTGCATTATAATTATACACAATGGTGGGATTTGTATATTGTGCATATACACTATATAACAATATAATTTGGCCAATATAATTCCTCAGTGTATCTTTTTTTTAATACTTTTTTTTTGTAGTTGGACGCAATACTTTTGTTTTTATTTATTTATTTTTGGGTGGTGCTGAGGATTGAACCCAGGGCCTCGCACGTGCTAGGTGAGTGCCCTACTACTGAGCCACAACCCCAGCCCCCCCACCAGTGTATCTCTTTTCCCGGCCCTTCTTCCTTTTCCTCCATCTTCCTTTGATTTTCATGAGATTTCCTACCCCCACCTCCTACACTTTTCTTTCCTTTTTTTCTTCTCTGTCTTCCACATATGAGAAAAAACATAATGACCTTTGACTTTCTGAGTTTGGCTTATTTTGCTGAACACAGAGTCTCTCAGGTTCCAGCCATTTTCCTTCAAATGACATAATTTTATTTTTTATGACCAAAAAAACTCCATTGTGTATATATAACATATTTCTTTATGCTTTCATATATTGATGGATACCTAGGCTGGTTTCATAATTTTTCTCTAATGAATTGTTCTCCTATAAACATTGATAAACAAGTATTGCTATAGTGTTCTGACCTTAATTCTTGAGGATGAATACTGAGGAGTGGTATAGTTGAGTCCTATGGAACCACCATTTTAAGTCTTTTTAGGAACCCTCATGCTGAATTCCAAGTTTATACTAATTTATAATCCTGCCAACAGTGTAAAGTGTCCCTTTTTCTCTACATTCTCTCCAGCATCTATTATTGTTTTGTATTCTTTTTTTTTTTTTTTTTTTTTTTTTTTTTTTGATACTAGGGCTTGAACCCAGGGGCACTCAACCACTGAGCCACATCTCCAGCCATTTTCATGTTTTATTTTGAGACAGGGTTTCACTAAGTTGCTTAGGGCCTTGCTGAGGCTGGCTTTGAACTTGTAATCCTCCTGCCTTGGCTTCCTGAGCTGCTGTCATTACAGGTGTGCTCCACCACACTTGGCTTGTTTTGTATTCTTTTTTAAAAATTAATTAATTCATTTATTCTAATTAGGTATATATGACAGTAGAATGCATTTTGATTCATTGTACACAATTGTAGCACAACTATTCATTTCTTTAGTTGTACATGATGTAGTGTCGCACCATATGTGCAGTCAAACATGTACCTAGGGTAATGATGTCCATCTCATTCCACCATCTTTCCTATCCCTATGCCACTCCCCTTTTCTCCTTCCCCTTTGCCCAATCAATTTTTCCCATGTTTTCCCCCACCCCCATTATGGATCAGCATCCACTTATCAGAGAGAGCATTTGGCCTTTGGTTTTTTGGTATTGGCTTACTTCACTTAGCACGATATTCTCCAACTCCATCTATTTACCTGCAGATGCCATAATTTTATTCTCTCTTAATGCTGAGTAATACTCCATTGTGTATATGTGCCACAGTTTCTTTATCCATTCATCTGTTGAAGGGCATCTAGATTGCTTCCATAGTTTAGCTATTGTGAATTGAGCTGCTATAAACATTGTGGCTGCATTATTATGCTGATTTTAAGCCCTTTGGGTGTAGACCAAGGAGTGGGACAGGTGGGTCAAATGGTGGTTCCGTGCCAAGTTTTCTAAGGAATTTCCATACTGCTTTCCAGATTGATTGTACCATTTTACAGTTCCACCAACAATGTATGAGTGTGTCTTTGCCCCCACATCCTTGCCAACACTTGTTGTTTGTATTCTTGATAACTGCCATTCTGACTGTTATCATGAGCCATCCATGGGCTTTGTGTGTGAGCTATGCACATTTGAGCATATGAGGGGACTGGTCTGGTGTTGCGCGCTTATTGGGCTGTGCAACACAAGTGTGCCTTTTCTCTTGCTCTGCCTGTGATTCCACACAGCACCTGAGATGGGTGTGACTTGCCACAAGACATCACTAAGCAAGACTCTACCCTTCGAAACCCAATCTCTTGCCTTATTTGGGTGGAACTTTCTATTGAACATCTATTCTTCAATAAATAGAGTGGTTCAGGGTGTGCTCACTCTCTTGCTTGCCATTCTTGCTCCTTTTGCCCTCTTTTCGGCATGGGAGCTGATCTTTGAGGTCACAGAGCCATCCCTAACCCTAGCAATTGAGAAAAAGGTACTTTTGTATTTATGTGGTTTCTTTGCTGTTTTCTAAGTTATTGATACAGCCAGCTCCTTGAACCCAGCTCTTCTCCTCAGTCTGGCCAGCTGGAAACAGACTGGCATGAGATGAAATCTTAGAGTAGTTTTGATTTTCATTTCTCTAATTACTAGAGATGTTGAACATTTTTTCATATATTTGTTGATCAATTGTATATCTTCTTCTGAGAAGTGTCTATTCAGTTCCTTAGCCCATTTATTGATTGGGTTGTTTATTTTTTTGGTGATAAGATTTTTTGTTCTTTATATATCCTGGAGATTTGTGCTATCTGAAATGTGTGTGGCAAAAATTTGCTCCCCAAATATAGGCTCCCTCTCCACCTCGTTGATTGTTTCTTTTGCTGAGAGGAAGCTTTTTAGTTTGAATCCATCTAATTTATAAATTCTTGATTTTATATCTTTTACTTTAGGAATCTTGTTAAGGAAGTTGGGGCCTAATCTGATGTGATGAAGATTTGGGTCTAATTTTTCCTTTATTAGGTGCAGGGTCTATGTTCTAAATTCTAGGTCCTTGATCCACTTTGAGTTGAGTTTTCTGCATGGTGAGAGATAGGGGTTTAGTTTCATTTTCTTGCATATGGATTTCCAGTTCTCCCAGTGCCACTTGTTGAACAAGCTATCCTTTCTCCAATGAATGTTTTTACCATCTTTGTCTAGTATGATTTAACTATATTTATGTGGGTTTGTCTCGTGTCTTATATTCTGTACCATTGGTCTACATGTCTATTTTGGTGCCAATACCATGCCATTTTTGTAACTATAGCTTTGTAGTATAGTTTAAGGTCTTGATGCCTCCTGCTTCACTCTTCTTGCTAAGGATTGCTTTGACTACTCTTGGTCTCTTATTTTTCCAAATGATTTTCATGATCGCTTTTTCTATTTCTATAAAGAATGATGTTGGGATTTTAATTGGAATTGCATTGAATTTGTATAGTGCTTTGGGTAGTATGGCCATTTCGACAATATTAATTTTGTCTATCCAAGAGCATGGGAGATCTTTTTCTTAGGTCTTCTTCAATTTCTTTCTTTAGTGTTCTGTAGTTTTCATTGTAGAGGTCTTTCACCTCTCTTGGTAGATTGATTCCCAAGTATTTTACTTTTTTGAGGCTATTGTGAATAGGGTAGTTTTCCTAACTTCTCTTTCAGAGGATTCATCACTGATGTATAGAAATGCATGTAATTTATGGGTATTGATTTTATAACCCGCTACATTGCCAAATTCATTTATTAAATCTAGAAGGTTTCTGGAGTTTTTGAATTCCCTAATTATAGAATCATGTTGTAGGCAAATAATTGATAGTTTGAATTCTTCTTTTCCTTATTCTATCCCTTTAATTTCTTTGTCATGACTAATTGCTCTGGCTAAAGTTTCAAGGAAGATGTTGAATAGAAGTGGTAAAAGAGGGCATCCCTGTCTTGTTCCAGTTTTTAGAGGGAATGCTTCAAATTTCTCTCCATTTAGAATGGTATTGGCCTTGGGTTTAGCATAATAGATAGCTTTTACATTGTTGAGGTACATTCCTACTATCCTAGTGTTTTGAACATGAAAAGGTGTTGTATTTTGTCAAATGCTTTCTCTGCATCAATTGATATAATCTTATGATTCTTATCTTTAAGTCTATTGATGTGATGAATTACATTTATTGATTTCTGTATGTTGAACCAACCTTGCTTCCCTGGAATGAACTCCACTTGATCAGGGTGCACTATTATTAAAATATGTTTTTGTATGCAATTTGCCAGAATTTTATTGAAAATTTTTGCATCAATGTTCAAGGATATTGGTCTGAAATTTTCTTTTCTTGCTATGTCTCTCTCTGATTTTGGTATCAGGATGATACTAGCTTCATAGAATGCATTTGAAAGGGTTCCCTCATTTTTTATTTCATGGAATAATTTGAGGACTATTAGTATTAATTGTTTGTAGGTCTTGTAGAACTCAGCTGTGAATCTGTCTGGTCCCAAACTTTTCTTGGTTGGTAGGCTTTTGATGGTGTCTTCTATTTCCTTGCTTGAAATTAACCTGTTTAAATTGTGTATGTCCTCTTGACTGAGTCTGGGTTGATCATATGCCTCTAGAAATTTGTCAGTGCCTGCAAGGTTTTCTATTTTACTGGAGTATAAATTTTCAAAATTTTTGTATTTCTATAGTGTCTGTCATGATATTTCCTTTTTCATCACGAATTTTATTTTTAAAAAAATTTTTTTAGAGAAAAGGCCCAGTGGCCCACGGCGGGACAGAGCTTCCAATCACTCCTGCAAGGTAGGCGGGCCTGCGACCCACCGGCAGAAGAGGAGCAGCGGCTTGCTGAGAGGCAGAGCTGCCCCCTCCCCCTGCGCCGGCAAGGTAGAGGGAACTGTGACCATCCACAGAGCAGGCCCAGCGGCCTGCTGAG
>NW_026000174.1:29161306-29185132 GCF_001458135.2 Marmota marmota marmota | reverse complement strand
AAAAAAAATGTGGCATTAATACACAATGGAGTATTACTCTGCATTAAAAAATGACAAAATTATAGAATTTACAGAGAAATTGATGGCATTAGAGCAGGTTATGCTAAGTGAAGCTAGCCAATCCCTAAAAAACAAATGCCAAATGTCTTCTTTGATATAAGGAGAGTAACTAAGAACAGAGTAGGGTCGAAGAGCATGAGAAGAAGATTAACATTAAATAGGGATGAGAGATGGGAGGGAAAGGGAGAGAGAAGGGAAATTGCATGGAAATGGAAGGAGACCCTCAGAGTTATACAAAAGTAGATACAAGAGGAAGTGAGGGGAAAGGGAAAAATAATACAAGGGGGACAAATGAATGTCAGTAGAGGGGGCAGAGAGAGAAGAGGCGAGGGGAGGGAAGGGGAGAGGGGATAGTAGAGGATAGGAAAGGCAGCAGAACACAACAGACACTAGTATGGCAATATGTAAATCAATGGATGTGTAACTGATGTGATTCTGCAATCTGCATTTGGGGTAAAAATGGGAGCTCATAACCCACTTGAATCAAAGTGTGAAATATGATATATCAAGAATTATGTAATGTTTTGAACAGCCAACAATAAAAAATTTAAAAAAAAATTTTTTTAGTTATACATGGACACAATATCTTTATTTTGTTTATTTATTTATTTTTCATGTGGTGCTGAGGATCAAACCCAGGGTGTCACACGTGAAAGGTGAGTGCTCTACTGCTGAGCCACAACCCCAGCCCCTTCATCATGAATTTTAAATTTTAAATTAGTAATTTGAGTTTTCTCTCTCCTTCTTTTTGTTAGGTTGACTAAGGGTTTGTCAATTTTATTCATTTTTTTTCAAAAAACCAGCTTTTTGTTTTGCCAATTTTTAAAATTGTTTCTTTTGTTTCAGTTTCATTGATTTCCACCCTGATTTTAATTATTTCCTGTCTTCAACTACTTTTGGTGTTTTTTCCCCCCTTAGGGCTTTGAGATATAATGTCAGGTTGTTTATTTGTTGACTTTTTTCTTTTAATGAATGAACTTAATGCAATGAATTTTCTTCTTAGCACTGCCTTCATAGTGTCCCATAGATTTTTGATAAGTTGTATCAGAGTTCTCATTTACCTCTAAGAATTTTTTTTATCTCCTCCCTGATATCTTTTCTTATCCATGCATCATTCAATAGCATATTGTTCAGTCTCCAGGAGTAGCTTCTATTTTTATTTTATCATTGATTTCTAATTTCATTCTATTATGGTCAGATAGAATGCAGGGTAGTATCTCTACTTTTTTTTTTATTTGCTAAGGCTTGCTTTGTGGCATAACATATGGTCTGTTTTGGAGAAGGATCCTTGTGCTGCTGAGAATAAAGTATATTCACTCATTGATGGATAGAATATCCATCTGTTATGTCTAAATTATTGACTGTATTATTGAGTTCTCTAGTTTCTTTGTTTAGTTTTTGTTTGAAAGATCTATCCAGTGGTGAGAGAGGTGTATTAAAGTCACCCAGTATTATTGTGTTATGGTCTATTTGGTTCTTGTAATTGAGAAGTTTCTTGTTTGATATACATAGATGCCCCATTCTTTGAGTCATGGTTATTTATGATTGTTAAGTCTTTATTGATGTATGAATCTCGTAAGCAGTATGAAATGTCCTTCTTTATCCCTTTTCACTAGCTTTGGTTTGAAGTCCACTTTATCTGATATGAGAATGGAAACCCCTGCTTGTTTATGTGGTCCATGGGAGTGGTGCATTTTTTCCCACCCTTTCACCTTCAGGCTGTGGATGTCTTTTCCTGTGAGATGAGACTCTTGAAGGCAGCATATTGTTGGGTCATTTTTTTTAACCCAATTTGTCAATCTGTGTCTTTTTTTTAAAAAATAAGAGTAATATTTGTTCTGTAGTTTTTTTTTAAGAGAGAGAGAGAGAGAGAGAGAGAGAGAGAGGGAGAATTTTTAATATTTATTTTTTAGTTCTCGGCGGACACAACATCTTTGTTTGTATGTGATGCTGAGGATCGAACCCGGGCCGCACGCATGCCAGGCGAGTGCTACCGCTTGAGCCATATCCCCAGCCCTCAATCTGTGTCTTTTAATTGATAATTTTAGGCCATTCACATTCAGTGTTATTATTGAAATATGATTTGTATTCCCGGATATTTTTATTTATTTTTGGTTTTTAACTTGACTTGGTTTCTCCTCTGATTGGACTTTCCTTTAGTGTAGTTCCCTCCTTTGCTGATTTTCATTTCCTCCTTGTGGAATATTTTGCTGAGAATGTTCTGTAGTACAGGCTTTCTGTAAAATCTTTTAAACTTTAGTTTATTATGAAAGGCTTTTATTTTGTCATCAAATCTGAAGCTTAATTTTGATGGATATAAGATTCCTGTTTAGCATCCATTTTCTTCCAGAGCTTGGTATATGTTGTTCTGGAATCTCCTAGCCTTGAGGGTCTGGGTTGTAATATCTACTGAGATCTGAATTTGTCTCCCTGATATGTGATCTGACTCTTCTCTCTTGTGACCTTTACGATTCTATTCTTATTCTGTATGTTAGGCATTTTCATTATAATGTGCCTTGGTGTAGATCTGTTGTAATTTTATACATTTGGTGTCCTGTAAGCCTCTTGTATTTGATTTTCCAATTCGCTCTTCATGTTTGGGAAATTTTCTGATATTATTTCATTGAAGAGATTGTCGATTCATTTCATTTGAAACTCTGTGCCTTCCTCTATCCCAATAAATCTTATATTTGGTCTTTTGATGCTATCCCATAATTCTTGGATGTTCTGTTCATGATTTCTTACCATCCTCACTATGTGGTCAACTTTATTTTCAGGATTGTATATTTTGTCCTCATTATCTGATGTTCTGTTTTCCAAGTGATCTAGTCTGCTGGTGATTCTTTCTATTCAATTTTTTATTTGGTTTATTGTTTCCTTCATTTCAAGGATTTCTGATTTTTTTTCCAGAATCTCTATCTCTTTTGTGAAGTAATCTTTGCTCCCTTTATTTGTTCCATTTTCTCTTTGTTGGTGTGATCAGTGGTTGCCTGTATTTGTTCCCTTATCTCTTTGTTGGAGTGATAAATTTATGCCTGTATTTGCTCACTTAGGTCATTCTTTAATTTGAAGATCATTTTAACTATGTACATTCTGAACTCTTTCTCTGACATTTCATCAACTGTGCTGTCCAAGGATTCTATTATTGTAGTATCTTGGTTTGTTTGGGGCACATTCTTCCCAGAACAAGTTTTTGTTACTATAGCTCTATAGTATAATTTGAAGTCAGGTATTGCGATACTTAGTATTGGCCTAGAATTGCTTTGGCTACATTCTTAGTCCTTTATTCTTCCAAATGAATTTTAGGATTATATTTTCTAGTTCTTTGAAGAATGTCATTGGTATTTTGATGGGGATTGCATTGAATTTGAATATTGCTTTTGGTAATACGGCCATTTAAAAATTTTTCATAAGGTTTATCCATGATCCTGGGAGGTCTTTCCATCTTCTTGTGTCTTCTTCAATTTATTTCTTCAGTGTTCTTTAGTTTTCTTGTAGAGGTCTGTCATCTCCTTTGTTATGTTTATTCCTCCCCCGCCCCTCTTAGACTATTGTGAATGGGATTGTTTTCCTGGTTTCTTTCCCAGAATATTCATTATTGGTGTATAGGAAAGCTCTTGATATATAAAAAAAAATTGTAGTTGTAGATGGACAGCATGCCTTTATTTTTAATTTTTAAAATTTTTATGTGGTGCTAAGGATCGAACCCAGTGCCTCATCCATGCTAGGCAAGTGCTGTGCCATGGGGCTGCAACCCCAGCCCAAAGCTATTGATGTTTAGATGATGATTTTGTAACCTGTTACTTTGCTGAATTTGTTTATTAGCAAAAATAATCTTCTGATGGAGGTTTTTGGATCTTCTAAGTATAGAATCATATCATTTGCAAACAGTGATAAATTGACTTCTCCCTTTCCTATTTTTAATCCCTTTTATTTGCTTTCTTTGCCTACTTGCTCTGTCTAGAATTACAGTACTACATTGAATAGGAGTGGTGAGACATCCTTGTGTTATTCTGGATTTTAAAGAATATATTTGTAGTTTTTCCCCATTCACTATGATGTTGAATTTAGGTTTGTCATATATAACCTTTATTATGTTGAAGTAAGTCCCTTCTCTCCCTAGTTTCTTCATTGTTTTTATTATAAATGGGTGCTGAATTTGGTCAAGGGTGTTCTCTAAATCTATTGAGTTGGTTATGTGATTTTTGTCCTTAATTCTGTTTATGTGGTGTATTACATTTATTGATTTGCATATGTTAAACTATCCTTGCAATCCTGGAACAAAACGAACTTGGTCATGAGGTATAAGTCTTCTTATATTGTTGAATACATATATTTATATTATAAATTTAATAATATATTTGCTAATATTTTATTAAGGATTTTTGCACCTAAGTTCATCAAAGATATTGGTCTGTAGTTTTTTTTCCTTGATGTGTCCTTATCTGGTTTCAATATCAAGATGATAGTGGCTTAATAGAATGAATTTGAAAGTATCTACCCCTTTATATTTCATGGAATAATTTGAGGAGTATCAGCATTAGTTCTTCTTGGAAGGTAGAACTTCTTTGAAGTTCTTCTCTTTCAGCTGAGAATTTTTCTGGTCCTGTACTTTTTTTGGAAAGCTTTTTATTATTGCTTCTGTATCATTGTTAGTTTATTAGTTTATAGGTTTTCTGTGTCCTCTTGTTTCAATTTTGTCAGGTCATATATGTCTAGAAATATATCAGTTTTTCTAGAATTTTCTAGTATAAGTTTTCAAAATAGTCCCTAGTGATCTTAGTTCTGCTAGAAACTAGTTATTATTTAAACTCTTTAGATTGTAATTTTTTTTGCTTACAAATAGGGCTATAAAAACATCTACTTGCTAAGACTATTGTGGAGACTAAAATAAATGAGAAGATATATGTAAAACATTTACTACAGTGCCTGATATATATTCTTTCATTAAATAGTAGAATTAATTTTTGATTGTCAACATTTGAATTGGTGCCTAGAGGACTGGGGTTGCAGCTCAGTGGTGGAACACTTGCCTCGCATGTGTGAGGCACTGGGTTTGATTCTCAGCATTGCATATAAATAAGGAAAATAAAGTCCATTGACAATTTAAAAAAATTTAAAAATAAATTGGTACCTAGAACATAATTGGTATTCGAAGAATATTTGGTAAATGAATGGCATATATTACAAGACTATGATATTTATAGCTAGAAGTTCATTTGAAATTATCTAATTCAACATATTCATTATACATGTCAGGAAAATTTCAAGCTCAGAGAGGTTACATGGCTCATTCAAGGTTATATATCTAATGATCTAATTAACGACAAAATGTGACTAGAACTAATAAAAAAAACCCATTGTTACCATTTGTGTATCTATAATTTGTGGTTGGACTTAGATTTAGGTTTTAAATAGGTAGACTTAAATAAATTTCTGGTTATAAACAATGATACCTTCCAAAATATTCCTATCTTAAACATTAAAACAACAAATAGTCATCTGTTATATAAAGTACAACCAAATGATTATGTTCTTGTTGGATTGATTCTTCCTAAATATCACAGCAGATGCCACTATGTTTCTCAAAAAGAATTCAGACATATAAGTTAGAATAGTTAAATTACAAATGCTTGAAGGGGGTTAATCTCTCTCTTTAGGCAATAATGGTGGTCTGTGTTTTTGAGTGCAGAAAGTAACTTGCACTTTAAAATGATTAGCTTATGGACTGGGGTTGTGGCTTAACAGTAGAGCACATGCCTAGCACGTGTGAGGCCCTGGGTTCCATCCTCAGCACCACATAAAAATAAATAAAAAATAAAGGTATTGTGTCCAAGTACAACTAAAAAATAAAAATATTTAAAAAAATGATTAGCTTACATTTTATTTTTTCTATAGTACAGAAATTATGATCTTACATACTAAATCCTTATTTGTTAAATTTGGCAAAATTGTTGCTGGTTGTGGTGGCACACACCAAAAATCCTAGTGGCTGTAGAGACTGAGGCAGGAGACTGCAAGTTCAAAGCCAGCCTCAGCAACTCAGGGAGGCCCTAAGCAACTTAGTAAGACCCTGTCTCAAAATGAAAAAAATATAAAGAGGTGGTGAAGTGGCTCAGTGGCTAAACACACCTGGTACAAAAAAACTGAAAAAAAAAATGGCAAAACTGATCAGAAAGAGACCTTTTGGAATGGATTAATGGTTTCATAGGTAGGGCTTATTTGCTGTGTTAGGTAGAGGTCATATATATACATATGTATATATATACATATATATGTCATATATAGAGGTCATATATATAGAGAGGTTTTATATATATAATAAGTTAGATACTTGGTTTAGAAAGAGATAAAGAGTAGTGCTATGAAGAATTAGTTATGTTTCTAGCATAGGATGTTATATGGATTTGTTTTTAGGACCAAAAAAGTATCCTAAAATAAATATGGAAATACATGTCATGAACTGAATAATACTTGAGATGGAGAAAAATGACAGGTGTCTGTGAATGAATTATTAGTATTCTCCTTCTTACATGTAGACAATACTTGTACTCTACTATCAAAAAACTCAGACGTTTATGATTCTTTATTGTTGAGGCATTTTGCCAGTATACTCATATTCATTCATCTGCTTAACTATTGTGAAAAATCTAGAGTGAAAAATCTCATAATTCATAGGATATCAGGTAGTAAGTTCAGAATGAATTAGTACATTACTTGAAAGAAGTATGATAAGTTAAAAGTGTATACTAAAAACTCAAAAGCAACCATTAAAATAATAGAACTATGAATTTTAGCTAATAAGTCAACATGGGAGTAAAATAGAATCACAAGAATATTCAATTTAAAGGAAGTTTGAGAGGAAGAAAAAGGGAAGAAATAACAGGAAATTAAACAGAGCAAGATGGCAACTTTAAACAGATCCTGTCAATAATCTCATCAAGTGTGAATGATTTAAGCACTATTATTTAAAGGCAGAGCTTGTCAGAATGAATAAAAAGTAAGACACACCTATATGTTGCCTACAATAAACCCATTTAAATAATTTAAAAGTAAAAGTTTGGAAAAATATACTATGCTAACATGAGGCATAGTATATTAAAAGCCATAGTTGGGATGGCTTTTTTAATATCAAGCAAATTATATTTGAAACAAAGAATGTCAAAATGATTTCAAAATTTTTTGAATATTTAATATCAAAAAGTATGTTCAAGACAAAGAATGTCACTAGGATTAGAAAGTATTATTTCATAATGATAAAGAAAGTTATTTTGGGGCCCTGGGTTTGATCCTCAGTACCGCATATAAATAAATAAAAAAACCAAAAGATCCATTTACAACTAAAAAATATATTTTTAAAAAAAGAAAGTTATTTTGTTAAGATGGTGATCCTGTTTATGTTTCTTTTAATGGAGCTTCATAATACGTGAGGAATAAAACTGATAGAATTGAATGTAGATATAGAAATCCAAAATTACAGTTGAAGGTTTCAGGAGTATTCTCTCAATGATTAATAGAATAAGTAGATAGAAAATAGCAAAGATAGAGAAGACTTGAATAATACTATCAACCAACTTGAGCTGTTAACCAACTTGATATTTACAGAACACCGCACCTAACAACACTAGGATACACATTTTTAAAAGTACAGGAGACATTTACCAAATAGGACCAAATTATGTAACAAAAAAGAAATCTTGATGAATTGAAAATGATTCAAATCATGCAAATATATTCTCTGGTTAAAGGAATTAAATTAGAAATTAGTGACATATCTGGAAAATATCTAATATTGAAAGCTAAATAACATATAGGTTAAAAAACAAACCAGAAGGGCAATTTGAATTTTGAGTAGAATGAAAATGAAACACAATGTATTAAAATTTGCTGCTCAACTAGTACTTTGAGGGAAATTTATAGGTTTAAAAGCCTATATGAGTAATGGGGATATATCTCAATTGGTAGAGTGCTTCTCTCACATACACAAGGCCCTTCGTTCAATCCAGCAACACACATACACACACACACACACAAAAGCCTATATAAGAAAATAAGGAAGGTCTTAAATTCATGACTTCAGACTTATCATAGACTTAGTTCATGTTTCACACTAAGAAATAGGAAAATTACAAGCATACTAAACCTAAACTAAGCAGAAAAAAGTAAATAATAAAGATCAGAGTAAAAAGAAAAAAAATGAAATAGAGAACAGAGAAGAACAAGAAGGAAAAAAAATCAAAGAAATAAAATGGATTCTTTGAGATTAACAAGATTGATCAACATCTAGTCAGTGATAAAAAGAAACCGACGACAATGATAAGTATTCTAAAGATATTGAAAGGATAATAAAACAGTATTGTAAATAACTTTATACTTATAGATTTGAAAGCTTAAGTGAAGTTAAAAAGATTTCCTTAAAAGACACAAACTGCTGGGCATGGTGGCCCATGCCTGTAATCCCATAGGCTGATGCAGGAGAATCCCAAGTTTAAGACCAGCCTGGCAACTTAGTGAGACCCTGTCCCAAAATATAGAATAAAAAGGACCGGGGATGTAGTTCAATAGTAAAATGCCCCTGAGTTCAATCTCCAATATAAATAAATAAATAAATAAATAAATAAACAAACAAATAAATAAATAAAGACACAAACTATCAAAGTTCTTTAAAGAGAAAATGAATAACCGTAGTAATCTATATATATTTATTAGAACAGTTGATTTTTTGTATTTCAAAATCTTCCCACAAAGAAAGCTCCAGGGCTAGATGGATTCATTGGAAAATTATATCAAACATTTAAGAAAGAGATAATACCAATCTGATACACATTCTTCCAATAAATGAAGAGGATGGTAATATTTTCTAACTCCTTATATTTGGCTGCTATTCTGATGCCAAACCACAAAATGTCTCAAGAGAGAAAACTCATAGGTCAACACTCCTCATAGATAGATAGATTCAAACATTTTAAAAAGATCAAATTAGATTCAATAATTTGTAAAAGGAATAATTCATCACAACAAAATGGGTTTTCCTTTTAGGAATACAAGGTTGGTTTAACATTAAATATCAATCAATATTGAGTAACATAAGCAAAAGCTGTATTTGTAGGGTAGTGAACTCCTAAAGTCCATTCCTCCACAAAAAACAGTGAAGAATAAACAAAATATGTCAAGATCAACTTTTTTTTTTAATCCTCGAAACTAATTGAAATCTTGTTACTTACCAGGGGAGTAATTACTACTACAACTATTACTACTAAATCTCTAAATCTCTGGCACTTTAACTTACACTATTTTTTCCCTTACCCCGTTTCCTATCTTGTTGGCAGGTTTGTTTTTGGTACTAGGGATTGAACCTGAGGGCACTTAATCACTGAGCCATATCCCCAGCCCTATTTAAATTTTTTATTTTGAGACAGGGTCTCACTAAATTGCTTAGAGCCTTGCTAAGTTAGTGAGGCTGGGTTTGAACCTTCTTCTGCCTCAGCATCCAGAGCTGCTGGGATTATAGATATGTGCCATCATGCCTGAATGGTTTTTATTGATTGATTTTGATACTGGGGATTTGGTTCTGGGGCACAGGGGTTCTTTACCACTAAGAAATAGCCACAGCCCTTTTTATTTGAGACAGCATCATACTAAACTATGGAGGCTGGTCTTGAACTTGTGATTCACCTGCCTCAGCCTTCAAAGTCTCTGGGATTAGAAGCATGCACCACAGTGCCAGCTTGGTGGCAGCTTTAAAGATAATAATTCATTTTCCAGTATAAGTACCTAGTACCAGAGGGAGAATAATGGATATTATTCTCAAAGAACTGTGGTTTTGCTTGGGTGGCTACACGAAATAATAAATTATAGTGTTTTCCCTTCTTTTGTCTAACTCAGAACTTTCTCAGAATGGCTACTCAGGAGGTGTTTGTTGAAAACATTTAGAAGCGATTTTATTACTGCCACTTCGGGCAAGACATAACAGTTGAAACAAACAAGAAAGCATCCAAAAAGCACAGAAAGACTAAGGAACAAGATGTTGTGACTGCAAATTGGTGTAACCAATATGGAAATCAGTATGGAGATTCCTTGGAAAATTTGGAATGAACCACCATTTGACCCAGCTATCCTATTCCTTGGTTTATACCCAAAGGACTTGAAAACAGCATACTACAATGATGCAGCTACATCAATATTTATAGCAGCACAATTCATAATAGCTAAATTGTGGAACCAATCTAGATGCCCTTCATTAGATGAATGAATAAAGAAAATGTGGTATATATACACAATGGAATGTTACTGAGCATTGAAATAGAAATCATGGCATTTGCAGGTAAATGGATGGAGTTTGACAATAATCATGTGAAGTGAAATAAGCCATTCCTAAAAAAACAATTACTGAGTGTTTTCTCTGATATGTGGGTACCGATCCATAATATAGGGATGGTGGGGGGAGCATGGGAGGAATAGAGGAACTTTAGATAGGGCAAAAGGGAGGGAAGGTAAGGGAGGGGCATGGAAGTAGGAAAGATGGTGGAATGAGATGGACATCATTACCCTAAGTACACATATGAAGACACAAAATGGTGTGACTCTACTTTGTGTACAACAAGAAACATGAAAAATTGTGTTCTATATGTATACTATAAATTGAAATGCATTCTGCTATCATGTATAATGAATTAGAATAAATAAATTTTAAAAAATAAAACCCTGTTTAAAACAGAAAATGAAAAAGATGTTGTGGGGAATAAGGGCTGTGTAAAGGTCCCACATATTTCTGGGAATCTAAAAGGCCCAAGTTTTTTCCTTGGACAGAGTGTATATTTGAAAAAAACCTTAGGAGATCCTAAGCTTTCTCCCCTGACTGATTTTCAGGCTTCACATAATCAGGAAGTAAGGGCTAGTGCAGAGTTTTAAATAGAGTTGTTGAGTGAAGGTATGCTCAAAATACACAAAGTTCATTTTCAAAGGTGGGAGGTTTTGTTTTTTGCTTTTGTTCTTTAAACTTAAGGATACATCTATTCAATCATTAGTTGACCACCAAGCTAATGGAACATAGACTTTAGTACCTACACATGATAATCAATAACACACCTTCTAAAATTTGTTCAGAAAAGTCACTAAAGAAATGGAAGTAACTACAATAAGAAACAACAAATGATCCCCAACCAGATGAAAGAATCTGATTTCTAGAGTTGTCACATTATAGTAGAAAAACCATTTAATTTTCAATAAGTAAAGAAATAAGAAATTATGGCTCATGCACAGGAAAAAAAGAAGTTAACAGAAATTACTCATGAGGAAGCCCATGTAGTGGATGTTCTAGACAAAGACTTTAAATATTTTTTAAAAAGGTTCTCAGACAGCTAAAGGAAACCACTTACAAAGAACTAAAACAAACTGTTAAGAATGATGTCCTACCAAATAATGAATATCAACAAAGATACATAAATTGAGAAAGGAGTCAAATAGGGTCTTCATAACTGAGATGAAAAATTCACTATTGAAGTGTTAAATATCAGATTTGGTCTGGCAAAAGGAAGGTGAACCTTAAGATAGGTCAATTAAGATTATTTAGTTTGAGGGGTAGAAAGAAAAAAGAATGAAGAAAAATGAAAAGAGACTAAAAAATCTGTGAAACCACCAGGCATACCAACATAGGCATAATTAGAATCCCAGGAAGAAAGAAAGAAAGATAAAGAATATTTAGAGAAATAACGGTTGAAAACATCTCAAATTTGACAAAAGACACAAATCTACTCATCTAAGAAGCTCAAAAAATTTCAGACAAGAGTAAGTTAAAAGGAACTGAGGCATATAAAAATCAAGCTATTGAAAGACAAAAACAGAGAATCTTGAAAGTAGCAAGAGCAAGGTGATTTATCAAGTACAAGGGACACTCAATGAGATTAACATCTGATTTAAAAAAAAAAATCATGACAGCCAGAAGGTACTGGGATGACATATACAAAATATAGTAACAAAAAACTGTTTTCCAAGAATTTTATATCTGGAAAAATTGTCCCTTAAAAGTTAAGGGGAATCTGGGTGTAGAGGGGCATACCTGTAATCCTAGTGACTGGAAAGGCTGAGCCAGAAGGATCAGAAGTTCAAGGCCAGCCTCAGCAATTTAGTAAGACTCTATCTCAAGATTAAAAAACTACTGGGCTGTAGTTCAGTGGTAGAGGGACACTGAACCAAAATCCAAGAACAACAACAACAACAACAACAACAACAAAAAAAGTTAAGGGGAGTTTAAAACATTCCTAGATTAAAATGGAGAGAGTTCATCAGTAGTAACATGCCTTATAAGAAATGATATAAAGAGCCTTGCAGGATGAAATGAAAGGATACAAAATAGTAACTTGAATCCACACAAAGAAATAAAAAATACTTATGAAAGTACTTTTTTTTCAAACTCCTCATTTTTCTGAGTGACTTAAAAGATACCAGAATAAATAAAATAATTATAAATCTATGTTGATGTATACACAATGTATAAAGACATGTGACAGTAACAACATAAAAGGGGAAGAATGAGACCACCTAGGAGCAGTTTCATACACCATTGAACTAAGTTGGTAGTAATTCAAACTAGATTATTATAAATTAAGAAGTTGTAATATCAAGGTTAATTCTTAAGAAAGTAACTAAGATATATTTTATAAAATTAAAGGGGGAGGGAACAAAATAATATGATAGAAAATATTTAACACAAAAGAAATTAGTAGTAGAGATAGAGGAAAAAAAGAAATAAGACACAAGAAGCAAATAGCAAGACGACAGAAGTCCTTCTTTATTAGCAGTTGCATTAACTGTAACTGGAGTCAACTCTCCAATTTAAAGTGAGAAATTTTCAGAATGGGTAAAGCAAACAACATGATCCAACAATATATTGTCTATAAGAGACTCACTTTAGATTAAAAAACATAAGTTAAAAATGAATGGATGGGAAAAGATATTTTATATAAACAGTAACTAAGAGAGAGATGACTGGTTGCATAAATATCAAGCAAAATAGACTTAAACATTGTTACAAGAGGAAAAGACCATTATGCAATGATAACAATGAATGTAATGATGTTATATCAAGAAGTTAAAAAAAGTGGGATTAGGATTGAGGTTTAGAGGTAGAGTACTCACCTAGCATGCGTGAGGCACTGAGTTCGATCCTCAGCACCACATAAAATAAAGATATGTGTCCATCTATAACTACAAATAAAAAATATTAAAAAATTAAAAGCATATGTTCTCAGTAACAAAGTCTCACATAAAAAAGCAAAAATAAGAAGAGAAATAAACTATTTAATAATAATAGTTAGAAACTTTCCATAATGAATAGCACACTTCCAAAATAGCATACTTTCCATAATGAATTTAACAGCTAGAAAGAAGATTGTTATCATTCATATGAATAGATTAACTGGGTGGTAACTGTAGGCAGGTAGGGTGTGGCTGGAGGAGGTGGGTTCCTGGGAGGATACTTTTTGGGGTATATATTTTATCCTTATTGAATGAAGCTCGCTCTCTCTGTTTCCTGGTGCCATGTCCTGAGCAGCTTTCCTCCACTGTACTATTCTGCCATAATGTTCTTCCATACCTTTGATCCAGAGCAATGGAGCTGGCTGGCTGTGGACTGAGACCTCTGAAACCACGAGCCCCATGATGAACTTTTACTTCTCTAAAATTGTTCTTGTTGGGTTTTTTGGTTGCAGCAGCAAAAATGCTGACTAAAACACAGACATCATATGTCTCCTGGAATCTCAGAATCAGTGTTCCTGGAAGAAATAAATACTGCTTTATGAGCTTTAGGGTGAATATACCCTCTACTCAATCTTTGTGTTTTATGGAAGACTCTTTTCCGTCCTCTGTCATCTCTCCTCTGTCTTCCCATCCCCAGAATTACAACCTTCAACCTTATATCAGGAATCTCTCTCTCTGATTATTGCATGCCTCTTCTTATTAGAAAAGAGAGAATGGCTTGGATAGAATATCAGTTGATATGAACAAGGATTCTTCAACATGGTCTTATGATCAGTTATTTGTCTCACAGTTTATCCATCAAATAGGTTCAGCATGGTAAAACTGAAAAATGTTAACTAAGAAAAATAATATTATTAATTTTAGACTAATATAAGCCTTCCTAGCAGCAATAATAAATGCTATAAGACAGTGAAATGGTATCTTTTTAAAATGCTGAGGTAAAAAACTCTCAATCTAGAATTTTATCTTTAATTTTATGCTGTCACTCAGGATTTATGACAATACTTAATACTTTTCAGAGACACAAATGGGAAGATCACTTGTCATCTACAAACTCTAGAACTATTTATAAAAGAGTATACTCTTGGCAAGAAGAAAGATGAGCTCAGAGTGAAGATGTAGAATAAACCATGCCAAGGTTCATGTTGTTGAAGGAACCTAGATACGTTGAATTTATTTAGATATTTTCTGTATATTAGAAAAATTATATGATTATATATATTATACATATTTTTATATTTCTATGACATTTAAATATATTTTATATATTTTTCTAATATTTATTATGTTAAAATTTAAGTATGTTATAAATGAACATTTATCTATTATATGTTAGTATTTAAGTATATTATATGTTAACATTTAAGTGCTAAATAAATGGACATACTATCAATAGCTTCTAAATTAGCAGAGAGGAAAAAGCAGGGAAGGATATAGAAACCATATAAATCTCAAGAAGGCATGAAAGAAGGATAAAAAATAAAAATTAGATGATATAAATAGTTAAAAGCACATGAGTAATCTCAATAAATATAAATGAAGTAGATATAACAAAATATATATTAACTGTTAATTACCTTCTCACCTTCCTGTAGTCACTTTTCGGCCAGTACTTCCCTTCCCCATGAACTTGAAGCCTATGTTTCTTTCTTTGCCAAAGGCATGTCGGGGTTTGCCAAAGGCACGTAGGGGAATGTATCTCATGCCACATGTGATAAATGTGTGTGACTTGTCTTGACCTTGTACGCTTTCACTGTCTGTTATGAAAACACCATGCAGGTTCCAGATGAAGCTGTTCATTCAGCCTGGAAGCCAGACATGAAGACATGTAGGGAAGATTAGTACAGGCTCTAAAGTCTAAAGCTGAGCCCAAGCAAGCTCAGCAGAGTCATAGCTAACACAACAAATCTGGGAGCACAAACAAATAAACAAAGAAATAAGCCATTGAGTTTGGAGTTACTTTCTTTAAAAGTCAGCTTTATGGCAACACATGTATGCAAATTGTATTTAGTCTTGTAGGGCTACTGTAAGTACTACAAACTGCATGGTTTAATACAACAGAAATTCATTGTCTCACAGTTCTGGTGGCCAGATGTCTGAAATTTACATTAGCTGGGTCAGTGTTCACCTGAGCACTGTAGAAAAAATTTTCCTTGCCTCTTACTAGCTTCTGCTAGTTTACTAGAAATCTTTAGCATTCCCTGGCTTGGAGTGGTGTAACTCTAGTCTCCACCTTTGTCATCACATGACATTTTCTCTAAGTGTCGCCATCTTCATATTTTCTGATGTTTTCATATCTTCTGAAATTAGGGACACAACCTACTCTACTATGATATCATTTTAACTAATTCCATAGACTAATTCTCCAGTGACCCTATTTTTACATAAGGTCACTCTGATTTATTGGGAGTTAACACTTCAACATATCTTTCTGGTGGAGGGACAATGCAATCTTCCACCATGCGACCAGCGCACTGGTTTCATTAAAGAGGTTCTTGGCATAAAAGTTAACTAGTGAGATCGAAATAAACACACAGACTCAGTTACCTTTTTCTATGACCAGGTCCGAGATGGCTCCCCCTCTGGCTCCCATCTCGAACCACCCGGTAGGGCAGCAGGGATTACTCAGGGCTAGCTGGAGAGAGAGAGAGAGAGCACGCCAGGGAGTAGCCTTTTATTGGGGAACAAGAAATTCAGGGGAGAATTCCATCCAATGAAGGTTGAGGAGGGCAGCACTCCAAGGTCAGGGTCAGTGATTGGCCCCAGGGTCAGTGGTCAAGTCACACCCCCACACGGACAGGCTCTCGCACCAGGAGAGGGTCGGGAAAGCTCCGACACAGTTTAGCCAGAGCGCCTCAGACCCAAACTGGGAGTTGCCCAGTCACGTGTGAGAATGGCTCCCCACAGCAACCCATGACACTAATACATAAATTGGATTCTAGAAGTTGTATGTTTCTGTAATAAAAAACTAAAATATGTGGCATTGCTTTTGAATACAAGCTGCAGGTGGTAGAAAACTATTTTTGGAACCTGTGAAAATGGACATGTCTTATAGTGGTAAACCATTGGGAAAAATATTACTTGTGAATTACTACCTGCCATAACTTAGAAGGCAGAAAAGGTCCCAAATGAACTTGCATTTTGTGCAAGGAGATTTATGACAATATGTTGCTGTCTTGAATTGGTTGTTATTAGCTGCATTTGATAAAATGCAAGGGGAAATGACATTTTTGGAAGGAGGAATGAAAGGAAAACAATCCAGAGAATCTATGATTGCAAAACTGACAAATGGAACTTTTTCTCATTTCTAACCAATAAAATTGAGCATTTTTTTATGAATGTGGAGTGTAATTCCTTGTCCAATTGACTTTATTATAGACAGTGTGACATAATTTTACCAATGTAATGAGAACAGGCATACTGTGAACCAAGGTAAAACTTTGTAAACATGTTAAAGAAATTAACAAGTTTAATCTATGGATATTATAGATTTCTATATACAACAAACAAAAAAACTATGTCCCTCCCTCCCTCCCTCCCTCCCTTCCTTCCTTCCTTCCTTCTTTCCTTCCTTCCTTCCTTCCTACCAGGTATTGAACTCAGGGGCACTTGATCACTGAACCACATCTGCAGCCCTGTTTTGTATTTTATTTAGAGACAGGGTCTCACTGAGTGCTTAGTGCCTCACTTTTGCCGAGGCTGGCTTTGAACTTGATTCCCAAGACACTGGGATTTCAGGCATGTGCCACTGCACCCTGCTTGTTTTCTTTTTTTGTACTGCAAATTGAACCTAGGATCTCATGCATGCTAGGTAAATGCTCAACTACTGAGCAAATCACCAGCTTCCTATGTATTCTTTTTAAGTACATGTGGAGTGTTTGTGACAATTGATGACATACTAGTACAGAAATTTCAGAGAATCAACATTATGTAGACAATTAACAGTGTAATTAAGTTACAAATCAACAATAGTTAAAAAAACTCAAAACACCGTTGAAAAAAATTAATGCACTTTCCCATAATTCACAAGATAATGATGAAATTCCAGTAGAATTATAAATGTGAACATCAGTGAAAATACATGTGGCTGGGACTACTGCACAATCTCTCCTTTTATTGTAACCGGGATATACCAGGGTTTCTTAACCAAGGACTGAATTTTTAGCCCACTTTGTTGTTAAGTGTGGCCATATGACTGAAGATTCACATCAAAAGAATATGACTGTAAGTGATACTCTTGTTTCCAGGCCTGGCATATAAAACTTTACACACATCTTACTGCACACTCTTTACCTTTCTGTTTGTAGGATTGATGGAAACTAAAGTGACCTTGAGAGACATTGAGGATGACAGCTTAGGACCCAGAGATATCTGTGAACTTGAAATGCCTACTCTGCTTCTTAGGTAAGAAGTAAATAAAGTATTGTGTTAGTCAGTTTTTCATTTCTCTGACCCAAATAGTTGACATAAACAACTTAAAGGAGGAAAGATTTATTTTGACTCATGATTTCAGAGGTTTTGGTCCATGGCTGTCTGGCTCCATTGCTTTGGACCTGAAGCAAGCAAGAACATCATGGCAATGGAAGGCTATGCAGCTCATGACAGCTGTGAAGCAGAGAAAAGATGAGGCTGGGGATAAGAAATAACCTTTCAGGACACACCCCCAATGACCATCTGTCTCCAATCATGCCCCACCACCCATAGTTTCTACCACCTCCCAGTAGTCCGTTCATTATCAATGGATTAATCCACTGATGCTCCTCATTATCCAATCATTTCCCCAAAGCCCTACCTCTGAACATTGCTGCATTGTGGACCAAGGCTTCAACATATGAAACTTTGGGGAACATTACAGATTCAAACCATAACAAGTATCTTATTTAATCTATTGTGTCTTGGATTCTCTTTGTTGGTAGTTATTTCATTTGCTGTAATCCATATTCAGTATTTCTGGGATCAAGCTAATGCACCTTTTAGGGGGGAGGAGTAAATTTATGGTTTAATACATGTATTTAAAAATATTAAAAATAAATAAGTATTGGCTAAAGAATCTGGAATAAGAGTAATAGAGTGATTAAAGAAACTAATTAAAGAAATAGAAAAGAAAAAATAATAAAAATTATGAAGAAATAAAAATAAGGAAAGAAACAATAGAGATCAAGAAAACAAAAACTTGAGCTGGGGATGTGGCTCAAGCGGTAACGCACTTGCCTGGCATGCGCAGGGCGCTGGGTTCAATCCTCAGCACCACATAAAATAAAGATGTTGTGTCCACCGAAAACTGAAAAATAAATATTAAAAAAATTCTCTCTCTCTCTAAAAAAATACAACAAAAAAACCCTTTTTCTTTGGAAAAAAAACAGATCACTTCTAGTAAGACTAATCAACAGATAGAATAAGGACACACTAAATATTACAAAAGGAAAATGGGACATCATGACAGGTGAAATTGGAACTTTTAATATCACTAGGGAAGATGAAATTGGAACTTTTAATATCACTAGGGATAATTAAAACTAATTTGAGGGGCTGGGATTGTGGCTCAGTAGAAAAGCTCTTGCCTAACACACGTGAGGCTCTGGGTTCAATCCTAGGCACCACATTAAAAAAAAAATAAAGTTTATTGTGTACCCTTACAACTAAAACAAATATTTTTAAAAAACTAATTTGAAATGTTAGATGAAATAGAAAATTTCTAGAAAAATGAAAGTGAACAAATCATTGAAAAAGAAAAATATAGTAAATCATTAAGCTAATTGATTTAAATAAAAATTAAAAACCAATAAACTAAATCCAAATAATATAATAAATTAAGTTTAAGCTCAGATAATTTTTTAAAAAATATTTTTTAGTTGTTGATAGACCTTTATTTTATTTATTTATACGTGGTGCTGAGAGTTGAACCCAGTGCCTCACACATGCCGACAAGTGCGCTGAGCCACAGCCTCAGCCCCATAAGCTCAGATAATTTTGTAGATGAGAAAAATATAATTTCTATTCTATCACCAAATTTATCATTATTTCTTTAGATAGTTTTGTTTCCCCATTCATTCTTTCCCCTCTTTCTGAGATTCCAACTCTTAGGCTGCATCTTTTGATATTGTCATACAAATTTGTGAGGCATTAGGTTTTTGTTTCCAATTTTTCTTCTATTTTTTTCAGAGCAGATAATTTTAATTATCTATCTTTAAATTCACAATCTCTTTCCTCTGTTGTCTGCATTTAAGTAATTCCATACAGTGAGTTTTATTTCAGATTTTAATTTTTCACTCCTAATTTTTTCTTGGTTATGAATATATTTTTATTTTTTTCACTTAGCGTATTTATAATAAATACCTTAAAGTTCTTGTCTGATAATTTCAACATCTGGTTCTTTTGGGGATTAGTTTTTGTTGATCATCTTTTCTCTTAAAAATGAATTGCATTTTCCTGATTCTTCATGTCAAGTAATTATAGATTGAATCTGATCATTGTGATATGTCATACAGCCTCTGGATTCTCTTATAGTCCTCCAAATTAAAGCTGATGTTTTAGCTTTATCAGGCAGTTAACTTGGTTAGATCCAAACTGAAACTCTTCCTTGCCTGTGATTGGCAACATAGGTCACATCTCAGGTTAGAAAACTGATTTCAGTTTGCTACATACATGTCAGAGATTTAGAAAAGGGTTATATAAAGAATCTGGAGTTTCTGTTCCCTAGCTCTGTCCTTTGGGATTTCCCCCTTCTCTCTGGTGGCTCTGGTTACCTTGGATCCTTCTCCTGTTTCTTCCATCTGGAAAGAAACTAGACTTTCTATTGTAGTCATAGCTGTTATATGCTACTCTGAGACTGTGGCTGCCCTCAAGACAAAGCCATACAAAATGGGAAACCCACCCTCTGTCAGTAATTTTTTTCAGGTTTCAACTCTATTATATTCTTTTGTTTATTTTCCAGAACTCTCAGTTGTTTTTTGCATTTTATCAGAATTTATTGTTTTCTGTGAGAGAGTCTTGTAAGTAGCTATATTTGTCAGGGTCCTCCAGGGAAACAGAACTAATGTAATATATGAGGGGATAATATAATTTATGAAAGGCTTTATTAAATTGGCTCATATGCCCACAGAGGATGAAAAGTTCCATGATGGCCATCTGCAAGCTGATAGTATTGCTTGGTCCAAGAAGCTGGAAGGCTCAGAATTAGGAAGGCTTCCTATTCAAGGCCAAAAGACTGAGGACCCCAGAGTTCTGCTGGTACAAGTTGCAGAGTCCAAAGTCTGAGGAAACTGGAGTCTGATATCCACAGAAATAGCTGCTCAAAATGTACCCAATCTGGAGGGAACAGGCATTCATTTTCCTGTTCTATCTAGCCCCAGACAATTGGATGGTGCCTGCCTACATTCAGAGTAAAGTCTTCCTCACTTAGTTTGCAGGCTTGCATGCAACTCTTCTCTGGAAAAACCCTCACAAATTCACCTAGAAGTAATGGTTTTCCAATTCTTTTTTTTTTTTAAGATAGACTTTTATTTTGATAGACCTTTATTTTATTTATTTATATGGTGGAGAATTGAACCCAGTTCCTTACACATACCAGGTAAGTGTGCTACCGCTGAGCCACAGCCACAGCTACGGTTTTCCAATTCTTTAAGCATCTTTTTGTCCAGTCAAGTTGATATCCCTAAACTGACCATTGCAGGTGCTTACTTCTCTGTACTAGAAGTGGCATTAATTCTGACGTTAAACAGTTTTAGAGAATAAAAAAGAATGGAAATCTATGTAGTATAATCTTTCCAGGAAAATGAACAAGTCAGTACCAGAAAGCAAATCTAAACTCAGTAAGACCTCTACATTGAGAGACCTCTACAAAAACTTTGCTGAGAATTTTAAAATGACTAATTAGAAAAAAAACTAATATCAGAATTGATATCTGAATTATCTATATGCAAAAAAAAGAACTTTACCCATTGAAAGTAAAATTCCTGGGGCTGGGGTTGTGGCTCAGGGGTACAGTGCTCGCCTAGCATAAGTGAGGCACTGGGTTTGATCCTCAGCACCACATAAAAATAAATAAATAAAAATAAAGGTTTTGTGTCTACCTACAATTAAAAATATTTTTTTAAAAAGAAAATAAAACTCCTGTTTCTTCTACTTATTTTACTACTATTTTAAATACTAAACTCTGTCATCAAATGTATGAGTTTTCTTCTCACTTCAAGCATTTCTCCACTTCTCTGTAGATATTGGCTGGATATCCTACCATTTAACTTAGTTTCAATGGGATTTATTTTGGGATAGTATCAGATTCTACAGGGTAAAGATTCAATCCCACAGGACTGCTCCAATTTGAGATGCCAATTCTAAGTCCAGGTGTAACCTATGCTTCTGGCCAACTGGCCTTAACTCAGAGGTTCCCATGACCTCTTCCCTGGGTTTGCCAATTTGCTAGAATGTTTCACAGAACCCAGGAAAACAGTTTAATTACTAGGTTACTAGTTCATTATAAACTGGTACAACTTGGAAACAGCCAGATATAAGAAGTGCATAGGGCAAGATATGTTGGAAGAGGTATGGAGCTTCCAAGTCTTCTCCAGACTGCTGTTCTCACAGTACCTCCATGTGTTTATCAGCCTTCTTGTCTCTTAAGGATTCTTATGGCGGCTCCATCACATACACATGGTTGATTATTAATTCAATCTCTCTCCTCTCTTGTTGCTGGAAGATGGGGGATGGGACTGAAAGTTACAAGCTTCTAATCATGGCTTGATTTCTCTGACCAGCTCCATCCAAGAAACCCACCAAGAGTCACCTCAGGTCACCTTAGAACAAAAGATGCTCCTGTCACCCAGGAAATTTCAAGGGGTTTAGGAACTAATCTAATTGTTAAAGACCAAATATTAGAACAAAAAGAGATTCTAAGCACCCCTATCACTTAGAAAATTATAAGAGTTTTGGGGGCTATGTGTCAGGAACTGGAGAAAGTGATATATATTATATTTTTTATTATTTCACGCTGTATACAAAAATTAAGGTGATCATGGACTTACATGTAAAAGCAGAAACTATAAAACATCTAGATGAAAACATAGAAGGATACCTTTATAACATTACAACATCAATAAAAATAATGAAAAAAAAATTAGCTAGGACCCAGAAAACAGTGATTAGAAAGGAAAAATTAACCATATGAAATTCTTAAAAACTTCTACTCATCAAAAAACATTGTTAAGAGAATAAATCGTGGTGGTATGGTTGTCATAGCCATGGAGAAAATATTTGCAAAAATATTTTTTTATCTGATAAAGGACTTGAATTCAGAATATATAAGCAGTTTCTTCAACTCAATGAAATTAGACAAACAATTCATTTTCTACAAAAATGGTTCAGACAACTTGAATAAGTATCTTGCAAAGAATTATACACAAATGGCCAATAAATGTACACAAGAATTATTCAACATCATTATTCATCTGAAGATTTTAAACTAAAATCATAACACGTTCTCTAGAATTGCTAATCTTAAAACAAGAAAACAACCAAATAAAACTGACAATACAAAATGTTGGTAAGGAGTTAAAACAATAAAAATTCTCAGACATTGCTAAGTGGGGATATGAAATATATGGCCATTTTGGAAACTATGTTGGCAAGTCTTATAAAATCGAACATAGGCCAACCAAAATCCAGCAATTTTACTCTTAGATTTTTACCCAAGGAATATAGAAACACATGTTCAGAAAATATTTGTACAAAAATGTTAATAGCAGCTTTATTCATACTATCCAAAACTAGAAACAAAATATTCATCAGTGGAGGCTGAATAGTCATAAATACATAGAATGGAATGCTACTCAATATTAAAAATGCATCTTTTACTGAAATGTACAATAATATGGATGAATTTCAAAAACATTTTGTTAAGTAAACCAAGGTAGATGCAAGAGCACATACTCTATGCATTTATAATAAGAATAAAATGGAAATACATATATATATATATATATATATATATATATATATACATACATATACATACACATAGATAGATAGATAGATAGATAGATAGATAGCAGAGTGGGATTAAGTGGTTTTTCAAATAAATTAATAGAACAGAATAGAAATCCAAGAAACAGACAAATAAAGGCATGGAAACTTGATATAGACAGAGGTGGCATTGAAAGTCATTGGTAAAAGAACAATATATCAATAAAAGGTAGGGGGATAATTGATTATATATGCAAGAAAAAACAAAAATTAGATTGCTATAATCTTTTACTATAGTTCAGGATCTGGGTAGACTAATGATCTAATGTGAAATGCAAGAGTTTGAAATTTTTGAAAAAAACGTAAGGATGTCTTTATGACATCAGATTAGAGAAAGATTCCTTCCTTCCTTCCTTCCTTCCTTCCTTCCTTCCCTCCCTCCTTCCTTCTTTTCTTCCTTCTTCCTTCCTTCCTTCCCTCCTTCCTTCCTCCCCTCCTTCCTTCCTTCTTCCTTCCTTCCCTCCTTCCTTCCTTCCCTCCTTCCTTCCTTCC
>NW_026000174.1:29141505-29161281 GCF_001458135.2 Marmota marmota marmota | reverse complement strand
CCTTCCTTCCTTCCTTGGTACTGGGGATTGAACTCAGGGGCACTCAATCACTGAACCACATCCCCAGCCCTATTTTGTATTTTATTTAGAGACACTGAATAACTTGGTGCCTTGCTTTTGCTGAGGCTGGCTTTGAACTCGCAATCCTCCTGCCTCAGCCTCCTGAGTTGCTGGGATTACAGGCGTGCACCAACGTGCCCAGCTGAAAGATTTCTTAAATAAGACACAACCCCCCCGCAAAAAATGAAGGAAAAGGTTGGTAAATTTTGTTAAATTAAAATATAAATCTTACGTACATTGAAAGACCAAATCACAAAATGGAACTACAAATTTGAAACCTGTATAACAAAGGAAGTTTTGGTACTCAGAATATATAATGAATTGTTACAAATAAATGTGAAAAAGAGTATGAAAAATATGCGAAGAGAAAAGAGACCAAAGTGTATTAATTAGAAGAGAAAACTCACATGGCTAATAAACATACAAAAAGATTTTTAACCTCATTCCTCAGGGGAAAAGACATTAATAGAACATGTAGAACAACAAATAAAACAAAATTAAAATAATGAAAAACAAAGTAAGTTAAGGCTAACAATATCATACTTTGAAAAAGATATGGGAAAATAAGGAGATTAAAGAATAAATATCTAAAATGAAGAAAAAATAATGAGGACAGACTTAGCCTCTCAGATATTATAGCCTTCTGAAAAGCATATGATCATTTTTAGTAGAGCTAATAACAGAGCCCATAAAGTACAGTGGTGTAAACAAGATAGGTGTTGGTCTTTTTCATGTAACAGTTCGTAAGTATCTCAAAGCAAGTAATGTTCTTCTCTCATCCTCTCAATTGTTTGTATCTCTGGAGTTGAATGCTTAATCCTTTGGGAAAAGAAAAAGGAGCCAGGAAAATGCCATTTCTGGGATTCATCCTTAAAAGGACTGGAAATATCAGCAATATGATACTAATTTATGACCAGTGATATATGAGTAGCCACACTTTGTTGTTACAAGGGAGTCTGGGAAATATTGTCTTTGGTTCAATACTTTATACACAACTAAAACTATTACATTAGAAGAAAGAACAGTTATTATGGACAAAAATTTATCTTTTACAATATATGATATTAGTATAATATCAGACAAATAGATCAGTGGATTGATATAAGTCAGAAGTAGATCAAAATGTATGTGGAAAAGGTGGTATTCCAGTTTAGTGGGAAAAAGACAGTTTATTTAATAAGTAGCTCTGGTATCACTGTTACTCTGAAAGAAAAGAAATCTAGATTTTCATATTATACACAAAACAAAAAAATGCAAAATAGGGACTGGCGGGGGTAGCTCAGTGGTAGAGCATCTGTTTAGTACACATAAGGTCCTGGGTTCAGTCCACAGCACCAAAACAAACAAAAAAGTCTCAAAAATAGAAAACTAATTCTAGGTGGATTAGATTTTAAAATGTAGAATAAATAAATATTAGAAAAAACTGGAAGAAATGTTACAAATATTGGGAGAAAGAGACTTTCTTTAGCAAAAAAAGGGGAATTATAGATATTTTTAACTGCATAAAAATAAATAATTATGGCAAAATGCCTAGTCAACAAAAAGACAAAAGATCATTGGAAAAATATTTGCAGCACATGTAATAGAAAATCTATTAATAATAATAATAGTAATATAAAAAATAATTAAGCGCTAACTATGCACTATTCAGGTTCTAGACTTTTTTTTATTTAGCCCACGTATTGTCCAAAGTTCCTATAAATTATTCAGAGGCCATCAGATTGTCATGACAATTTCTTTTTTTTTAATTAATTTATTTATTTTTAGTCGTACATGACAGCAGAAGTCATGACAATTTCTAATGTACGAAAAAACTGCTAATTTTGAGGGTACTGGGAATTGAAACCAGAGACCAGCCCTTTATTTTAAGACAGTCTCTCACTCAGTTGCTTAGGGTCTAGCTTAGTTGTTAAGGTGGGCCTTGAAATTGTGATCCTCCTGCCTCAGCTTCTGGAGTCACTGGAATTACAGGCCTATGCCACCTCGCCTGGCAAATACCCAATGCTCAGTCCTTATTGCTCCTCATTTCTTTATCTTTCTCTCTCTCTCTAACTGGTCTCATCTAATCTCATGGCTTTACCTTTTATATACTGTCTTTTATTTCTAGACAGGATTTCTCTATCAACTTAAGACTCAAAATACCTTAGCATCATTATGTGGTTAATAGGAATCTCAAATTTAACATGTCCAAAAACAAGCTAATATTCTCTCCCTCTTGCAATCTTCCATATCTTAATAATGGACACTGTACTTTTCAGATTCTTAGGCAATAATTACTGTTTTCTTTTCTTCCTTCCTTCCTTCCTTTCTTTCTTTTTTGTGGTGCTGTGGATTAGAACCCAGGACCTTGTGCATGCAAGGCAAGTACTCTACCAACTGAGCTATAACTCCAGCCCAATTATTGGTTTCTTCTTTAACTTCTCTTTCTTTCATTCAGCATATCAAATACAGCAGCAAATTCTGATATTTCTTTCTTCAAAATTCATCTTAAATCTGACCACTTTTCTTCATTTCTATAATAATTATATACTTCCAGGCCATTATCTCTCTCACCTGAGGTTATTGCAATGGATTTCTAGCTGAAAACTGACAACTTTGTATAAAATATTAACAATATCTATTCTAATCCCTTTCATGTTCCTCTCAACTTATTCTTATGCGTTTTGTTTTCTTGATTTAGCTCTTATTACCCCATAACATGATGTATATTTATTTATTGGCCTGTGCATCTTCTACTCTAGGATATAAACTTCATGAAGACAGGGGGAGACTTTGCTCATTGTTGTGTATAGTAGGTACTCAATAAGTACTTATTGAATGAATAAACGAATGCAGGAATTGAATGACTTATCTTAGACTAATCAGTATTTACCCACTGGAACTGAGGATGTGCATATGTATTATATTGGTGCCAAATACTGAAAAATACTTTTTTTTAACAAGGCAGTAGTGGCTAATGCATAGGCAATTGACAGTGTCTGCTGTAGAATACAAATGTTTTATAGAAGAGATAACAAATGTATGAAAAGATGTTTGAAGAAATGAAATTAAACACTAGTAAGAATCTCTTTGTCATAAAATTGACAGAAACAGAAAAGAGTGATAATATCCAGTGAGGAGACATATGCATTTTTATTTTGCTAATGGGAGAATGAATTGCTACAACTTTAAAAAAGTAATCAGGTAGTATCTATTAAATTAAAACATACACTAAAATCTCAATTTTGGAAATTAAACAAAACAAGAAAAGCAACTATAATACAGGATATTTGTTGTAACATTTTTTTGTGTACTGGGAATTGAACTCAGGGGCACTCAACCACTGAGCCACAACCCCAGCCCCATTTTGTATTTATTTAGAAACAGGGTCTCACTGAGTTGCTTAGAACCTTGTCTTTGCTGAGGCTGGCTTTGAATTCTTGATCCTGCCTCCTGAGCCACTGGGATTACAGGTATGTGCTATTGGAACCAGCTTTCAGTAGCATTTTTTCCTTATTTATTTATTTATTTGTATTTATATATAATGGTGGAATGCATTGCAATTTCAGCAGCATTTTTATGGTAATGCAATTTGCAAATAATTTGTATACCCACATATAGGGATAGGGCTATAAATAATTTATAGTACATGAAATCATAATATATATGGCTATTATCAGAATTTATTTGATCTAAATATGAAGAGATGCCTATGCTATGTTTTGAAAGCAAATTACAAAGTAGCATAAATATCATAATTTTGTTTTTCTACAAATAACACAGAATACATACATATATAGTCAATGTACATATATGTATGTCTTTGAAATGGCTAAAGATCTTTTCTTCAAGAAGCTTAGTTTTATTATAAGAGAAAGAAAGCCTCCTCAGAAACATCCAGAAAGTAGAATTAAATAAAGGAAATGGAAAATAAAGAGTTAACATTAAAAATTCATTTTAAAAGTCATAGCATCTAATTAATAGATAGGCAAGGGAAAGAGAAAATGAAGTGGGAAAGAAAAACAAAACAGGAAAAGTGTCCAGAACTGAAGGGCATGAGATTTTAGATTGAAAGAGCATCCAGGTGCCCAGGACTATGAGTGAGAAATAAATCTATATCAAGGTACATTATTGTCAAAATTTAAAAGAACATGGGTAAAAATAAAATCCCAAAAGCTTGGAGAGAGGGAGGGAGAAAGAGAAAGAGAAGTAGGTTATATAGGACCAGGAATATCTTTGTATCAACACTGAAGTCTAGAATACAATGGGAGAACACTCATAAAATTCTAAGGAAAGATGATTTTTTAATCTAAAATTCCATAATAAGTCAAACTATCTATTGAATATCTGTATAGATAGCTAAATTTTCAGATATACAAAACCTGAAATTTATTCCTCATATATTCATTTTTCCAAAGAAGTTATTAGAGAATGTGCTCCAAGAAAATGGGTTAAGTAAAGCAAGAAAAAGGAAATGCCAGGATGTCTGTTATGTAGAAGAGAGAGCAGTCAGTCTGAAATTTGAGTTGAAAGACTGAATTTCAATATTAGGTCAAGGTTCTCCAGAGAAGTAGAATCAACTGGATGGATACACACACACACACACACACACACACACACACACAGTTTTTTGTTTTTTTTTAAACAAGGAATTGTGGGGGTTACTAGAGTTTGGATTTTTATGTGAACCATGTGGTAAAGGCTTGTTCTTTGCATGGTGCTATTGGGAGGTGGTACATGAGGGTAGGAAAATGGGAGATGATTATTATTACCCTAGCTACATGTATGACTGTACATGTGGTGGGACGCTACATCGTGTACAATCAGAGAAATGAAAAGTTTTACTCCATTTGTGTACAATGAATTGAAATGCATTCTGCTATCATATATAACTAATCATAACAAATAACAAATAAAAAAAACACCCAAACAAACACTTCAAGATTCCTGTATCTCTTTCTGATTGAATTTCATGGGAATCTTTGTGTTAGGCATTCTTGGGATGTCTACTATAAGGAAATGCTTTTATTTTCTCAACAGTAAATGAAGAAGCAGTAGTGAGGAAGTGGGAGTGATACAGATGCAGAGTTATTAATAGATGTGTTACAGGTCACTGCAAATGGTCATCTTAAAAAAATTCTGCAGTTGAATGATCTGTATGAATTATTTTAAAAGCTTATTTATTAAACTATATTCTGGTCTCTTGTTTAGGACAGTGTCTATGATGTGTAGTATAAAACTATAATTATTAAGATAATCTAAAACTCTAGCTTATCTTTATGTACACAACCTTATAGTTCAGGAAAGTTGGGTTTTTATTCCCACTATTTCTAGGTTGTATTTGCCTCCTGTAACACTTGATGACCCTTCCTTTAAATATATCTGATGCATCTTTCAATGCATATATTGAAATGACTTGTGATGATTGTAAACGGTATGCTCATGGAATTCATATACAGTGATTCTTTTTCCTATTCTTAGATTTTAGCACCCATACTTTACACATTTTGATGTAGCTGGATAAATTGTTCTTAATTATCTTTTTTTTTTCGGTTGCACCAATCACAATTTTATTTATTTATTTTTTAGTTTCTTTTCAGTTTTTATTTATTTAATTTTTTTTAATTATTATTTGTTCAAAACATTACATAGCTCTTGACATATCATATTTCATACATTTGATTCAAGTGGGTTATGAACTCCCATTTTTACCCTGTATACAGATTGCAGAATCATATCGGTTACACATCCACGTTTTTACATACTGCCTTACTAGTGTCTGTTGTATTATCTTAATGTCTGTATTATCTTAGTGTCTGTTGTATTATCTTAATTATCTTAATGCTGATTTTGAAAACCAAGTTGGGTATGGTGGTGCATACCTATAATCCTAGTGTTTGGGAGGCTGAGGCAGGAGAATTGCAAGTTCAAAGCCAGCTGTAGCAACTGGGTAAGGCCCTAAGCAACTGGGCAAGGCCCTAAGACCCTGTCTCAAAATAAAAAATAAAAAATAAAAAAAAGTATTGGGGTTGTGGCTCAGTGGTTAGCGCCCTTGCCCTGGGTTCAATCCCTGGTACCAATAAATAAATAAATAAATAAATAAATAAATAAAGTAGTTTTACAAAATTCTCCCTGTTGTATATTAAAACATGAACTGTAAAGTAGAGTAATAGAAGTCTGTTGGTGACCTCAATAGTCTTTTAGCTAACAAAATAATACCAAGGATCAAAATATTGCTGGTTTAAAAGAGTTTCCTTGTTTCCTATTTTTAATTATAACGATCTTAATATAAATTATAATGTTCGTGTAAATAATCAACTTACATTTTAAAATCTCTTTTAAGTGAATGACGTTAAATACATGAATGTATTTCATACTTAATTTGGGAAATAACTGAAACTTCAAAGTAAATACATTCAATTTCAATAATAATATGCATAAAAATAAATACCTATGGATTAATGAATATTAATATGATTGTAAGGACAAATAATTATATTCTGTTACATTTTTCTATTTAAACAAAAATTTAATTTTAAAATATAAATGTTTTAGTAATTAAGGACTTTTTCCTAATTTGATTTTTTTCTGTTTGTTAATCCAGGTACTGTTACTTATTGTACTTCTTACTTACTTGTTCTCCTCCATTTGTTTCAGAATATCTTTTCCATTGTGATTAATATAGAAAGTATCATAAGTAAATTTAGAAAATAACTCATCTGGGCAACAGAAATACTACATTTCTATTATGTGTTAGGATATATTTATTCCTGACTGCATAAAAATAAGAGAGACCATAGACAATAATCAGAATTATAATTAATTTCGCTATTTGTAGTGTATATCACATACACAATTCCTAATCTGTAGGCAGGAGATAAATGCTTCATGAAGCATGGTCATTATTATGGTTTATTTTGCCAGATGTGGTGATACGTGCTTGAAATCCTAGTGACCCAGGAGGCTGAGGCAAGAGGATTACAAGTTTGAAGCCAACCTCTAAAATCTAGTGAGTCCCTAAGCACCTTAGCAAGACTCTGTCTCAAAATAATATGAATAAATTAATTAGTACATTTGAAAAAAGGGTTGACTCAGCGATAAAGTGCCCCTGTGTTCAATCCCTAGTAACAAAAACAACAGTAAGAACTTATTTTAAGTAAATAAAAATACCCAAATTAATATTTTAAAAAGGATCTAGCATGATGCTAGTTCAATAAATAATATTAAACAATTAAACATCACTTATTTTTAAAGTTTTTTTGTCAAGATAGGCCAATGATTATCACATATTTAAAAATATTCTTTTGACATCTTACAATATAATTTTAGGTAATACTGTTCTAGTTTTGCAAGGTCAATAATTTTCAGTTTTATCATTATACGGTGGTGATGCAGTAGATAATGTGGTCTTCAGTTTTGTAAACAGCTACCACCTGGCTTACTGAGACTAACACTTTAACACCAAAAAGTAAAACTTGGTAAGATAGATTGTGTAATGCACAGATCTTATGTTGCAGTTATAATGTTAAGAAGTCCTTGTTATTATGAATGTGCATTATGAGTATATTGTACACAGTCCTGGTATGCAAATGTGTAGCATTCAGAGAAGTGAAATAATTCTGTGTTATTATTATCTTTGTAAATTACATCTTAAGAGTTTTTGAGGACTTTATGATGGCAGTTTTCTATAGTCACAGTTATACAGTATATGCAGCACAAAGTGTTTTCTTTCACTATTAACAATAACTGAGCCAATGAAAATGCTTTTTAAATATACACCCGGCAAGCAGTTATTTGGCTCTTCCTTCTTACTATCCACAAACCATCTTTTATAGTCTTTTAAGACAGCATAAGAAACAGCTTTGTAAACATCTGTTTTTCATTGTTAATTGTCAGGAAAACTGGGGACTTAAATGCTTCTTTGGAATTCTCCTAATTCTATCAAGAATAAGTTGTATATACTAAATTTTCTTTTTTAGATAATTCCTTTAGGCTTCTTAAAAAAAATCCTGTCTTTCATTCATTTTATATTATGATATTTTTATAGATATTTGAGGACATTGCTTTGTATTAATTAAAGTTTTTAGTAACTGGTTATATTTTACGGAAAAGATAAATGATATAGAGTTAAATGCAATGTGCATTTTCAAATCATTTTTAGAGTTTTCTTGGGCATATTCCATATTTAAGTATGTAATAAAAGGTATTTGATAGCCAAAGGAAAGATTAAGTTAGAGCTTCAGATCTCCTGACGTAATTATTCTTTTGGAAATATGCTTTATTTTCATAGGGTTTTTCTGTTCCAATAACTGAGCCATTAATGTCAACAGAATATCTCTGGCAATGATATACTAAGAAAACTTTTGCAATAATACAGTGTGACTTCCTTCTAAACGAGAAGGATCTGTTGCAATAACTACTTTAAAAATATTAAAATTTGGTCTAGTTTTCCTGAATTTTTAATGTTAAAGTAAATGTATCTATCTCTTGAGAACAGAAAGAGCATCCACAATTTAATAATTAAGTAATATGTAATAAATAATAATTTTTGTTGCCTATAAATAGACCTAAGTAACAAAAATAAGGAATATTAAGAGAAGAATTGTTAGTTAAAACTTTTTTTTTCAGAATGTACTAATTTAAAAACATTTACAACCTTTATTAAATTGAGATCTTACTGTGCAGTTAGAATGCATTTTCATTTTTTCTTGTACTTTATTAGTTTCTAAGCTGGTAGAAATTGGGAACTCACTATTCACTATTTATATTTGCTTTTAGTTTTTGCTTTCAAACTTGTATTGGAGTGCTGTAGAACTAGGCCTTATCACTGTATATAAAATTAATTGAAATGACATATTGTTGCAGTTTCTATGACAACCATATCATGATGCTGATGTTCTTAAAAATTTATAAACTATAATCTGAAATATGCTAATTCTAGTGAACACAGTTAACACTTATTTGCTTAATATTCATTTTAGTACTAAACTTCATCAACTTTGAAAGTAGGTTGATAACATATTGTATACAATTAAAAGAGGTATTTATATTGAGCTCTTGAGTTTAAATATTTTTCTCAGACACCTACTATACTAGAACTTTAAGTGTAAGTAAAGCTTTTCATATTATTTTCATAGACATTAATGAACATGAGGTAATTTAAATAACTGAGGTAATTTAAATAGTATATTCCAGATAAAATGAAATAACATTAATGAACATGAGGATAGTCATTGTGGCAAACTCTCAGTATTGTTGTCTTTCTCCCCTCAATTGAAGGATAATATACTCAAATATAATGCAAAAGATCCTAATAAAAACTTCAGAAAGTTGAAAAAGTCTGATGAATTATTTAAATAATAGCAGACATCCAGATACTTGGGAACACTGAATTCTTTTTTAGCTTTCATTTGTTTAATTGATTTTAGAAAGTAAGTATCTCTATTTTATTATAGGTACACAAGACATAAAACTAAGCAAGTTATGGAATAATTTTGCATAGCAATTATATTGAGCACTTTGATTTAAGATACAATTTGAGGTTTCTTTTAGAACTGATTTAAAAGTAAAATATGTTATTTAGAATTATATCATAACTACATATTCTCTTAAACAGCTTTTTTTTAGGTATATCATTTGATAAGTCAGAAAACTACTTTTAGAAATGTATATAATTTATTGAATAGTAAAATAACTGAGGTAATTTAAATAGTATATTCCAGATAAAATGAAATAACATCATGTGGAATTATCAAATACTGAACATGATATTTCTGCTGGCATTTTAAATAAAATTTAATTTTTAGTATATATGCAATAGTTTAAAAAACTATTTTTATTTATTAAATCATAAAAGCACAAAAGGTAAATCCTTAGTTTACATACTTTTAATTATTTACTTGCATACATTAAACACTGAATATATTTAAGTGTGAATAAGACTTCAATATAATTGTGATATTTAAAAACACATACATCAGAAATCCTGTATTTAGAAATTTTCACAATGGCAATCTGGGATTTGAGAAGAAAGATTTTTAAGTAAAAAAATTTTAAATTAGAGAATTTAGTCAAGTTCAGTTTTAAAAACACAACACTAACACATAGCAATGTATAAAACAAAATTTCTGAGATAAATTATCAAATTTTTGAAGACTGGTAATATTACCAAATTATCATTTTTTGTTTGATATTTATTGGTGACCTGTATTACAGCATTCTATTTACTTATTTTTGGCTTGTCTTTTACAAGGTATCACAATGAACCTAATACTGATTTATCAAATCTTTCTACTGTGACTAAAATGTATAATGACATCATCTTTATGAATGGCAACCCTCAGATTTGGGGAGTGTTTCTTTAGACAGAGAGAAGCACATATAAAAGAATGTGAATGCTTTAGCAATATTACCTAATGCTTAAAAGATATCAGAAGAATGTTATCATGAGGAGTACTTAGAATTTTAGTGAGTGAAGTTTACTTCTAGGATGAATTATCCTATAACTCTTCATCATATTTTTCATTTCTGTTTTTTTTTGTGATATTCATGCTTTTCTATGTAATTATCTAGATCACTTTTAGCTAGAAAAGATTTCTCAAATTCTTTGTAGCATTGTAAGAAAAACATTTGGATGGCTTATAATTTTTTTCTTCTCAATGTTTCAGTGGCATTAGTTTTGGTAGCCTGAAGCAATAAAAGTAATACAACAATAATTCCTTAAGTTTATGTATATTTATTTATGTTAATTATGTATTTTTGAGATAATATTTCAAAAAAATTAGATTTGGCATTTAAAAAATGGCTGACAAGAATTGTTTTTGAGATCATTAGAATTTTACACTTTATAATGCGTTCCTACCATATCATCATAGTCTTTATTTGTGGTGATTTATTTCATTATATTTTGCCATTAATATATAATAAAGTGGAACATATAGACTGAATACTGACTTATATTCTTAGGATTTTTTTTTGTTTGTTTAAAAATCATGGAATTGGCCTCTCACTGCCCATATGATGTGTGTTCCAGTTTTGTAGCCACTGGATTTCTCTTTAAAGATGTTTCAACCCAAGTTTACTGTCTGCTGGTTGCGTTAGACATCAATGTATATTCCTTCCATTTAGGATAAAATAAACAGCCAGCATTATGTATGGCAGAACCAAGACTCCTGTGAGTTAAGGCTCTGGAGACATTGTAGAAGTCTAATGTTCTTCCATGAGTTTAGCCCACCCCACTGTGTCTAAGAAATGAGATGATGTGAGGGCTATTACATACTTAAGGTTTTTATAGTGGATTAGAATAGCATTACTTAGCACAGGTGTTTCTATAATTGGGATTCCCTGGGAAAATTCAGTACTATATTCACTAACACTTAGCTTTCCACATGAGTGAAGGAGTGATCCAATGTTAATTTGCTAGTTGGTGGCATAAAACAGGGGAATGGTGTCTAGCTTAGGGGCCTGTTGCTTCTCTCCTTTGAAAAGACATTTCCTGTTGCCCATTAGCACCATATAGAACTGTGGTTCTATTTTTAAAATTTATTTTATTATTTATTTATTTGCTAACCAAAATTCTGAAATGCACCAGTTGGAGTCAGCCAGGGCTGATTTGGCTTTCATGTAACCCAAGTAGTGCCCAAGTGTGTCCTTTCCCTTGAAATAAAGAGAATTCTGCTTTTTTTTTTTTTTTTTTTTTTTGTAAAACACTATTTAAACAATATCTATGCACTCAAGTAGCAGGGAAAACGATGGAGGCATTGATGGGGCACAGTTCACTGAGGATGGCCTTTGGTGTGGTGTGAACTTGTAGAAGTCTCCAAGCCGTGGAGGCAGTGTCCAGGAATAACAAAGAAAAACCACAATTATGTTATTCCAGGATTTAGCTAGGGGGTTCTTAAGCTTGGTATCTTTATAGCATAAGGCAAAATATAGGAAGAATTGTGCACACACACACACACACAAAGGATTTAATAAAGGCAGGGATGGGAAAAAGGAAAAAAGATACATAGTTTATAACAGTTATTATTATTATTATTATTATTATTATTATTATTATTATTATTATTATTATTATTTTACCAAATCCATTGTTCAACTTTCAAAAGGACAGATTTCCTGAGAAATGGGTGACTACTGAGCTGAAGTGCCTAGCTCTACCATCAGGCAGCCGGGCTGCCTGAATGTCCCTCTGCTGCCCCCAGTTCTCATCTCAGAGACCTGGACTTGTGACCTTGGGTCTAGCCGCATCCCTGAATCCCTTTGTCTTCTGGAGAGAAGGGAGAAATGAGTCCCAGGCAATGCAGAGTCTTCTTCGCAGAACTAAGGTCACTTCAGAAGAACGCTCGGCCCTTGTCCAGGACAGAAGCGGACACTGTGTCTCATCGAAGCTGCCCCTTACCCTCTACCACTGCCCTGGGAGTTAGTGCTTCAAGTTTCCAAAACGCAGCACCCTCCTTAGAGCTGCAGACTGTTTGACCCGAGCTTTGTACTCTGCTAGGAGAATGCGTTCTTTGCAGGATTCATGACTGTTGGATTCAGCTAGTTTGTAGTTTCAACCCGTCGCTCTTTTCAGCTCGGGTCCCAGAAAACAGGCCCTGTTTCTGGAGCTCCTTTGCCCGCAGGGCGACCAGCCTTTGCTTCTTTTTCAACCAGTCCCAGGAGGTCGCCAAGGCTCCTGGGCCATTGTCAGCCTGGTGGGCCTCCAAAGTCCTGAGCTGCGCGCAGTCTTCCGCTCGACCTCAAGGTGGCGACTTAGGCACATAAACAAAGCTCGGCCAAACCGGACGGTTGGCACCCTAGCGGTTCATCCACGTATCCTAGTTTCCCTGCTGCTCTCGGGAGGGCTGAATTGACTGCTAAAGGGAACCTCAGTTTAGATGAGGAGTTCGGCCAGAATGTCAAAAGTGTGTGTGTGTGTTCGCGCGCGCGCGCGCGGTGTGTGTGTAACACGCACGCGCACACACACACACACACACACACACACACCACGCTCGAGCGCGTAGGCAACGGAAAGTGGTGATGGGGTGGAAACCCGTGACCGAACCCATTTGGGACGCCGAGAGCCTCCCTGTGTCACCTGAGCCCGCAGGCCCAGCGACCCGACGGGCTGTGGCTTCGGGACCGATGTGCAGCCCGAGATGCTTCCATTAGTGAGCAACTGGCAGAGGGACAGAGGTTCTGGTCGCTGTTACCAGCGGTCGATTTGCTAATCTTGTTTTAGTGACACCCACGATTTATGAGTAGAGAGACCTGGAAAATAAAGCCCTTCGCTGTGCTTGTGCCCTTCTCTCGGGTGCATGGTGGCAGATCCGAGTAGTAGAGGTAGTTTGGGGTGGGGAAGAGACACAGACAGCAAAAGAATAAACGTGCGACAGTCATTCAATCTTACCTTTGGGACGAAAGGACACGGTTCCTAGAACTGAGATTTCCATAGTCGGTCTGCATCCCAGCTGTTTCTCCTGTGGGCGCTTTCCTGCCTAATACCGCCTTCAGACTAACTTGGACAAGGCTCGAGGTGCCCTCCCTCCCCCCCCCCTTTCTTTCCAGACATTCCCTAAACTCAATCCAGGGCATATCCAGAAGTCGGTACAGTACAGAGCTTCCATTCAATCGTGGGGTTGGGGGGTGGGGGCAATCCCGTTTACAGTTTCTCTTAGAAGAAGTAAATGGGACTTTGGAGGGGGTGCATAGGAATGGCATGGGGTGTTGGTGGCAGGGAAGCGCGAGTTCTCTTAGGTCTCCGTGCAGCAGGTAAGGTTCTCAGATTCCAGCTGCCCTCCTGCAAAGCTGCGGTGGCGTGTGAGAGTGGAGGGCGATCCTCCTCTGATTAGAGGGGAGTGGAGGAGGGTGGAGTGGGAGAGAAATGGACCCTGGACAGGCTCCACGGACACACATTGGCTTGGTTGGTGTCTGTACTTTTTCTATGCTGCTGCCTTTGGGAGCTTTTGAGCAAGGTAGTTGCGCCAGGCTTTTCTCCCCTTCTCACCCCTCCCCCATTTCTATAATGTGTTTAAAAAGAAGTGAATAACCTTCTAAAATAAGTTTAAAATCTTTTCCTGACTTTTCATTTGAGATGTCAAAGGATTAAATAAATGAAACTTTATTTGACTGGGGAGTTTACCCGAAGATTCAGCGACATCTCTGGTCTTTGGCCTTATTCTAATTCCATGGTGGTAATTACCCTTCGTTTCTTTAAGTGCAATAGATTTATTGCCTTAGAGACTATGCACAGTTTGATTGAATTATTCATTTTTTTCTTTGGTGTAGACTGCATCTGGGGACTCTGATGTGACGTGTAGATTTTTTTTTTTCAGGAACAAAGGGAATGTGGAAATGAAAGAGAGAGGGAGAGAGAGGCTGGCAGATGTAATGAGACGCGGTGAAGGTGTACGCAGACTGGCACTCCCACTCCTCCCTTCTGCTCTCACTGCAGCCCTGGGTAACTCGCAGGCTAACACAAACAGCTTTTCTCCCGCAGCCTGCCCTCTGTCACTGTAAGTACATCAGCCTTCTCTTATCAGCATGCAGATTCCAGCCACGCATTCCCCTAGCCACCGCTTTGCACCTTAGATAGCCGAAGCACGTTTGAAAATTAACTTCCCTAAGCTAGGAAAGGCATGTCTGTAAAACTTATTTTTGATTTTTCTTGGAAAAAAGTTTATGCATTTTTGCCACTTTTCCCTACTTCCTTTGTGGCGGTGCTTTGCTGCTACTGTCGCTGTGGCTGTGGTCTTCCTAACAGGATGATGGACAAATGCAAGTGAAATTTAATGTAATTCTCCATCCATTTAAAGTCAAGGGACAACGCCTTGTTCTTTTGCAAAATAGCATCTTAAAGAATGCAAAGCATTATTCATAGTTTGCTGTTTTTGTTACTGAAACATGAGTTAGGACCTCTTTGAGGCAGTCCCAAGGGCACTGTTATTTGGGAATTGAGGTTATTGGGTTGCTCCAAACTTAAATGAAGTGCAATGGACTGCAGGAGTGTTGGTATGTTTGTTATCCCGTTTAAGGAAACCAATTGTGAAAACTTTTCTCCGTGCTGTAATTAAAGTTTTTAACTTCTTCCCTTTGGCTCTTACACTCACTTATTCTTCGTTTAAGTAAAAGTTCTCTCTCTTGGTGTTTTGGAGTGCATGTCATTTGTTTGTCCTGTTTACACAGTAGCTGTGAAACCCTTCCTGAAAGAAGTTAGCGACCTTAAGATGAAGTCATATAGGTCTGAATTATCCGCCTGGCTGGTGTAAGGAGACTTTCAAAGCAGGCATTAGAAGTTTCAACGGCCGCCGTGATTTTTGCGTGGGTGTTTTAAATATTAATTTCTCAAGCAGAATTAATTGCGTTGCCCTTCCCGAGTTCAGGGGGACCTCTCTCCAGGAACCGCGCGCGCCTTTCCTTTGCGAGTTCGCGCCTCTTCTCTGGAGGTGCGAGGCCAAACTTTGCAAAGCCCAGTTGCCTTTGCTGGTTGCGGTGCGCAGGGACACACGGACAGCGCAGAGGCAGCAGTAGCTCCTGGCAGGTAAGTCAGCCCCACCCGTCTGCTCTTTTTTCCCTCCCTTCCTCCCTCGTTCCCCCGGAGCTCGGCGCCCGGGGTTATTGCGCCGCGCAGAGATCCGATCCCCAGGGGGAAGTGAATTCGTGAGCCCCGGGATATGGTTGAGGGATCTGGGTGCCCTCCGCACCTCCGAGGACTTCTCGGAGCCAGAAGACTGGTACCGATCAGGTGTAGAGCTCAGCACTTAAACCCACTGCGGCGCTCTCCGCCTAGCTCTCTGCTTGGAATAGCCCGCGCCCCAGACCTGAGACGAAATCCTTAGCCAATACCCCCGCCCCCAGGGCCACGTGTCGACCGGTGCACCGTCTGAAGTGTGGCACTGAGACCCCAACTTTTAGTTTCTTTCCTTCAGGATCAGGGTTTCGTCCCGCTCCCGGTTTTGCCTTAACAATTTACTTTGGCACTAGTTTATTAGTTAAAAACTAAAGAAGGTTCCTGCCGCTCCTTTTCAGAAGGTTTGAAAGGGTTGGGTATTAGGGCCTTGGACGACAAAGACCTTGATGATGTCGTCTTTTCCTTCTTGCTTTCCGCCAGCGGCCTGCATCTGGTCTTCGGGGTCAGTCGTGTCTCTCAGAGCCCTGGGTACGGAGTTATTTTAAAGGGCCAACGCGCTGATATTTAGAAAACTAAACCTGTTTTCGCACTTGGAGGTACCCAGTCATGCCCCAGTGTTTTGGTTCCTGAGGTTTCACCTCTTTCGGTGGCCCTTCCCTGAGGAATCGGGCTTTGGGACCAACCCCCTGCTTTGCAGACTTACTGACAGGTCATTCGATTTTGACCTCTTTAGGCTTGGGAGAGTTTTTTTTTCCTTCCCTCAGTGGTTGAGTTCCAGGTCAGACAACCGAGTTCAAGGCTTAGGAATCCGGTGTTGGGCCATTCCAAGGGCTCGCGCGTGTGTACACACACACACACACACACACACACACACAGATCTGCGCTTGCCTCTTGGGCCTCAAGAGGTCAAGGGTCCCGCCCTTCAGTACTGGGAATCGGGCCTATTAGGGGCTGACCTATTAGGGGCTGACCTATTAGGGGCTGACTTGCAAGGTGTAGGGGAGTACTTTCTGCTAGCTTCTAGGTTTTGGGGACTGGAGGCAGACTTTCCAGCCTTGAATGGCGACGACGATGATATGGACACAAGGTTTGTTTGGACTCACTCTCCTCCTGACCAACAATCATCAAGTCAGTTTAACTCATGGTCTGGAAACTCCCAATTCTCAAGCATCATATTTTCTATTGGGGCAGAAATATCTGACAATTCCTTCTGCCCCACTGATCCTAGGTGCTCCTCCCCACCCTTAGTTCTTTTTCTTTCTTTTATCTGGAATCCATGTGGAAGCAAACAGGGAGTACATTAAAAGGCCAATACATGATTGACATCCTAGCTTCTTCCATCTTTTGTGTTTGCTGTCTCCATGTTCTTGAAACTTAATGTAACAAAGATGGGACTTTCTCCTCTTTTATCACAATCCCTGGGAGGGCATCCTCATGTTGGCAATTTTAGATTGCCACAAAATTTTCGGATTTTTCTAGTTACCATTCCTGACCCATTTACCTGGTCAACAGCTTCTTATACAAAGCCTCTGTTTATGATGTGTCTGAAAGTGGCCATCTCATATCAGTTTCCATAGTAAAAGCGTTTACAAATTTTTACAGGTTATACTGCACGTTGTATGTCTGAACCTCTCTCTAGCTTTTAATTTTGATGTAGTTTTTACTCTCCACCAATATATTTCTGGAATCTAGTGTATTTCTTTGGGCCTGGGTTAAGGCAGGCCAACCTCACCTTGTGCACAATACACTGTCTTTGGTTAGCTCTGTGCTACTTGCAAAGCTAGTTTTCTCACCTGTTTTATTCTGCATCTCAACTATCTGATACCACTATTAGTCCTGCCTTTCCTGATTCTCTGATTCTGCAGTTGTTGTTGTTTTGGCATAGAGAGAAAGTTTCAGGTCTCTGCTCTTTTAGGCTATTTTGTACCCTTCAAATCTTTAACCCATCCTACACATGACTCAATAATTTGTGTAGTATTTTTAGAGGGGGTTTATTTTATTAACATAATTTTCTATATTTGACTTGAACAATTTTATGTACTATCTTGGGTGACTTGAGATTCTTTCATCTTCTTGAAATTTTTCTCCAGATAGTTTCTTTTACAAAGTTGAGCATTATACATATACCACCCACTCAATTTTATGCAACTCTGATTTATCTATATAATAAGTGTGGAAATATTTTATTTATTGCTATAAAGGTGTAATTTTTCTTTGGTAGTTTACACATATCTGGTTATTTATAATAACTTTAATCCATAAACTCCATAATCTAAATGGTCTTCAGAACACTGCCACCTACGTAAGTTAGGAATCTGCTGTTAATAGCTTATTTTTTTCAATTTCTTCTCCTCTTTTAAAATAAGTTTCTCTTCCTTCATTTACTGAGATTCTACTAACGGGTGTTTTCATTATCTCTACTTTCTGTATCTCTTTCTTTTCTCTTTTGACCACTTCTTTCTTATTATTTATCCTAGTAGTAACCTTTCTTTCCTTCTTCCTGGTCTGCTTCAACACTTGTCTTTTCCCTTCTGTTTCTCCCATGACTCACTTTTGTGGTCTAGTTCTCAGTACTTCTCAACCTTCAACCCATATCTCTTTCTTTCACCTAACTTTTCCAAAGCATACGCTACCACCCCTGCATTTTTCTTTCTCATTTGACTTCCTTACTCCTTCCACTTTGCTCCTTCCCCCTCCCCAGTTGCCTACCTTTCCCCCTTCGATTCAGTTTGCCATTCTTTTGACTCCTCCTCCTAGCCGCCCATCCCTAATAGTTCTCCTTTGGTCCTTCTGTCTTTAGCCTGCCTCTCTTTTACTAGTCCCTAATCCCTTCTGACCCTGACTCTCCCTCTTCTTTGTCCCCATTCCAGTTCTCTTCTAGTAGTCACTTTATCTGTCCAGGCTTTTTCTCTAAATCCAACCTCCGGTCTCACTGGTCTCTCTGCCCTCCTCTCTGCGGCTCTCTCTTGCCTCCCTCTCTCCCCTCCTTCTTCTTCCTCCAGCCCCCCCCCTCCTCCCTCCCAGCTTCCCCGCCTGGCTCATTGCCTCCCTCGCCTCTTGTCTCATCTTGCCTGTGTTGTCTGGGAGGGGAGCCCTGCCTCCTCTCCCTCGCTCAGATCAATGCCCTGGCCACTCACTTTCTGATGTTGCACGACGGGAAATGCTTTGAATACTTACGACATGGCCGCTCACACTGATTGCCAAGATTGACAGCACTAACCATCGCCTTCACTTGTTTCAGGGGGGAAACCCCTAGTCACCCCGCTCCGCGCGCACCTCCTAGCACCCCGGCAGCAAACTTCTGCCGCTCAGCGCTCCCCCCTGCCCCGGGCGGGACACCCCCGCAGACTTGAGTTAACTGGCTGCGGGGCCGCAGCGCTGGGGGGGGGGTTCTGCTCCCTTGCTCCCCAGCCTGTGCTAATTGACCTAGCATCGACTCCTCTTCCTTTAAAAGAATTTTTTTTTTTTTATTTGTATCTCCCTTTTCCTTTAATGCCTTTTACTCCCGCGGCGCAGCGCACAAGGAACCCTCCCGTGCGGTACCATCCTGGAGCCCGCCCAGGTAACCGGGACGGAGCGAGCGATCTAGAGAGCGAGGAAGGCAGAGCGAGAGCGCGCGGCCGGTTTGTGAGCTACCTGTTGGGGAGTGGGAGCGGGCAGGGGACAGGAACCTACGGCCGGGCCCCATCGCTGGCCCCCAACACCTTCCATTCCTGCCCTTCCGGGCAGTTCCAGGGTTAGTTTCTCTGAGCTGGGACTGAGGGGCTGGGCTAGGACTTGCGGAGGGAAGAGAGCCGAGCGAGCTGAGCACTGAGAGGGCGCGGGTTGCCGGGAGCCGCGGCTGCCCAGCCGGGGCGGGTTTCCGTACTTGGCTGGGGAGGGGAGAGCCGGGAGGAGGAGCGGGAGGAGGGCACTCAGCGGGACCGACGCGGAGGGGGGGGAGAGTAGGTAGAGAAAGGGGCCCGAGCGCCAGCCGCTCGCTGGTGGACGCGCGGATCCCCAGGATGCGTCTCCCTCTCGGAGAGTTGTGCCCTGTTCCGGAGGCGGTGACAGATCTGCGTGGCGGGCTTTTTTTTTTTTTTTTTTGGGCCCTTCCCATCCACCCGATTGAAAACACATTGTTGTAG
>NW_026000174.1:29069798-29141486 GCF_001458135.2 Marmota marmota marmota | reverse complement strand
TTTTTTTTTTGCCCTTCCCATCCACTCCGAGAAAACACATGTTGTAGCAGTAGATAACTGTGCGTAGAACACTAAGGCAAAAGGGCAGGGAGAGGGACAGACAACGCAACCTTTGACAACAGAAAGCTGTTATCGCCATCCTAAGTATTCGTCCGGAAATCTGTCTGTCCTCTCGGCCCACCTTATTCCTCCACCTCCGCCTCCCTGAATAGATATTCTAATCTATGTAACTGGGAATGATATGAAAAAGAAGTCAGGTGGCTTAGAGAATGAATTTTTAAGTCTCCGTGAAGTTTGAGGTAGGTATTTCATGGAAGTTCGCGCAAGTGTGTGATGGAGGAAGCTTGTGTGCCTGCGTGTGTAGTGTCCTCCCTCTCCCTCTCTCCCTCCCTCGCTCCCCCCACCCTCAGCTGAAGCGTGTGTGCTTCAAGGGTTCAGATGGGACTCCTGGGTGGTAATGGCGTTTTTTGCCCACAAGAGGGCAACATCCTGAGGGCTTTGTGAACTCTCTGGTTATCGCTGCAGGCTTGCTTGGGTTTAGAGAAAGTTACACCGAAACTTTCAAAGTGATATCACATCTTATTTCGTGATACTAAAAAAAGAAGACACATAAAAGACAGGAGAAAAAAAGAGAGAAACGAAGAAAAAAGTGGGAAAGAGAAAAGAGGCAGCCAGTCTACCCTGGGAGAGTTCTAGTCACACTGAGACTAGGGGGAGGGCTGTTTTAATTGTGGGTTTGGCCGACTGACGACTGGAGTGCCCTCCTCGGCTGTCTTAGTTGTAGCCGGAGGTCATGTAAATCGACCTTAAAAGAATGCATAAGCCATAAATTAAAATAAACCCTCACCCAAGGGCTGATCCATAAGTAGACAATATCCAACCTGGACAAAACGGGCTACCTTTACGAGCCGACCTAAACCGCATCCCCCCAAAGAATAGAGACTAAATGCAAAGTAAGTTTTCTAGCGAATATTTTGTTTTCTTGAAAAGTGTTGGGTTGATTCGCCGTGTGACTTTGATGCCGCAGTTTTCGGAGCGCTTCAGTGTTAGCTAGGCTCGGGGTGCGGGAGGTCGGGAGGACCCGCTGAGCTTCTGGGCTTCTTTACGCTACCCCCACCCCACCCGCGTTTTGGTTTGGAGACTTAGGCTATTTGTGGGGTTGACTCTGGCGGAGGTCCCGCTGGAGTCGAGGATCTCTGCCACACTCTCCGCCAGGGTGAAGTTTACTCTGAGGAGTTCATAAAGAAAACCCGGGTCGCTAGAAAAAAGCGTGCGCTCCTTCCTTTCACCCTCACCCCACTACCGCTCCGCTGCAACTTTCCTGGAACCAAGCGCGAGTAGTCTCCACGTTCCTGTTTCTCTTTCTTCCTCCCCCTACCCCATTATAGGACATTACTTTTAATGATCTTTTCAGGAATAAACACTCCGAACTCCAAGACAATCCGAAACCCAAGTACTAATCTGTGGTCCTCTTTGCCTAGACGCGAGGGCAGTGGTGCCTGGCCCGATGGGGGCGTGGGTGAGGGGGTCACCTAACTTAGTCCGCCGCAAGTTCGGCCTCGGAGTTGGTCTGCGGGGCGCACAGTTGTCTGCATGTTTCTTCTCCCGTTCCACGTCCATGAGCCTGGCCCTCGCCCTCCGTCCTTCTCGGCTCCCTGCCCGGGCCCCGCTGCTCTCTCTGCAGCCCGGGCCGAGGTTCACTGCTCCGGGGCTCGGGGAGAGTGCTGTCACCCTCCCCGAGGCCCAGCTCCTCTAGCTGACTGTTCCCGGGGGATCTACTTTCTTTTCTCCCTTAAAGGGCTGGGAGGGGAAGGAAAGGGGCTTGTGCAAAGGCTGCTGGGGTTGTGCTCCGGCGCCGGGAGGAGCGGCCCAGGGCTGCGGAGGACAGATAGCTCTGTGCCGGGCTGGTTCCTTGGCGCTTCGCGGAGACTTAAGATAAAAAGAAAATTGGCGTGTTCTGAGCAGATAAAAGGTGGTTGTTGCCAGCATATTTTGAATTTTGTTTAAGCTTTCTTATGCTAAGTTTGAAAACATTTGTTTTGTATGAATTACCAGATATTGAATTGCTGTCCTATTTGGGGACTAAAAATAAGCCTTCGACTAGGCTGGCGGGACTAGACTGTTAGCAAGATGGGTTGTCCCGGACTGCTTGTGTCTGTGTGACCTCCTTTGAGGGCCGCGCTCGAAGTTTCGGTCTGGAGATGGCCTGAAGCCGTCCCTGGGCAAACTGGGCTGGACTCCTGACCTCCCGCAGCACTGTCAATGGGGCGCTTGGATGACGTCCTGGTCTCGGGCGCTAGTCTCGGTCGCGCACTCCTGAGGCTGGGCTTTTGGCCCTGACGGGGAGGCACCCTCAGCGACCCAGTAGAGTACGGACCAGAGAGTGCCCTCTTTCCCCCCGCCCTACAGGGTCTTCTCTCTCCTACTCTTTGTAGTCACATGCCTAGGTTTTTCCCGGGGTCCCGAGGAGAACAGACACAGCCCCGCCCAGTCTATTTCTAGGAGGTGGGTTTGTGAATAAAAAAGGTCAAGTGGTCGGGTCCGCGAGCTGGTCCATGGCGAGGGGGGACTGGACGGACACCTGGCAAGGCCCTCCCCGCCTGTTCCCTCCACCCTGGCGGACCTGCCTGCCTGCTGCTGGCCACCCTAGGCCACATTCTTGCTCTGAGTGTGAGAGGCGGTGGGAAAAGCAATACTGAAGTAGGATCAGCGGGCGAAGCTGATCCCGCGATGGCATTTTGTTTTGAACAGTTGCTGGGGTTGACGTTTCCTCATAAGGTAAGGTGTCACTGGTTAGTCGGCTGCCCAAATGCCACATGTATAATTAGCCTGCGCACTCAGCACCTAGTTCCTGAGGCCCATAGGCACGGACTTGGCCGATATGATCTACTGAGCTCCGCTCTGGGCTAAAGGATTCCGGAGGGATGGCCGAGCCGACCAGGACAGTCTCCCAAGGCCCTGGCAGGGAAGACTTTGACAGTGTAGCCTTGTCTTTGAGTTTTTTCTTTTCTTTTCTTCTTCTCTATTTTGTCTCTCGTTTTTCTCCTGAGGGAGAACTATTGGTTAAGGGGGTATCCGACATCAGCGGTAGGGTGCAGACTAGATGGGTAAGGGAGTCGCAGAAAAAATCTAGCAATATACTTATTCTCCACACTCCGTTCTGGGGGAGGGCTGCTAGTGCCTCTCTATCTGCTCTAACCTAGTAGGAACAGCCAGGCTTAGCATTGCATATCCTGTCTTGAGTAGGGACTTGAGGCTTACCATTTGGGGCTACACCTGTCTCTGTACTCCCTCCTGCTCCCACTCGCAGAGGTCTTAGCAAGTTAGTATCTGTGTCCTGATTGAGGCTTTTGGTTTCTTCTTCAGGCCTAGCCACTTGGGGCTGCTAGTGATCCTGTGGGGGAGCCTGGAAAGTTGTGCTTGCTATCTGTCTCATTCTTGTTCAGCCTGGAGTTTTTAGGGGCAGCACCTTGTCCTCTCTGCTTGTTCAGATTGGTGCTTGAGCTTCCTACCTAGCTTCTGAGATTCTGGCCTTAGGTCAGCTTTAGCTTACAGTTCCTGGCAGAGACTAGATTTCTGCAGCCATGAACATGACCTTCCCTCTGTCACCCTGTGCAGTCACTGTGGAATTTAACACTCAGCATCAGGCACTTGCATCAGTCTCCCTCTTCCCTTGTTTCTAGGCCACTCAGTTATGGCTGATACCTACTAGAAGATTCTCTTTATTTCAAAACAAGCAAGTAAATGCACTAAATTTCTATAAGTTGAGAGGGACAGGGTTAGTTTTTCTATGGCAACAAGAATGTTCCTTTCTTGGTGAGAAGTGGGGACATGGTTTATTAAGTTTTATTTGCTTTCTATCAAACCAGTATAATATTTTCTTATAGCAGAAGAAAAGTTATAACTATTTTTTTTTCAATTCTTCAGTCCATGAATGTATTATCTATGTACTTTTGATAGTATTTTTTCCTGAATAAATGTTTCTGAGCTCATGGGTAGGCAAAATGACATATGGATTTTTTTTTTCTCTTACACTTTTGAAAACCTCTTATATCAAGAGACATGGTCCCTATTTTTAAAAACAAAACAAAGAAAAAGGAAACAATTTTTTTTCAAACTTTGAAAGCAAATGTGAACCACACTTACTAAATACAGTTTATGACCAAAGGCAGTAAGTAACTAAGATCCAGACATTAAGTATAGGTCTCTTAATTCCTTAAGCAACCTGACATCCTCTGTTGCTTTTTTCATGTATTACTAGCACCTCCTTTCTTCTCTGTTTGTCCATGTCCATATTCATTTAGTTATGTTGGCAAGACTAGATAGCTTTTGGGTTATTATTTATCCTGTTTATTGCTGCTTTTATTTGTTGCATTTTTAAGTGGCTTTCTCTTGGTGTGTATATATATATATATATATTAATACGTAAAAATGAGTTTTACTGTGGAGCATTATACAAACTTATGCAATAATATATTCTGCAACTACAACACTCTGAACAATATATCATGAAAATAAATGTACCAAGTATTATTACTAAAACAGTTTAAAGTACCTATACCTTCAACTGACTCTATGATGGATTTAGTAACTAAATACCTAGATGAAATGAGATTCAGTGGGAATATTAATTTTTCTATTGTACATTTTTTCACTGGTAGCAGAAAACAACAGATATTTTCTTTTTAAAGGAAAAGTATATATTCACAATATGTTAATATAATTGGCAAATCTTCCTTTTATTATACTTTAAAATATATTACTTTAAGCACATAAATGATAAATTTTGGTGGCATTATTGAGATTTTATGTCCATTTCTATTTGACTTCTTTTAGGAATTATTGAGTTATTTGTCACTGATCAAATTGTTATACATATCCATCTTATATTGAAAATATAAGTGATGTTTTAAACAATTCTCTTTCAATTAGCACAAAAGACTAGGCTAAATTTTCTTTTGAATATGACTTAATATATATTAGCTTTAACCTTTACTTTTAATATTTTTTATGGTTCTCAGTTTTGTTAGGTTATACATCTCTTTCCATGTTAGAAGGAATTATTTATTAGCAAGGGAATATGATTGTATATGTGAAATATGTATAATATATAATACATATATTTCCCCAGTATTTACAAACAGCTTTCTATGAAAGTATAAAGTACAGTACAACTAAAATTTTGGTTGATCTGAGAGCTATTTGTTTAAATATAGTTTAGGGATGCATATATATCAATTGATGTTTTTGAAGTCAAGTGAAACATTCCATCAAGCTAATGTGTCTGAGAGTACCATATCAGGCACAGACAGGTACTAGAAATGATAAAACACAGATAACTTGCCGCAAGATGATTTGCAGATGGGATGTATTATTTGCTGTCATGAGGTTAGATGGGTCATATTACCATTTTAAAAATTTAATCTAGGTTATTTCAGAATTATCAAGTTATGTAGGTATATGGGATTTAATAAGAACAACAGATTTTATTATAGAATCCTGCTAAAAATGGACAAATCAACAAATACTGCTTTTTTAAAAGAAGAAATGGGCCAGCTTTGGTTTGGATTGTTTAGCATTTAATAATATAACATTCCCTATTATTTTTTTTTTCTAACAAGGAAAACTAGGTTCTAGGACATTTTATGTCCTCATCCCATTTCCACATTTTCTACTGATTAAATACCACATTTCAAAATAGTCAAGTCAAGTAGAAAAAAAAAACAGCTGGTACTCCTGTAGAGTATGTGAAAAAGCAATTTTTATTAGATACAAGTACATTTTAAATGTGTAACTTTTTAAAAAATTTTGCTTGAAGGATATACGATCTTCAATTGTGATCTGAACATTGATTGTTAGGTGAGAGTTATCTCAGAAACTCTCCTCATTCTTTCATTATATATTCATTATTCATTCTTAGGAAGAGTGTTTGTATTTTCCTTGTTCTGTAGAAGAGGGTAAAAGCATTCCAGCTAATTATTTTGTTTAGACTTTTGGTCAAAGTAGAAATAGTTCAAATTTTGTATTATGGGTTTTGATAGATCTTTTAAAATTTTAAGTATCTGATTGTCATAGTTTGGATAAAAGCATCAACTGGACAATATGGGTGAAGGTTGAAAAATGGAATATCATTTAAATCTACTGTAGACTCTCTCACCTCCAAAATAGGGTGCTGGTCTGTTTTTCCTCAAATCTGTGGTAGTCTCAAAAAAGGAAACATGAAACCCTAAAACCTCAGAGAAACAGTATTGATTTAATTCTTAACTGCAAATCCTTCATACCATTGCTCAAAATATCCAACTTTACACCAATATTAGCCATTCTTTTTATAGTGACACCATGCTTAGTAAAAAACTTCTAAGCACTGAGGTCAGGTGTTGAGATTGGATTCTAGTTTATTTTTTATGAATCAGATAAAGATTTCTGTGCATGAGACCATATGTGAAGATGAGAGAACAAGAACATTTCCATATCAAAGGCAATATATCTGAGGCTGCATAGTAATTAAAATGCAGTGGTTTGGACTCTGTGCACTAGCACTTAAGCAGAGCATTGCTGGGACCTTGTGCATCATGCAGGCGGTTGCCTCTTGCATACTTCTTGAAATACACTTATAATTTTGTACAAACGTTTATGCCAGTCCACACTTTTCTGTGGATAATTTGTATTTCATCCAAACCATTCAAAGTAGAAGTTATTTTTTGAGCTACCCTCTCATTATGGCTTTTGTGCATCAACTATTTTTATTCTAGTTGTTTGTATTTCCTTTTACCAGAATGATGGCTTGTTTATATTCAGAATCTCTTCTTGCTCCTCTAAGACCCCTAATATATCATTCATTTTACTATTCACTAAAAAAACTTTCATCTTTAGGAAAGATGTGAGTTATTTTCTGAGGTTAATTGTAGATGCTGTAATCTATTATAAACTAATAAACCACATTAAAAATCAACTGCCTAGTTATTTCTACTTTATAATCGTAATATATTTAGTGATCCTTGCTAACTTAACATAGTACATAATATTGGAAAAAATTCCTTTTTAAAATCTTGAAGAAAAATTATGAAATGTTTCTTTTTTACTTTTTAACGGCATGAAAATGTGCAGTGGCATTCTCTTTTATGATACTTTAAGTGAAAAGCAATAATTTGAAACTATAGAAATCTTTATATTTACCTAAAGGGTTATTTCTTTACATTTATGAAGAGATGTTGATTTTATTTGTAAAGAACCAAGTTAATATATTAACCTATAATCATAATCACTGTGAAGATAGAACAGTGAAATAAAAAAATCTAACAATTGGTACTCTAATGTATGTACTTTAGAAAATTTTGCATCTTTGTTAACCATCTTGAATTTGCTGCCCTGTAATTTTCTGGATTTTCTATTTCCGTATTTGTTTCTGTCTACCAACATTATGCTGTGGTATGTGTGGCAAGGGATTCACTGGTGTGTTTTATTTACTAAGCTCCCATAGTCTATAAAGATTTTTAAAGATTTCTCTGAATTAAAGTACCATATATTGAAGCCTAGTGTGATATTATGAAATCTTTTAAGAATTTTGTAAATTTTAACTCTTTGGGATCAAATTACTTAAGTGTATTGATTTGATGCTTTTCAATGATGATGTGTAAAAATAGGCATAATAAATATGAGATAAATGCATTATATGATGTGCACATTAGAGTATGTGCAAACATTCTGTATTCTCTCATTTCCATTTCTTTCTTGATGTCTTCCTTCTCCATAATCTTATAAGATAACTCTTCAAATGATCTTGGTTCCTATGACCTTCAATAATTTGTTATTTCTAATTATTGTGAAGAGACAAATCAAAAAATTTTCTGTTTTTAATATATTCATTCAAATGCAAAAAGGAGCTCTAGTACTATTTGTGGTTTTGACTTTGCTGAGCATAATATCTGCTTCTTTGAAAAGTAGTTCTTTAAAAGCAGTCAAAGAAAATTAAAGATGCTTTCCTTTCAAGACTACACAAGTTCAATGTATGGAAAAAACAAAATGCAACACTAAAAACAAAAACAAAAACTGAGGAGCATAGGTTTTAAATAGAAGCCATTCTCAGGCTTGGTTGCAAATGGTTCCTTTTATACTTTACAAACAGATCACTGGGTAATGTGATTGAGCTGTTATTAAGTTCTAGGCATCCTGAAGGGCACTTTGAAACCATGAGTCTTTACTTTTTCAGGATTTTTCTCTTCTGTCGAAGATTTTAGTATTTGGTAGGTGAGGAAACTTAGGTGAAGTTGTTTTGGCGCTAGGCAAGTCTTTGGTACAATGGTAAGAATGCTCTTAATCTTGGAAAGATTTGTTCATTGTTCTTTCTTGGGAAGGAATATCAAAGGGTATGTAGTTATTTTCTTAGAAATAATCTCAAGCTATCCCCATGAAATTGAGTTTTCTATGTATGAGAAGTCAGATTTCTTCCCCCAATATATATATACTCTAATCCCTAAGCCTCCGTTTATCTAGAAAATAGGAGCAGTAATAATATCTACCTTAGAGAATTATTGTGAACATTAAATACGAAGAATATAAACCACTAAAGTCAGGGGATTGGCATAAAATAAATATTTAAGATATGTTTTCTATTACTGTTGAACTGGTACTAAGAATTACATATCTGGCTCCTTATTTCCTACATACTTGCTATGGAATATTTGGCAACTTACATAACCTGATTCATTTTCTCTTATGTAAAATAGAGAGAGCAATACAAGTTCTTTTTTTTTTTTCTTTCCTAGGAAGAAGAATTCATCTGTATTCTAGAAGACTTGGGATAAGAGTCCCAAGTGACTAAATATAGAGTTTTGAAGTACAGCTTCTAAAATTTCATAAAACTCCAATTCTAAAGACTGGAAGAGATTTTGAAAGGTCATTTCATCTGTCATCCTCCAGATAGTATTGATCATCCTTTCTCCATTTGAATTAATTAAGAAGCTCTCTTTATTTTAAATGCCTACAAAGAAGGATTCTTTTATAACCTTCTTTGGTTATGTATATAAATGATTAGCATCAGGAAGTTCTTTCTGTCAAGTACACACATTTCAATCTGTTTTCTCTTGCTTTCATTTTAAGGAAAAAATAGAAATAGGCATTTTTCTTTGAGTGATAGACCTGCGTGTGCAAAGACCAAATTAGACTTCTGATTTTTAGTTTTTGAATTTTTCCTTTTATATCTTATTTCCTGAACTAGTTGTAGGATCTTGGATAAATTGTGTCACATCTTCAAGTTTCATTGACTCATCTTAAAAATGGGATAGCGAAAGAATTTATAACATGGTTGTTAGGAAGATTAAGTCTGAAGATATTAAATACAAAAGTGTGTAGAATAGAAATTGACAATAGTTGTATGATCAGTACTGGAACCATGGCATGAGAAGGCCCTTAATTCTCATGTATTTTATAGAGCTTCCCAATTTTTTAAAGTGCTTTCATATTCATTGCCTCATTCAATAAAAGGTATGCAGGGTAGATAAACTTACCAGTCATACTGTCTGACTTCCTACTTGATATGAATAAACGTTTCAATTGGGTTTTGCTTCAGGATATTATTTGCTCCAAACAAAGCTTGTATGTCATAAATTAGGACTGTTTTTTTTCCTTGTCTTCTTATTTTCCAGTCTCTTCCATAGAATGTCAGTGCTCATTTATTTTATCTTCATGCTTACTTCCAGAGCCAACCCATTTCTGTATTTCCCATACACTAATGTAAATGAATAATATCATGCTGAGTCAGAGCATTAAACATTGGTTCTACATGTCTGATTAATAAAAAATAGAAAATGATTTGTTTTATCTAATACATGTGACTAATTTGATAAGCAATAATCTTTTAACATGTGGGGTTCATGAGGGAGTATTAATTAAAGGATCCTTCATGGTGAAAAGGTTGGGAACCACTAGATTACATAATTTCAAAGATGAAAATGCATGGTCTTAAGAAAGGAGGTATGAATTTGGGTGATTCTAGTGTGTTAATTACTATAATGGAGATATGTATAAGAGCAGAAGAACCTATGGCAGAGAAAGTTTCTGGTAGGAGGTGGTCTTTTTTAAAAAAAATATTTTCAGTTGTAGATGAGCACAATATCTTTATATTATTTATTTATTTTTATGTGGTGCTGAGGATCAAACCATGTGCCTCACACATAAGAGGCAAGCACTCTACCACTGAGCTACAACCCCAGCCCAGGAGGTAGTCTTTGATCTGTGATTTAAAAGATGATTGGGGCAGGCTCCTGGTAATATCTTAAACATTTGATAGCATTACTTACTATTCTATAAGTCTGATAGTGACTCATCTCCTAGTTATGTCTTTGTGACTTCTAGAAAGGCCATATCTTGTGAATGTGATATGACTATAGGCCAGCCGCTTGACCAGTGATTTTTCTTAGCTCAGTTTTGTGGTAAAGGGACATTGTGAGTATATTTTAAGGTACAAAGAAGTCTTTCAAATTATTGTTTCCTTTCAAATTTGTCAAGTAGGTATGAAAATTAAAACAGGTGGCTTATTAACTAATGATTCAGGTCTATGTGTTAACAAAATCTTGTATCAGCAGTGTAATACACTTGTATTTTTTTTCTTTTTATGTTGACAAGTATAGGGTTAGAGAAAGAACTATATCTGGAAAAATTTCAGTTCAGGGAATTATTCGTTGCAGATATTTAGGTGTCTCATATTTATAATTAAGTTTTTCTAACTTTAAAGTTGACATATTTTATAATTTTTAAAATTGAGGGATACTATGAAAATAATACTCAGAGTGATTTGAAAACTTTTGGGGAATAAATGCAAATTATTATTATATAATGATGATGATGAAACAGTAGTAGAAAAGCAGTAGCAGCAACAACCTCTTTCTACTCCTGAAAACTTTCAAATAGGGATGCTACATTCACTCGTTAGTTTTATAATCTCAAAAGTCATGTTTTCTGGCTTTTTGAAACCCTTTCCTCTGAGCCCATGAATCTTCTTCTGTTTTTCATTTGTAACTTATTTGGTGTTTAGTAACTTGTTTCTCCAAATTAAACTCATTTATTGAGGTTTTGCAACCTAAATGAGGTTGTTACAATCACTTTCTGAAAGAGCCCAGTGGTCAGAGAGGCTAGAGAAACAATGTCTATAGTTTCCAATGGCCTTCACCTGTTGTTTTCTTCACCACTGCTTTGGCATCTGAAGAATTGAATTACTGATAATGCCATGAAAAAAAAAATGATAAAATCTCTACCTTAAAAAGAAAGGCCCTGGACTGGGATTGTGGCTCAGCAGAATGGTGCTTGCCTAGCATGTGGGTTTGATTTTCAGCACCACATACAAATAAAAAAAAAAAACAAACACAAAGGTTTATTGACAGCTAAATATTAAAAAAAATGCCCTGAAGGGCTGAGGTTGTGGCTCAGTGGTAGAGTGCTTGCCTAGCAATGTGACACACTGGGTTCAATCCTCAGCACCACATTAAAATAGATAAATAAATAAAAAGGCTTGTGTCTGTCTACAACTAAAAATATATATATATATTTTTTAATGCCCTGAAACTTAGTAAAGGGGGGAAATATAATTGAAATTTCTAGAGAACTATTTAAAACAATCTCTTTAGTAATATTAAACTACTTATGATGCTTTTAAGGACATTTTCCTTTAAAATTTTCAGTTGAGCTCTTTAATGAGAAACAAAAACCCAACAAAAAAGAAATAAATTGAGATAATGTGGCAGCTAAAGAAAGTTTAAATAACTTGGACATAGTATATATATTAGTTAACTGAGTCAATTCAGGGACCCTTATGTGTGGTGTGGCAGGGAAGGAATGAAAAATGCCTTAACTTTTAATTATAACACCTTGGGCCTGTTTCCAAAGCACTCATCATAATTAGTTATGTCTTAGTTGTAAAATTTTGTGTTTAATTTCTTTGTTATAGCCACATGGAAAGCTCCTTAATGTGATAAAGAGCTGGGAATAGGAGATACAGAAAAATATATTCTTTCACATTTTGAGTTTGTTTATTTTTTGCATTTTCTTGGCACCACTTTTACATCTTTAGATTGGTATTCTTCCTTTTTGATATGTGCATAAACTAGTTTCTGTAATTAAGATGCCAATATAATAGGACATTTGTGTCAAAATCCTTTCCATTTTACAAGGCTATGATGATGATGATGATGATGATGATGATGATGTGTGTGTGTGTGTGTGTGTGTGTGTTTTGCTGATTTAGCAAATTTATTTCTGAGATAATTTAAAAATAAAATTAATGATTTTATTAAATTTAGTAATAAGGGCATTAGATGTTTATTCTAAATTGTCCCAAATGAGGCCTCTATTTATGTATATTCCTAAAGCATCCTAAAAGTAAATATCTTTGATAATTAACATATTTTTTTTTCAGTGCAGGACATGGAAGCACTGTATCTGGTATCCCACCCTGCTTGATTGGAGCGTATGTAGGGAACATTTTAGTACCAAGGTTAAAGGGGCAGAACTTAGGATATTCAAGGAGAGAAGAAAATAGAGATCTTAGGTGGTTTGGAAAGTCAAAGTGCAACTGGAGAAAATTGTTGATAAGGTTGGGTGTGAAAAAATTCCTCTGGAAAGACAATTTTAACACTTATTTGGGAAAACGTAGGACAGAATTGTGGTCCTCAGACTTTTGGATAGAGCATATATATGTGCATATTTATTTAAAATTGTAGACAGTTACTCCTGTGGTAATATGTGCTATAAATCATTCATATGTAGATATTAGAAAGAGATATAGATGAAATGAATATTTTAAAACTAAACCATGTAATAGAACATGCTTTGTTATTTTAAAAAACTTGATTTAGCACTGTTTTGATGAAGTGATTTAAAGATCTGGGTGTAGGGGCTGGGGTTGCAGCTCAGTGGAGAGAACTTCCCTAGCACATGTGAGTCAGTGGGTTCCATACTCAGCACCACATAAAAATAAGTGTTGTGTCTCTCTACAACTAAAAATATTAAAAAGAAACTGGTTCTAAGTTCAATTTACTTTGCTACATGCTTTTAAAATTGCTGCCACAGAAGGAAACAATAGATCCAAATGAAAATATTACATCATTGATTATACTTATTAAATTGTGTTACTCATTTTTAAATCCCATACACAACATATGCAAAGAACTTTGTTAAAATTTGGATAGTAAATTTCCACCTTCTTAATGAGGATCTGTTTTTGCCAATGAGGTTGAAGGCATATGTAGCCTTTTCATATTTTAATAAAGGGACTGAAAAGCCACTGAAATTATTTGGAACAGCATTAAACAGGTTAGATTATTCTGTTGCCAATTTTTAAATTTGTAAACAGATAAGAATTTTTGTAGGTAACAGACTTAGAATTTTGGTAACAAAATCACGCTGATGGAATGTTTCCAAACATGTGTTTTCAAAATATTCTTTCATAGCATGAATCTGTTTTCAAAAGCATTTACTTTCTCATTTGATAAAATATCACCTTTACCTTGATGAGACAGATTGTTTGTTTGATTGCTTGTATGTATATATGTATCTAATTACCTATTGGAATGTCTATCTATTCTCTCTATATATGCAATTCATGTACTTAGCATCAGACATATCTTTTATTCTAGTCATCCCATTAAAAAGTTCAGCATAGTTGTTACATTAGTTTTTTTTTTTTTCTTGGTATTTTGTCCTAAACTATGGAAACTTTGCTATTGCCATAAGAAAAGCAGTGAAACCTCTGGGTAGTATAAACAATTCTCATGGATACTTCCCATCTCTTTTCAAAGTATTTTAAAGATTTTACTGTGTTCTACAGATATATTTTTAAGAGTAATTCTGTGATTGTGTAACACTGGGCTTTAACATTTTGCTGCAATTGCTTGGCTATGAATGATTCAGTTATTGGGTCTCATGGTACTATCTTTATAATCTTATCTCTTTTTCCCTCTTTAGTTCAGCTAGCGTAACTACTTCACCAGTGGTTACTCTTAAAAAAGAAACTTATTGTTGAGATTGTATCTTCTCTGGTACTTATTGTAGTGTCGTATTCAAAAGTAGCACTTCACTTAACAGATATGGCAAACTAAGGCACGGTTAAGAAATACTACGTTGATTCATCTGAAAAGCAAGATGTAATGTGTTTTCTTTCTGGAAATCTTCATTAATTTTTTTCTCTGTGTCTTTCAACCTTATTTGTGACAGTGGTTGCTGCACAATACCAGAAGACATTATTCACATTGCATCCTGGGTAAAAGGTCACTCCAGAGTTGTATATTGAGCAGCTCTGATTTTTAATTAAGGGAATGTATTTAAATTCATTGCCATATTGTTAGCTGTGTAATATTGTGTATACTGTGCATTATTGTGCTGTGTACTACTGTGTATGATACTGTGTATTTTTGCTAGCCTTTTGATAGCAGCAGAAAGAACTAGTCTTAAAACAGCATGTAGCTTTTCATCTTTTATAAAGATGAAACTGAACTCTCAGAAGAGGGTTCTAAACCTTTAACATTAAATTTGGTGAAATTATTTTTAAAATATTGGATTGAGTTTTAAATGATTTTAAACATTATTGGTAAATTTCAGTTATTTGTTTGTTTGTTTATTTATTTTGCAGTGTTGGGAGGTTGAACCCAGGGCATTGTGCATGTGAGGCAAAAATTGTACTACTAAGGTACATCCCCAGCCCTAGCAATTTAAATTTATATCTCTGTGCTTAGTTTTTAGATGTCTTGCTGATTATAAATGCTTTATATTCTTATTATTTAACATCACAAAGTACAATAGGGCAAGGTACACTCTTAATGACACTAGATATAAGTCTATATCTCAAATTGTCCCTTGATAATTAAAAAAACACTTAGTTTGTTTTTGTCAGATTTGCTTGAATCATCACTATTTCTGTTCTGTAGTGTGGCTACTAAAGAGTTCCTAATAGTAGTATGAGTGTCAGATTGGTCACAGTCCTGTTACCAAGACTTACATTATTAAAATTATCCTCAAACTTGTTTCTTTGTAAGAATCTTTTTAAACTATAAGACATTTTTTATGATTAATTTAATTAAAAACTAGATAATAATACCTACAATGAATCTCCCTTCTTTTTGTAGAATGTTTCTAATTTAGGATGTTAGATATATTGACCTAGAGTGTCAATCTGTATTTAAATTCAAGGATTAGTTTCTTTACTTTCTGAATAAATAAATATACTCCTCTTTATTTATATAGACTACTTAAAGGATGATGACACCCACTTACAAGACCACTGTAATGGAAACATACATAAGAAAGAGAGGGGGCATGATGATTTAGGAGGAAAAGCATGGTCTCCAGAGCATACTCTTTTGGAATAAGATTCCCTCAGAATAATGTAGCCATCAATGGAAACCTGGGTCAGAAAGTGGAACTATAGATTTATGAGTATTGGAGTTTAAAAAATAGTAGTGTGGCATTTTTACAGGGGTCTGATATGAGAAAGGAAAAAGGTTTAACCTATCTTTAATTATTTAAGTCAAAGAAATTTGAGTAATTTTGTTGGTGTGAAGGGATCTTAAAAGGTTTTATAGTTAAGTGTATTTATCATGCTTCAGGAGAGGGGACCAAGTAGAGGATCAACATTCCCCTGAATGTCTGCGGCTCTTTGTTGCTTCTACACTCATTCTTCCTTGGTTTTAGATAGAATCAGAGCAGACATTGGGAAAGGTAAGGCAGCAATTAGGGATGGCTATAGGCAAATATTGTCAATAGCACTGTTTCTTCTCTCCTTCCCCCCACCCCCTTCTCTAACTTTTTGGTATACTTCTTGGGATGTTCAGTATAGTAGCAAAAAACCCATTTGGGAGTTTTACCTCTGCCAATGAATTTTGAGTTACTTTGGCTGTATCACTTTTCTCTAGGAATACATCATTGGCAGACTGGGAAATCTGATGATCTCTGAAGAGGTTTTGGCTCTTACATCCTGCTCATTCCCTTTTTGGGATAGTGCTGTATGCAGCACACAGAACCTTCACTGCAGTTCCTTATTCTATATAACAACCTTGATCACTATGTCCACTGTACCTTCTTATGGCCCAATGTTGGCAACCTAATTTAATATATGAATTCATGAAGGTGGACTCATGAGCAAAAACTGAAATATTTCTAAGTTTTTTCACTTTTCCAGACAACTTTCTTTCTTTTTTAGTTGTTGATGGACTTTTATTTTCACTTATTTGTATGTGGTGCTGAGAATTGAACCCAGTGCCTCATGCATGCTAGGCAAGCATGCTGCCATTGAGCCACAACCCCAGCCCACAGACAACTTTCTACAAAGTACATTTCCACAGTGTGACCCTGGACAGGGCTTTTGCTTTCTGACCCAAAGTGTCTAATCCAGAAAAGAAGGGAATTGGGAGGGCTGTGTCTGTGAGGGAGGTTGGGCTGTATGCAATAGGCAGGGTGTTGGGATGTGGCCATCGATTCATTGCGTGTGTTTGGCGAGGCTGGCAGCAGTGGCCAGTGCCAGGCTTTTTGAGTTTGGTTTCTGTCACCCAATGAGTTGGCTGTCTTTGGAGTCTGCCAGTTAACCTTTTCAGAATCTTAGAGTACAACTAGCACTCAAGATGATGAGGATAAACGAATTTTTAGGAATTAAAAAAAAGAACCCACCTGTTTTCATTACCCATTTTCTCCCATCATCCCAGGTGTAACACACATATATAAATATAAATTAAGCAATAAATATACCACTTAGGATAACTTTGAAATAATACTTGAATATTTATTATGTTTGCAGAATTGAAAACTTGGTACTTAATAGGTTAAGTATTTGCTTTTTTTCCACTGTATTTTTGAAGCATCTAATAAGTAAACAGATTCCAGTCTTTCTCATTTTCTTTTTTGTACTCATTTATTGCCACAGAGGGGGCTACTGTTGAGTAACTAAATGGGTACATATCAGCAAACATATATTGAGCAGCTACCACATACCACACATATTTCTGTGTACTTTCATGAGGTAGAGTTAATAATAGGCCAGTATCATAGTTTTTGAGAGATTTGAATAAACTAATATACTTGGAAGAATGCCTGATATATTGTAAGCTCTCATTAAACACTAGTGATTATCATTTTATTATTTATTTCACGCATCTCTGGAAGTATCTATCATTATCTCTGCTTTATAGAAACAGAAATTGAAGGTTGGAAAGGAAAAATGGCTTACCCAAGATCACATTGCCATTAAGGGGCAAAACCATAATCTAGATATAAATGTCCTGGCTTAAAGTCTCATGGTATTTCTTCCATACAATGTAGCTGCTCCTAATGGGCAAGTAAGTCAGGAGATTTCTCCCAGATAATCTATGAACTAAGTTAATCAGGAGTTTGGATAATGAGGATAATCAGAAGTTGAACAATTTTTTTTTTGTGTGTGTGTGTGTTACTGACTTTCAGTGGGTGTGGTTATTGAGTTGGTTATCACTTTTGTTAACACTGCATGGTATTAATTGAAACTCTTGTATATCAGAACCATGTCCTTTCTTTGCATGGTTCTGATCTCAACTTTACACAGTTCCTATGTCATGGTTTCATTTGAGTTATTACAGAATCATACAAAGTGAGGTCATGGATCCAATATTCACTTGTTTCAGATAACATGGTATGGTGCAAAGCAAGAACTTCACATGCATATACTGAAATTCTCAAATTCTCTTTCCTTTGGGCTGGTTAGATGGTTGTTTTCATTTGATGGCCCATTATCTTTTTTCTCTCAAGAGTCTTCTGCTCTGCTAAGAAAGAGTACTATGTTACATAATTAAGTTCTTTGAAGGTCATTAATAATTGGCTCTTTGCATAAAATGCACAGCATATCTGACATTTGTTGTATCCAGTAGTAGATCTCTTTTTGGATTTAGACAGAAACACTTGTTTTCATTTCTTTAATCTCTCCCAACCTCCCATTAGATGTCTAAGCTTTCTGAATGAATACATTTCTTTCTATCTGATTCAGCAATGTACAAAGCCAATGAGACCAGTTATCTCTCAGTTGTCATTTTATTATATGAAAAGTGATATATTATAGTATACACTGTGCATTTCTTTTTAGTATAGATGCTCAAATTCTTTTTAAGCACTTAGTAATCATCTCAACTTGATGGCTATTGCATAGATATCAATTTTAGAGCAAGGTAATATTTAATATACCTTGCTTAATTATGAAGCTTTGAATCTCCTCTTGACCCAAAAGTTTAAAATACTCTTTTCCCTTAAATCTTTATTGCCTTCCCCCTTCAAATTGTTTTAAAACCTGTTCTTACTATTCTTTGTCAGGTATTCTGAAGAATAGAAATCCTGTGCTCACTCTAATTTTATTTCTCTTACCTGTGTAATGCTGGAGAGTTAGTTTAGGGTTAACTCAGCTTGTGCTTAAGAGATACTCCACTACTTTCTAGCAATGTGAAATTGGGCTTGCTACTTTAATCTTTTCAGGTCTCAGTTTCCTTATCTTTAAAATATTAGCTACTTTTCTCATGGTTGTTTTAAGGATTAAAGGAGTAAATATAAGTGTTTTTAAAAGTGCCTGATATAATAGGTGCCAAGTAAGCATTAGCTATTATTAACAAGTGAATGTCTTTAAAAGGAGAATCTGGTAAAAAATAGAGGATATTATATTCAAAATACTTTCTTGAAGAAGTAAAAATGAGCACTACTAGGATGTACTGTAAAATAATTTCACAGTTTCCCATACAGGGACTCCAGGAACCTTTGAGAGAATTCTAACTTACCTACAGTAATAGGGTCTTTGAGAATCTCTTCAACAGCAAATCAAATCTCTTGTAACTAAAATTACATTATTTTAAGGTCTGCCTCTTATTTTTTGAATTCCATAATTGATAGAGACTAGATGACTTGGGTACAGAGTGAATTTGGGTGAGTTTTCTCAGGACTAGATTTGTGACTGTACCCATAACTGAAGAAAGAACGATAGAGCTTAAAATGGCAGCATCTATCAGTCAGGAAGTTTGACTCAGGGACTGGCTTTCTTCCAAGGAGGGTTCAGGTACATCCTTCCTTGGGACATGATTTATAGGTCCCAAAAATTATGGAGGGAGGCATCTTGCTGAGATTAGGGTGTGGAGTTGATAATCATCTATTACTCTCAAGCTCTTTTTGATGTAGACTCCCAGTTTCTGCTGGAGCCAGATGGCCTTCCCCAGAAAAGGTCTGGCCTCACTCCACATTGCCAGGGATTGCAGGCTTACCTGCAGGTCCCAGAATCCTAGTGGAGGCAGTAGATTGGCTATATTTAATGTAGAATTTGAACCCAGGTTTGTCTGATAACAAAAGCTAAGCTCTTTCCACCAACAATTTCATATTGTTTCCCTATTTAAGAGAGCATTAATGGAGAAAAGGAAAGTAGCTGTGATAGTAGAAGCATCTATGAGTTCAACATCAAAAAGGACAGATGAGATAGTACCTGAGAGGGCTGTGAAAGCAAAGGGGTTTTCTTTAGGCAACAATGTTATGATAATGGTACTGGAGGAGATGGTAATGATATAGTAGTTCTTACAGGCCTTGTGTGGATAGAACAGAGCTTTGGAATGTATTCCTGGGTACTTGTACTTCAAATCATAAACTCACAGTCTTTGTATCATAGAACCTCAGAGCTGAAAGGGTATTCCAATCACCCATTTATGATGTGGTTCCATGTAAATAATTGTACAGTCCATGCTGGGAGAGCTATGATAGGGAATTACTTCCTCCTTTTCACCAGAATATAAGCTCTGCATGGACAGGAATTTTGTCGGTTTGTTCAGTAACTTTTAGTGACTAGAACAGTGCCTGGCATCTAATAGTTACTTAGTAGATACTGTCAAATGAAGAAGGCTTCAACTACTAAGTTGACTGTTTTGTTTTACATATTGAACAATATTATTTACCAAACATTCTCTCATACCAATCTTAATTAACCCTGTGAGGTATGTATTATTATTTCTAATTTATAGCTGAAGGTACTTAGCAATTAACTAATTTTCTTAAGAAGACATTTACTAAAATATAACAGTCAGGATTTGAACCTTTAAGTATAACTACCACATTATATAATACTATGGAATTATTGCGTCTCTTGTCCTACGTAATATCTTCTGTTAATAGAAGCTAGGCTTTTGTGGGAGCCACATCACACTGTTGTCTCATTAATCTTACTTCCAACTAAAAGTCACAAATCATTTATTTACCATGTTCATACTATACTTGAGCTGATTGTTTTGGACTTGAGTGTAGGAGCCTGTATATATTTCCTATAATTTTTCTCTGGTTAGATTCACTCGATCTTTATTAAGATCTTTTGATTTAGTATATTCTTAATTTTTCCTTGAGTATTCTTTGGCATTTATTGATAATATTTTTTACTCTTAATTTTGTTAATAACATTTAATACATATTGATGGATTTTCTAGTGCTTAAACATCCTTGTATTTCTCCAGTAAGCTTCTTTGTTACTGTGTGTGTGCACACCCATGTGTGTATGTGGTGTGTGTCTATAAAGTCATACCACTAAATTTGAATTTTCTATATTTGGATGTGTGTCTAGAATTCAAGTATTTTATTGATCTAATTTTCTACCCCTTGGGAATTTGTATTTTTCTGGGAAATCATCTATTTTCTCCTTATTTAAAATATATTGTCGTAAGTTGGCATCATTTAAAAAATATTTTCTGTACCTATGGTTATATCTTCTTCATTTATTTTTGTTAAGATCTTTTTGGATTCTGATTTTATCATTTAACATATTGATTATTGGAAACTGTTGAGTGTGCTAGCACTTAGCTTGCCTTTATTTGTATACCTATAAGACTTAATAAAATAGAATTCAACAAAAATTTATAAATAGCTTCTACATGCCAAATACATGCTACAGATATAAAGGGTGATTAAAACAGGGCTGTACTCTAAGTGTCTTACAGTATAATAAGGATATTTGAGACTGTCTGTTAACTGCTTTGCTGAAATTCAGATATATTGTTTCTAACACATACTCCATCCAAGAAAATAGTATTTCTGATAAGGAGACAAAAGGGGATAAGACAGGACTTGTGGGCTGGGGATATAGCTCAGTTGGTAGTGTTTGCCTCGCATGTGCAAGGCCCTGAGTTCAATCCCGAGTGCCACACACACACACACACACACACACACACACACAAAGACAGGACTTGCTTTTTGTGAACCCACTGTTTGGTCCTAATGAATATCTTTTTCTGGTAGCCACGTGGGTTAGTTATGTAGATTCTAAAGTGCTGTTTTGGAAATTAAATTCATGTAAGCAATGTGTTACTGAAATTTATCTTGCTCATTGATACATAATCTACTGGACAGATTTTTGAGGAATGTAATGTTTTAGTCATTCTAGAAATTTATACATTTAATCAACTAGATAATTACTTCTTAAATTTTAGTAAGCATGTAAATCACCTGAGAGTCTTTAGTAAAATGTGTATTCTGTTTCTGTCTGGTGTGGGTATAGGTTCAGTACATTTCTAACAAACTCTTAGGCAGTGTCTTTGCTGTTTTTCCTCAGTGTTGCTGACTGGGACTGCACTTTAAGTAGATTGGAAGTAGAGAACAGAAAGACAATATGCATTATTTTATAATTAATAAATCATTGTAATTAATAAATGATGGACTTTATAAAATTAATAAATAAAGCATTTAGGCTAAAATTATCATTTGTTGGTGAGGATGTAGAAAAAATGGAACTTTCATACTACTGGTGTGAGTATAAATTGTTATAACCAATTCTGAAAACTACTTGGCAGATTTACTAAAGTTAAACATATGTCTATTCTATGATCAGCAGTTACACTCCTGGATAAATACTCAAGAGGAATAAGTGCTTTTGTCTACCAAAAGACATGCTTAGCATGTTTTGTAGCAATTTTTTTCTAGTCACAAACTATAAACAACCCGGGTGTCCATCAGTATGAGAATAGATTGTGGCATACTTCTTCAATAGAACATGATACAGCAATAAACAGTTACTGATATTCCTCATAGACATGTGGAGAACAGAGAAGATGGTTAAAGAGAAAGATAAAGATTAGAGGAAGATAATATGTACTGTGATTCCATTCACTAGGTTGAAGAACAGATCTCATGACTCTACAATGAGAGAAATCAGAAGGATGTTTACTTTTGGGGATGGGTTATTAATTGGGAAGAGGAATGTGAGAAAATTCAAGGTTCTGGGAATGTTTTATGTCTTGTTCTGAGTGGTGGTATATGAATAGACATGAAAAATTTTATTGAGTATATTCATTGACTGAACTTAAGATTAGTGAACCTTACTACTTATATGTTAGAATTTTTACTTTAAAAAAAGAAACAGAGCATTTAAAAGAAGAGAAAAATACCTTTTGAAATTTGAGAAGGGTATTATATGTTTTTTAGCAGTGGAATTGATTTTTGAAGGAGTTGTTATATGTTCACGTTCATATTTATTTACTGCATAAAATATTGAAAAAATATATTTAAAAGGTAGTGAATTAATGTAGCTACCTGATTCCTAAAAATAATTAGTATAGTTGTCAATTGGATTTTAGGTCAGTAGAATCACAGATCAAATAAACTTTAGGTAAATAAAAATATTTCCATTCTTTTATTATGTGGAACAGGTAACAATTCCAAGAAAACAAGCTTTCTTCAGTTATGTTGGAAATCCAAACAGAAGAACATTAAATGGAGGTCTTTTTACTCTTCAAACTTTCCCTTTCAATTAATAATTTCCTATTTTTTATTCTGGTACCATCCTACTCATACTGTAATTCCTCACTGCCTAGGATCCTGCCTGTGTATTATTCAAGGTAGAATCTTAAATCTTATCCATCTCTCTGTCTTTAATATTTCTCCCCACCCTTCTTTCTTCTCAGGGATGATAGAATTCTGTAACTTTCAGGCTTTTTGTAAGAAAGAACTTTGGAAGAAACCTTGATTTTTCAGTCTCATTTGTTCCTTAGGTATTTCTCTTAGTTCACTCCTCCTTCTTTGTTCCACAACAACTTGATGATGGGGTGCACTCTGGGGGAAAAAAAAATTAAGCATAATCTATAATCACTTTATAGGAGAGGAAGCTGAATATATAGTGGGCTTTACAACTACTATTACTCAGATACTTAAGGTTATCATAAAATTAGTTATAATTGCTAGTTAGCAAAGTTAAAATGTGGAAAAATAAGATTAAAATTTTTCTACTTGCAGTTTGAATGATCAATATAGTGAGTTAAAAAATCTACTTTTCAAATTATTTTTATAGATAAGCAGCTACCATTAAAAAGTCCCAGTGACAAGTAAACAACAATCACATCTTAATATTATATTTTATTTTCTTTATTTAATGGCATTGGGAATTGAACCCTGGGCCTCATACTTGCTTGGCACGTGGTCTATCACTGAGTCACACCTCACTTCTAGTAATGTTATTTTTGACAAGGGTGACACGATGATTCAATGGGAAAATAATTATCTTTTCAACAAATGGTGCTGGGACAATTAGATATCACTATGCAAATGAAATTGGATCCCTACCTCCTACCATAATTAGAAATTTAACTTAAAATGAATCAAAGACTTAAATATGAGATATTAAACTATAAAACTCAGAAGAAAACAAGTATATTTTCATGAGCGTGGACATTATGGGAAGCACAATGGAAAAAAAGATAAACTGGACTTCGTCAAAATTAAAAAATAACTTTGTGTTTCAAAGGAAGTCATCAAAAAATATTGAAAGACAACCAACAGAATGGAGGAAATATTTTCAAGTCATATTTGATGATAGGTTTGTATCTGGAATATACTAAGAACTCTTACAACTCAGTGGTCAAAAAAAAAAACAAAACAATCCAAATTTTAAAAAGGGCATATAATTCGAATAAATAATTTTCCAAATAAGATGTACAAATGTTCAGTAAGTACACATGAAAAACTGATGGTCAACCTTATTACACATCAGGGAAATGTAAATCAAAATCACAATGAGACACTACATACTCTAGGGTGGCTATAATTTAAAAAAAAACAACAACAAAAACCAACAAACATCGCTGAGAGTGTGGAGAAATTGGAACCTTCATACATTGCTCATGGAATTGAAAATGGTGCAGTTAGTTTAGAAATCAGTCTATCAAATTCTCAGAGTTAAACATAGAATTAGTGTATGCCTTAATAATTCTACTCATAGTAGGTGAGACATGGCCTCTTTAGAACAGGACACATGACAAAGAAGGAAAATAAAGATATAATAAACAATAGAGTGAAAAGCAATATCTATTATTTTAAAGTGTAATAAAGTTAAATATTTTTCTATCATTGCCACTTTTGCTTATCAACTTAACAAGTGTGATACTATATATTTGTGTGTATACATTTGAACATGAGATTTATATATATATGATTGTTTTAAAAATATGAATTAGTAAGAATAAATAAACTCCTTCAGTTCTTTTTTATTTCTTTCCTTTTTTCCCTCCTTGCCTTCTTTTGACTTATTTAAGTTTTAAAGTTTTTTCCATTAGTTATTTATACTTTGAAAGACTTCCCTTTTAGTTTTGAAAGATAGCTATGGTCTGTGTCATAGAGGATCTACAAAATGAGGATAAAGACCTTTCACATAAGAGTGTGTTTGTAGACATGAAATATAGTATATTTATTCTAAACCTAAAAAATCCATGGGTTTTCTTACTGTAGTTCCTTCAGAAATCCTTTTTGGTTCACTGCTTAGTATATTTTCTCTGGTGTTTTTTGAGTGGGCGGGGTAGGTACAAGGGATTGAACTCAGGGGTGTTTAATCACTGAGCCACATCCCCAAACTCCCAGCCTTTTGTTTTGTTTTGTTTTTGAGACAGGAGTCTCACTAAGTTGCTGAGGCTGGGTTTGAACTTGCAATCCTCCATCTCAGCCTCCCAAGTCACTGGATATGCAATTGCATCTGGCTCTGCTGGTTTTTTATGTTAAAAAGGATAAGTTTTAATTCAAAGGAATGAGTGTCTCACAAAAGAATAGTAAATATCATGTTATATTACAGAAGATACATCTTATTACTTTGAGGTAACAACATATTTTTGAGGTAGGGGGATTTTATATAATGGAAGCTAATGCTCATTTAGTCTATGAATGAAAGTGGTTTCAATACTTAACTAACTTTAAAAAGAGTATTAGATAGTTGTTTGTGGTTTTCAAGAGCTTTCCATTTACAGTACACTGTTTTACTTATATTTATAATAGTTGTGTGAGATAGCTTTGTTCTTTCTTTTTAAAAGTTGAAGTGAAAACATACAAAGTGCAAAGTGTTTAAGATATAGGTGTATACAAGTGTAATGAATAAGTATAAGCAAATCCCATGTAACTGATATCTCTGTTTTAAAAAAAAAAGAATTCTGACATCATCCCAAAAGCCACTTGGTCCCTTCCTAGTTACTTTCACATTCTCCCTCTTTGAGGTAATCACTGGTATATATTTAATGTTAGTACGTTTTTCATTTTATAGTTTTATTGCCCATGAATCCATATCTAAAGAAGTTTGATCTTTGCCTGTTTTTATGCTTTATATCAATGAAATCATGCAGAATTTATTTTTATGTGTGTTGCAATTTTGTTCAACATGTACCATTATTGTGAAGTCTTAGTTCATTAATATCCTTTTTATTTTGTAGCAGAATTATTTATTTTTTCTTATGTCTTTGGGCACTTAGATTATTTCCAATTGCAGGTGGTTATTAACAATGCTACTATAAATCTTCTTGTACATATATTCATTCTTGAAGTGCATGTGTACACTTTTCTCTAGGCTGTGTATACAGGAATGGAATTGTTGGGTCAGAGGGTATGGCTATCTTTATCTTTACTAGATAATGCTAACCTCTTTACTAAAAGTGGTTATTTACACGGCCACTAATCATCTATGGATATTCTCATTCTTTGACATCCTTGCTGACCAATTTTGTTCTCAAACTTCAAATTTTGTCTGTATGCTGAATATTTAGTTATCTCATCTTGGTTTTAATTTGCATTCTTGATTGTTAATGATACTAAGCACCTTTTAATAAGTTATTGATTAGGTAGATTTCTTCTTTTGTAAAGCGCCTATTCAAAGTTTTGCCCACTTTTCTATTGATTCATTTTCTTTAAAAAAAGATTCATAATTTGTGTATTTTCTGCATGTGAATTGTTACTTAAGTATATTAAAATATCTTCTTTAACTCTTGACTTACCTTTTCATTCAATAGACTCTTTCACTGAAAAGAAGTTTTTAAATTTCAATATGGTTAAAAGTTTACTGATACTTTCCTTTTTAAAATTTTATTTTTGAGGGCCTGGGGATTGAACCCACAGCCTTTACACATACTGGGCAAGTGCTCTATGACTGAGCTACATCCCTAGCCCATTCTATTCCTTTTTGGTTAATGCTTTTCCTGTGCTAATTAGGAAATCCTCTCTGAGGTCATGAAGATAATCTCCAATGACTTTCAAACAGAGCTTTAATCCTTTGGGTCCCCATCATACTATATATAGGACACCTATAAAATTGTTTTATAAGACTTTATAGATTTTCATAGGTGTCCTATATACAGGATGATGGAACACAATCAGTTAATATACCTGAAGCTATTTTGGTATGCTGTATAAAGTAAGCATGTGGTTGCATTTTTAAAATTTTTCCTCTTATGAGTGTTCAGCTATCCCAGATAAATTATTAAAACCTATCTTTTCCTTACTGTTCTACCTTTTTCCTCTGTCATATATCAAATATAATATGGGTCTATTTTTGGGTTCTTTCTTATGTTCTCTTGATATATATAGGTCTATCCTTGCATCTATACTACTTGGATTTCACTTTATTTACTTTATAATGAGTTTTACTATCTTGTAGAATAATCCTGCCATTTTTTCTTATTTTTCAAGTATGTCATGGTGCTTCATTTGGATTTCCACATAAATTTAGAATTAACTTGTTAGGTTCTACCAAAAAGTCCCATTTGAAATTTTTTAACTCAGTTTGCATTTAATTTATAAAGAGATTTTAGATAAATGATACTTTGTAACATTAAATATTTCAAATGCCGCAGTCTGGCTGGGCACACAATCACGAGCCACCACACAGCTTGTAGATTCAAACAGCAACTCTTTATTCCCGAACTCACACCAGCCGTCTACAATCACGTTCTGGGGAAATCCACGTTCTCCGCCCAAATCCACCTCTCTGCCCAAATCCACCTCTCTGGGCATCTGTCTTCCAAAATATATTGTCTGAATCCCGTGAGAACTCAAGGGGAACTTAGGCAGCAGGATACGCCCTATTCCCAGCAGGAATAATCTTAAACCTTAAACCTGGAACCTAAACTGGGAACGCCCTAAACCCGATTATGTTAAACCGGGAACACCCTAATCCGCCCTGGTCCTTGAGCAAGGTCAACTACATTCAGTGTCACTGCAAAATGTCAGCAACATGGGGTACGCTGGCAAGGAAATTGTCATACCTACTTGGCTAATGGCTCCCAGCATCCAAGAACACATTGTATCTACAAATTTAATTTTCATTTCTTTAAAGTCTCCCAATAAAGTTTATAATTTTTCTTGTATAGATCATAAGGTGGTATACAATATGACCATTGAAAGAATTAAATAACAATTCAAGACAATAGCAACAGAAAGGCAATTGCCTAAAGAATAATATAAACAATAGCTTAATGAGGAGCAAATATGCCTTAATGTTTCATAATAGATGACACTAAAGGAGATTTTTGGTCAAATATAAATTAAATATTTGTTTTTAATTTAATTAAATCTTTGTTCACTCATAGGTGCTATATACATGTCTGGAAATTATCATATTTTCAGTTAGTAGGTTTAAAGAATAAGCAATGTACAGGTTATTTTATTGACTATGAGCATAGGCACTGTGGTATTGTTTCATATTTTTTTATATTGATGGATATTTTGGCTGAAATGGCTAGGTTAAGGAGATATTTTGATATCATGTAAAAATATCTTAAGGAAAAGGTCTACATAGTAATTTCCAATCCAAATATATTATTAAAGTCTTTGAAACATAAATATTTGGTGTGGCTTTTGAAATAATGAAATAATGTACCAGTTTCTTCTTACTAATAAGTCTAGCCTTTTCCATTTGTTCTATTTGAAAACACCAGAGACCTTCCCTAGCATGCAACTTACGGTCTTCAGGGGAAAATTGAACCACATTCATTGTTTGACATTAAAATGTAATGTATTTTCAAAACAGAGATTGGCATATTTAAAAGAATGAAGCTGGTCTTCTAATAAATATGTCTGTTGATAGTGAGGGATGCTATAGAGATAGGTCCGAACCTTGTCTCTTCTGGGGAACAGCAGTGAAATTGTTTGTTCCTGACAGCAGACAGCCCTACTGTAGAGCCTTGGTTTCATGTTACATTAAGTATTAGTGCTGTTCTTTCAGGAGCTATTATACTGTGACATCAAAGATTTTCTGACAGGGCAGTGGTAGGTTAGCACTGAAGTTGTCTACTGAAATTTTAAAGAATGGGATTAAATATATATGATCAGACTTTCATATAAGAAAGTGATAGAATTAGAATGGTTTAAGGAAAGTTGTAGAAGGGATAAGTCTATCAGCTGTCCACTTTGTCTCTTCTTGTTTAAGCCAAACTGATTTTTATTTCTACAACAAATACAAATGGTCATTATGTTAAAGCTAGTGTTGTTAATGATTTCCAGAAAGATATTATGAATTAAGAAAAAATAGCATTTTGTGACATAAAAATGGTTAAGTTGACCTATAGCATATTTCGTATAAATGAACATGTGTACAGTAATTGCAATGGTCTAACTTCCTTCTTGTTGATTCACTAATTAGTTAAAAGGATCAAACTACCTACTCTATTAGAATTATAGGATTTTAATTTTTAAAGGCTTAATTTCATATAAAAGTTGTATAAATATAGGTAACTTAAAAATTAATCCAATTATAATGTTGTCTTTTGAAAAGGCTAACTTTGATGAATGTTGAAAATTATTATTAGTCATTTCTGTCCATATAGGCTTTCTGTTTAAGAAAAGTAAAATAAGTGTTGGGGTTTAAAACATTTCTTAAATTTTTTGTAGCAAAATCATATTTGCTATAACATTAGTATGATGTTTTCATGAAAAATCTTGGGATTATGAAATGTCATTAATTTTAGAAGGACAATTCAATGTCTGGATATTTAAGACAGTGCAATTTTAAGAGTTTTGTTTGAGATTAAGCAAATAAATCATACATTAAGATGATTAAGTCCCCAGTGTTGTAGTTTTCTTTTTGCTAAACAAAACCTTTTAAAAATTGTAAGCAAGGTAAACTATGAGACATTTATTTTAAATAATACTCATATTGTCAGTTGAGAAGTTAACTGGAACAAAAGATACACCTTTATAGATACTTGTGCTTTTGATTAGGTTTTAAGATAATTTTCATCCAGTTTAGAGTAATCAACAATACATTCATCAAAATAGTCACTTAAAAAACAAACTAAAGGTCTTTGTCCTGGCATGTATCTTACGATTATTCATACAGATTAAATTGGATAGGGAAATATTGCTACGCCTGTAAAATCATTAAAAATGTTTAAAATAAAAGCCTAATGAGGTCTACTATAGTCTTCATATCACTGTTAAAAGTGAGAATCTGAAACTGAAGATTGGAAATGGTCTTGTTCATATAAAAATGCTTTCTTCTTTTAAAAAGTTTTTGTTTTGTTTTGTTTTTTGCATAACACAATGCCATGACAAAAAATCAAAAGAAACAACAAGCCAAATATGAATAAATGTTCTAATATGTTCTCTGAAGACCCTGAAATCTGATATTCTAGAAATACTTGAGTAGATAAAATGTTTTTCTTTTTAAAATGTTATAACTTAAAGTTACATTATTTGGTAGGAAAAAAGAGAGGATATTGGGATACATGTTTACTCATTTGAGAGCAACACTACTTCCTGTGGAGATACTAACATTGTTAAAATTGTTTAAATCCTTCTTTTACTTCTGTCAGCTACTGAAATCCTAATTTAAAATGCTTTGAACTGTCTTACAGAGTACACGTAGTTTAGTAACATAGGTATCTTTGACTGTTTGTAGTATACTTACTAACTGAAGGACTGAGGGCTTAATAAATTTGGTCTTTTTCATATGATGATGAAGGAAAGTGTAAATACTTTAACTAATTTGAATGTTTTTTTTAAAAAAAAACTTTTAAGTCTGGTTAGCTAAAATGTCTATTTAATAATTGATAAATAGTAGTGCTCTTAAGAGTTGATTTTAGGTGAAGTCGTCTCTTCACAAGAGACTGGAAATGAATGTTAGAACGAATGGCATTTGTTTATTTTTGAAAAATTAATTTTAAAAAAGCCTTTTTGAATTAAAGCCTTTTGTTAAATCACATTTTGGAGAATTAGTTGGACAACATTTATATTATAGGAGACAAAGTTATCATTTTAAAGAAAGTTATCCTTGTATTAAAAAACAAAACTTAAGCTGGGAGCAGTTTTGTACACATGTAATCCCAGCTACTGGGGAGGCTGAGGCCAGAGGGATGGCAAGTTTGAGGCCAGCCTGAGTAATTTAATGAGATCTTGTCTCAAAGTAAATAAAAAGGGCTGGTGATGTAACGCATTGCTAGAGTGCTTATTTAGTATGTGGAGGCCCTGGGTTTAATCTCCAATACCACAAAATCAAAAACAAAACCTCATCAATCAACCAGAAATCCCAACTAAATTTGTCTATTTTTAAAAAATATGTGTTACATTCTTTTTCCAGTCAACAAGTATTTATTAGGTGCCACTAAGGGCCAGGTCTTATAGGGATAGAAAATAGTATGCATCTCTGAACTCAAAGAACTTAACAGTTGTTAGGACAATACACACAAGGATATACTCAACTACTAGGATATGTCCTTAAGTCCATACTGACAAAGATGAAAAAGAATAAAATCAGATACAGGAATCAGGGTATAGGTATCAGTAAGTAAAATAATCAACTGAAATTTAAAGGCAAAACAGGACGTTTATTAGTGTTGCTGATGAAGGAATATGTCAGGGTGGGTGAGTTTGCCGAGTTTGTAACTTTATATTGTTTGAGCACTTTTCTTTGGTCCTTTATTATTTAGTTAAACTTACTAAAGGAAATGAATTAAGTATATTCCCCCCAATAAAAATTCAGAAGTTTGGTTTTCTATACAGTGTATCTTTTAAACTAATATTACCTTTGTTTCTCTTTTTATGAATAGCAGCAAAAATGATCTGATATTTCTACTAGTAAATAGATCTTGTAATTGAGGTGAATCCTCAAAATTCAGTTTTCAATGTTATTTAGTATATGAAAGACAAGAGTAGATCTTGAAAGGCTGAAAGCTTACAGAAAAGCAGTTACAAAATGATTTTTGCCTTTCTGCTGCAAATGTAATGTGTTTCATACATTGCATTAAATCTGTTTAAAATCTGTGTATGGAACAAGTGTCATCATTGTATTGTGTTGTTTTTGCAAATTTTATTGTAATTATTAGTCAATGCTCCAATTTACATTTTTATAGCATTTATAAATATATATCTGGTAAATGCCAACACATCCAAAAGTTAACAGTTCATCTTCAGATATAGCATTAAAAAATTAAATTACTGAGATGTGAGTTAAGATTTCAAGGTTACTTTAGTTTCAGTTTACTTTGATTTAATTGGCCATATTTTCTTTTTTACTTAAAACAGAAGAAAATATTCAAGCCAGACCTTATTCTAAAGATCATACAAAATAAGAGAAATAAGATCTAAATGATCTATTTAAATAATAGACTGGTTAGGCAACTAACTGGGTGTATTGCTATAATCAAGAGACAAAATTTATCACAGTTTTTTAAATTTTTGGTGTAAATATTCAGTTAAAGGGACGATCCAGTTATCATTTTTTGATAATTCTTATGCTTAAAATAATTTCTTTTAATGTATAATTAGATGGACATTAAAAAAGATAATTATCGGGCTGGAGATGTGGCTCAAGCGGTAGCGCGCTCGCCTGGCATGCGTGCGGCCCGGGTTCGAACCTCAGCACCACATACAAACAAAGACGTTGTGTCTGCCGAAAAAACTAAAAAATAAATAAAATTCTCTCTCTCTCTCTCTTTAAAAAAAATAATTGTTTTGTTTGATATTCATATTTCTTTGCTTTTAAGTGGGCACCAGTGAATAAAATGAGCTTTGGCCATTTAACTGCATTACTATTTTGCTTTCCTTAATTTTGAGGTATTTTAAAAAGTTAATTAATTAATTTTTATTTTAATTAATTAATTTTTATTTACATATGGCAGCAGAATGCCTTACAATTCTTATTACACATATAGAGCACAATTTTTCATATCTCTGGTTGTATATAGAGTATATTCACACCAATTTGTGCCTTCATACCTGTACTTTGGATAATAATATCATCACATTCCACTATCATTAATAACCCCTTGCTTTAACTTGCAAAAATCTAATATATTTATTTAGCTAAAAATTAAAAATATCAAAATTAATTTGAATTTCAGATTTTTTAAGAATTAAAAAAAAAATTTAAAAATTGCAGTCAGCTTGGCATGATAAATGATCTCAACAATCAAACACCCTAGACTGAGGTTTATTGATCCCACCTCAAAAATCAGAAGACAATCTGATAATGTCTTTCAACCTTTATGATGGTAATATGCTGATCTACCTTGCACTTATTAATTTATTTCTTCATTTGTTCTTTTGAGCATATGCAGTGTGTCAGGTAACAAGGATATAAGCATGAAAAATACATGTTTACTGCCTTGGATAAACTCATATCTAGGGAATTGGAGAGGAGAGATTGAAAGGGAGGGAAGGTAGAGGTAAGTGGTAATTAGGAGAGTAAAGGTGGGTAGTGTGAAAGGCATCAAATATTTTCAGAATCTATAAAGTATGATATTTTCATGGAGTAATGGACAAAGTGCTATGGGAACACAAAAGAGGGAATATTAATTTTTAATAAGTGAAGGGTTCTCCAATATTTTTTATGTGTACAATTTGAATGCAACCACCATACCTATCTGTTTTGCAAACTTTTGCATTACCTGAAAAGGAAACTTAATACCTATTAAGTAGTTGTTTCTCATTCCTTCCTCTTTCCTGGTATCTCATGACTACCAATCTGCTTTCTGCCTCTATGGATTTACCTGTTGACGTTTCATATCAATGGAATCATACAATATGTAACCTTTCATGCCTGGTTCTTTTTTCACTTTGCGTAATGTTTTCTAGATTCATCTGCATTAAAGCATGTGTCAATACTTTCTTTTTTTTTTACTAAGGAATAATATTCCATTATATGTGTGTTTGAAAATTTGTTTATTCATCTATTTATGGATATTTGGATTTTGTCTACCTTTTGGCAATTATGAACAATGCTGCTATGAACATTTGTATATAAGCTTTTAGATGAACACCTGTTTTCAATTTAGTTTGGATATATACCTAGGAATGGAGTTTTTGGGACATTTGGAAATTCCATATTTAACTTTTAGAGGAATTGCTATCCTGTTTTCCAAAGTGGCTACACTATTTCATGTTTCTACCAGCAAACTGTATGAAGATTCCAATTTCTCCACATCCTTTCTAACCTATTTTCCATTAAAAAATTATAGCCATCCTAGTGGGTGTCCTAGATACTATTTGGATGTGTACATTTTGAAGGCTGAGTGTTGGGGATCTCTGAAAACCAATGGGAACTCTTGAGTTTGGTTGAGTTCCTGATTGGGTGAAATATAATAGGGTTAGCTGATAACTTATTCTTCCTCAGGAGAAGTTACCATAAGTTTACTAGAAATACCTCTAGACTGAACAAATTTCAACACTACATAGTGTCATTTATTCCCTAGAATTTGTTATCACAAGGGCAAGATCCTAACTCCACCAGGGCATATGGAAATTAAATATATTTTAAAGTTTTGTAATAATGTTGGTTACTGTATCCTTATTGGATTTACTCTGAAGATAAATGATCCTCAGAGGTTCCAAGACCATATTTTGAGAACTGCCACCCTAAATTATAGTCTATTTGGGTACCTGAAAATACTAATGTTGACAACATTAATTTTAAAACAAATTTAATTAAATATATATTATTCTAGTCATGTACTGATCTAAGTGCTGAGGATATAGTAGTATGTTAGACAAAGTCCCTGCCCTCATGAACTTTGAGTTCTTTGGGTCAGTTGATCTGGCAACCGAATGAAGTCATGAGTTTTCTGTTTGCCTAAGCTAAGTCCTTACATTCATATCTCAGAATTTGTCAGGGCATGTGTGTGTCTATTTACAGCAGGTGAGGCAGTACAGTTGCAGTCATTGACAGTAGAAGTTCAGGTTCTGTGCAGAACCTGAACTATGTATTCTGTAATACATAGTTGCAGTCCTGACAGCATGATTTTTGTAGATCACTTTCCTTTCCTGTATGCCATCTCTTACTTACTCCCTTCTCTTATTCCTTCCTTCTTCCTGCCTTCTTTCTTTGCTTCCTTCCTTCCAGTTTGAATTGTATGTATGTAAGTAGACTGTTTCCTCTGATCACCTGTCTAATTCTTACCTTCCAATTTATATATACTATATGCAAATATATATGTGATACAAACATATCTATATAATATATATCTGTATAATATATAATAAACGTCTAGATATCTATATAAAATATATATTATTATATATAATACATATAATATCTATATTACATATAGCATCTATATTATGTATAATATATTTATAATATAATAAAATATATTTATATTCCTGTGACAGGCCTGTCACATATACTTATGTAATCCCAAGCACCTGTTACGTTTCAGGCACGTTGCTAGGCACTAGCAATAACACTGGCAATTAATTACATGTGAAGACCTCTAGTCTAAGAGTAAGAGAGTATTTCAATGTTATGGCCTAAAGAGATCACTGTAAGGCATTCACTATAGAGCTTGCAGGCATCTATCTCTATATATTCTAGTTTTCAATTTTAATCATCTTGAGCCATTGCTCTTAAGGGAAGTCTGATATTAGGCATAAAAATGCTAACTATGGCTATAGTCTGAAACATTTTTCTTGACCAAAAAAATTAAAAAGGAAAAACAAAATAAACTAAAATTCAAACTTTTGCTTTAATTAAAATGGGCTTTATAGACATGCATTTGAAGAGTGCACTAATAGTCTAGGAAAATTAAGGGTTCAAAAGTAAGTATTGCCAACATTTCTTAGACTCTAAGTAATAGCAACAAATATCGTGTGAATTACAGTTTTGGAAAGCCTAGTAAAATACAAAACGTAAGGCATGAAAGCCAGTAGCAAGTGACTGAGAGGTAGGGATAAAGTGATTTATTTGTTTTAAAGATAGAAAAATGCATTTTTTTCTGTTTTGATTTAGCTATTTTTGAAAACCTGTGTCTAACTTGCTACAAACACAAATTCTACCTGAATAATGGAAATTATTGTACATTTGTAAATGGTGTATTGACTATTCTTTTCAGTCTATAACACACCTTCCTTTTTGGCACTAAGGGGCAATGAAAGAGGCATTTTGTTAAATTTGAGACTTGTGATTCTAATCAGAGGTCATTGGCTGGCTCTCATTTTTCAGTTTTAGATTTGTCTATGTTTGATCAGGGGGCAGCAATGAAATTATTATGACAAAGACTTTGTACTAGCTTGTATCTGTTGCAACTTGAAAGTCTTTGGAACAGTGATGCTGACAGCACATGAACATTCCGAGAAAGTGTAAGCTGTGTAATGCCTTAAACTTTCAAGTATCATCTTCTTTTTGTGTGTTTGAAAGAGTTTCAGATACTATTAAGGTACTTGTGAAAAGGTGTTTATTGATTAAAGAAGATTCCCCCCCCCCCAGCAAATACGCATTGAGACAGTCTTTCCATTACTTTTTCTGTTCAGTCATTGCTTTATACAGCAAGTTCATTAACATGTAGATATGCGGTGATTGAAGTCAGACTGCTTTTTACAGTGGAGTTGTCTTGATATAATGAGCTCCTCTTTAATGTTCAAAAAATTGTTGTTACTTTCTAAAAGGGGTTGTTTGTGAATTTCATTAAATTTAATCTCCTCTTCAAACAATTTCAGCATTGTTCAGTTTACTACAATTAAAATGCTTTCTGATGCTAAAAATCACTTTTTACAGATGTATCACAAATGTAAGCATTCTGAGAGTGGCTTTGTTTTTTACTTTGAAAGAAAAAGCTGCTATTTAGCTGAGAATTCTCATTTTTTAAATTGGCGCTCCATATGGAAAATCAGAAGAGGGTATACTTACTGTATTGCTAAGCAGGCTAGTTTGCTTGTAAGGGTTAAGTTTCACAACTAGTTCATTCAATCCCTGAATTAAAGAACTGGTCTGATCATAGTAGAAAAATAAGGGCCTTATCCTTACCTTCTCAGTTTACCAGAGGTAACCCCTTCATCTTTACAATGTTGCAAGTCTTGCCAAAGAACAGACACAGTGAAATTAGGTTTCTGCTTTGGGCAGAAGTTCTCAAAAGGATGTACTAGAAACCTGACTAAATTCTTAGTTGCAGAGTTGTAATTCACAGTGAATGGCTTTTTTTAAAAAATATTTTTTAGTTGTCAATGGACCTTTATTTTATTTATTTATATGTGGTGCTGAGAATAGAACCCAGTGCCTCACACATGCTAGGCAAATGCTCTACCATTGAGCCACAACCCCAGCTCCAAATTGCTTCATTTTTGTAAGTTATCCTTCCCACTTAGACCTTAGTCAATAGGACTTGAGTAATATGAGAACTGATTCCTGGCATCTCTTGTAGAACAGGCACAGAAAGAGAGATCATGTCTTTCTGGAGAATATTTAGCAGATAAAAGCTTTAAAAATTTCCAGGTGGTAGCAGGGAAGTTTTCTAGGTGAATCCCAAGACAATTGGTTTATGAAGACAGTGGATTGGAGAATTGAGAATAAATTATTTAATATCTTAAATTTTTTTGCCAGCAAACACTTTATAAAACTGTCCAAGTTCTTTTATAACTACTGCTTAGGAAACTATTCTTCCAGGATGTTTCTTCCTGCCTTAGTTCTAGAGGTCATTTACATGATGTCAAAATATCTAGTTAAGTCAGGAGTATTTTCAGAGTTTCTTGATAGTTGAAAATTTTGTGTAAAATAAAATCTTAGATGTTGGCTAATTTTTGAAATTGTGGTTTGATTTTGAAGGACAGAGTCAGCATCTGAAATTTAACAGGGGTCTTTAGTTGACTGAGCTAATTATGTCACCAAGTTGGCCTTAATAAGTCCATATGATTAGCTCTAGAACTTCTTATCAGATATCCTTATCACCCAATATATAAGATGATACTTTGATCTGCAAAGGGAATATTTCTTGTGATACATAAAGCAGGAAATACTTCCATGACTTTTAATAGCTAAAGATGATGATGATAATATTATTGATATTTTGATTATAATCAATAAAATAATGATAGTGGTGCTAATATTATAACTTATAATAACAACTGTAACATTTTCAGGTGGGAAATGAGGATATTTGAAGTGGATATCTAAGAGAACTATATGTAAGCCAAGGGTAATTACAGAATGGTAAGTTAAAGAGTCATGGAATTTTATGTTTAGATTAATTCTTGGTTGGAGATTGAAAGATGTATGTTTAAGTCATAAGAAGTTTCACACAAGAAGGGAAAGGAAAGGAAGTAAGCTGAGACAAGAATATTCCAGGGATATTCCAGGCTGGTGTACAGTCAAGAAAAAATCTGGATGTGGAAATGGGTTTACTAGATACATTTAATGAGTAGTAAATTTTCCAGAGGGGAATTTAGGGTGTGAAGTAGAGAGAAAAAGAAATGTAGATAAATTGGAGAAGAATCAGGATTTAAGAAATTTGGCATATGCAATACATATACCGTACTTTGCCTGTCTTTACACTTCACGTGGATGTATATACACAAACTTAATTACATTCAGGACACTTTGACATGCCTGATGATAACATTGTCCAGTATTTAAGGGAAGTTGGGATGGAAAGATGAAATTTTATGAAAAATGATAGTTATATTTACTAGTGTGAACAGGTTATTTAATGAGGCTAAAGAGAAACATTGCATTTTGAGAATATTATCAGAAGTTCTGGGATTTGGAAGCTTGGAAAACATTTGACTGAAAAATTATATGTGGTAGTTGGATTATAGTAAGTAAGAATAATGATGGGCTGGGGATATAGCTTAGTTGTTTGAGTGCTTGCATCACATACACAAGGCCCTAGCTTCAATCCTCAGCACCACACACACACACAAAAATAAATAAATAAAAATAAAAATAAAATAAAAAGAACGAAAAAAGAAAGAAAAGTCAGAGAGTAAAGTCAGAAATTCCTGGTATGAACTGGTATGAAGTTACCTAACTTGATCTCAAAAGTACTCTTAGCTGAGGCCTTTAAATTATTATATTATTGGTTTACAGAATAAAATTTGTATGCATTCTATACATTATGCTTTTCATTAAAACAGCTGAAGAACAATAATGTTTAAACATCAGCAGCAATTTGAATAAAAGTAAATTTGTGATCAGGATAAAATGTTTTTTGCTGAAAACAAAACCATATTACATGAGTTGAATTCTGGGTATTTCATTAATCTGAAACATTAAATATTTTAATCAACATTAAATGTGACAAAAATGTCACAGATATTGGTCTGAAGTTAAAAACTTATGTTTTTATGCTCACTTCTGTATATAATTCAGTGATTATACTTGAACCATACCTACAAAAAGGATGCTATAATTAACCTTTAATTGTATTTAAATACTTGGGCCAAAAGAAATCATAGAGTACTTTTAGTAAGAGAAAGTGTGTAAAATGTGATGTTTTCTGAGAGAAAAACTAGTTAGATAGCATGCATTTAACCATTTACTATGGTTTTCAGCCATATTTCCATTTATTTAAGCCAGATTTAATTGATGGTTAGAAGATTGTCTTGGTTTGAGAATGTGTAATACCAGTGCTTTTGATTTTTTTCCTTTCTTAAGGTATAGCTGTAATGAATTTTTGATAATTGACTCATCTCCAGCCATTGTGGCTATTTGAACTTATTACAAGTGATCTGTTTCTAGTGATGATTATATATTCATTTAAGGACCTTTTGTTAGATGCTTGAGGTAAAGATCAATAGAATATAATTAAGAGATAGGGTATTCTTTTACGTTCTCATTCTGAATCAACTATGATAAGCTTTTATTGTCTTTTCTTTTACATAAAATTACAAACATAAAAACCCAGAAGTGCTATGTAATTTTTTTACAATCAAGATATCATGATCAGAATCTTGAGAAGTATTTATATTTAAAAAACTCATGGATATAGAATTACCAAAACATATTATTAGACTATTGGTGAATATGAACTTGTTAATAATTTTACCTAACTATTCAAAGACATGTAGTAGAAAGCATTTTTGCTTATTAATATTTTCATCATATCTCTACTTTTTAAAGTGATTTAATTTTCTGAGAGATGAAATTCTTTGGTAAAAATTTTTATGTGTTAAGACTTTATATGTAATAATAATTATAATAACATATTTTATTTAAGAAACACTTAAATGCTTAAATTACCCATCATACCTGAGCAAAAATAATTTTAAAAAAGAAATAATTATAGTTATCTTGGTAGATGATCAGCTAATTAGTGGTAATTTAGATTCAATAAATGTACACACTGAAAGACTTAATAAGTTTTCCTAGCTTTGTCAAGTTTCTAATGTGTAAATTTAAAAATTCTTCTCCTTTCATATTGTTGAATTTTTAAATGTTATTGAGATCATAGATTCTATTTGTTTGTTTACTTGTTTATTTATTTTTAGTTGTGAATTTTGCAAATTATTTCACTGGTTAGTAGGTGATTGAGATGGAGATGTTTTCTGTTTTAGATTTTCCCCATGAAACAGTCAGAAAAGTAGTCCTGTACATCTTTTAAGCAGTCAATGACCTTATCTTTTGCCAAAATCAAATGACATTCAATACTGATACTATGGAGAGAGGATTCAAAATAGATACCTAATTATAATTACTTCCCCCCCCCATCATTATATCACTACGTGCAGAACAACTGATTTTAAAGAGATACAACTGCTGAATTTTGGCAGGTTTTTTTCTTCGCTCATCTTTCTCTCCTCCTTCCTATTTTCATCATGTGTAGGATTTATTGAAATAGTTCAGACTGACCTCTTTCTTGAAAGATTTAGTTTTAATTCTAATGGTTTATAGGAACTAGCAGAAACACAAAAGGAAGTGAATGTTTATGATTGCTTCATATTTTCAGAAATCCTTAACATTTATGATACAGTTCAATTGTTAAGAGAATAAGGATAGTTTTAGGTTATTTTGGGGGAAATCATTATAAAGACTTCAGCCAAGCACTGATTAGCTTCCACAGTTACTGCTTTTAAATAAAATCAAATGTGAACAAAATGAAGGCAGGTATTATGTCTTCTTAACTGTTCTGACCCTGAATGTAGTACCATACCTGGCACATAGTAGATATTCAACTGTTGTTGAAAGAGAAAAGGAAAATAGAATGGGAAGAAAGGAGAAAATAATCCTAAATTGATTGGACAAAGTTATTCTGTTTTTTTTTTTTTGCCTCATGTATGGCTCCCTGCAGACCAATAACTAACAGGAATATGTAATCTTTTTAACCCTGATCATTAACTTTGAGAAACCTGTTACTAAAGGGGTTTAAACACTTTTATTTGCTTTTTTGTTCACAGTGGCTTTACTTTTTCCTTGTAAATAAATTATTTTTGTTGGCTAGTATTGGGATATAGCAATACTAAAGTTGCATATAACATTTTTAAGAGTTAAAGATATTCACTAGTTACTCCACTGACAGAAAATAGTTGTATTTTTCATCTTTTAGATAAGGTTATTGATAAAATGGTGTTAAAATTTAGGACTGATAAAGGACATGAATGAAAAAGTTTGTAAGTCAGCAATGAAACTTGTTTATTCTGTTGTTATGAGTTTTTACAAATTTATTGTTAATTTTATCATGATTCTGTTTGAAGTCAGGCATATTGTATTGGTCAGATTTTTGTTGTTACAAAAAACCTGAAATAATCAATTTATGGGAGGAAAGGCTTAGTTTGGCTCAGGGTTTTAGAGATCTGTTGACCCTATTGCTTTGGGTCTGGCTGGACATCAAGGTAAGGAATACATAATAGAGCAAAGCTGCTCTCTTCATGGTGACTGAGAAGCAGAGTGAGAGAGGAAGAAGTGGAGGGTCTCAGTAACCCCTTCAAGGGCACTGCCCCCAGTGACCTAACTTCCTTCCACTAGGCCCCATCTCTCAAAGGGATCTATCACTCCCGATAACACCATAGGTTGGTGACCAAGTCTTGGCCTTTGGGGACATTTAAGATCTATTCCAAAACAGGTGCTAATCTACGTTAAAGGTTCTAGGATCCATATCTCTTTGAAAACTTCTTCAAAGGGTGGGTCCTAGATTGTAGTTATTTACAAACTTCAGTTTTGAAATGATACTGTTTCAAGTGTCCTCCTTTTATAGCTAGACTAGTTACTAGAAGGAAAGATAGATAAAGAAAATATTTTTGAGGATGATAAATTCTGGGACTTAAAGTCTAGATTTCAATCCTTTTGTTGACACTGATGTTAATAATTATTATTTTTACTATGAAATTTAATAATTATTATTATATAAATGATCTCTATATTAAATGAAGTTACTTCTCAGATAATTTCATATCTATTAAAGACTTTTATTTCCTTCAAGATAGGTTTTATACAATGCTATTTCAATTTTCCTGAAAATGGGACTGTCACAGACCTGTGATATTTACCAAATCATCCTTAACCTTACTTTTTGAAAACTGTATGAAATATGGAATGGCTAAATCAAGATAATTAACATACACATTATCCTATACACTTATCATTTATTTGTGGTGAGTACACTTTAAAAATCTACTCTTTTATACAATTTTCAAGTATAATGGCACATGTTTTTAATCTTTTGAACAGCATTTCTCCAATGCCTCCATCATTTTAACAGTGACTTTCAAAGAACAAAAATTTTTCAATTTTGATGATGTCCATTTTTTTCTTTTACGGTATATAGTTTTGAGAGATATTTTATCTAATCCAAAGCCAGAGAGTTTTTTATTAGTTTACTTATATATTTATTTTTTAAAAATTTTTATTTAATTAGTTATACATAACAGTAGAATGCACTTATATACTTTGATATATCATACATAGATGGGATATAATTTCTCATTTTTCTGAGTATATATATTGTAGAATCACATTGGTCATACAGTCACATACATACATAAAGTAATAATGTCTGTTTCTCTCTACATTTCTTTCTAGAAATTTTACAGTTTTAAAAATTATATTTAACCTATGGTTCATTTTTAGCTTCATTTTTATGGGTATGATAGTATCAGTGATGGGTTAAAGTCCCCCCCCCCTTTTTTTTGTATAATGAACTCTAGTCGTTTACAAATATCTTTTAAAATTATTTTTAAATTAGTTATACATGACAGCAAAATGCATTTCAATTCATTGTACACAAATGGATCACACTTTTCATTTCTCTGGTTGTATAAGATGTAGAGTCGTAGTCACACACGTACCAAGGGTAATGATGTTCATCTCATTCCACCATCTTTCCTGCCCCGATTCCCACTCCCCTTCCCACCCTCCCCTTTGCCCAATCAAAATCCCTCCATTTTTCCCATTCCCGTGCCCGCCTCCATTATGGATCAGCATCCACTTATCAGAGAGAACATTGGGCCTTTGGTTTTTTGGGCTTGGCTTACTTCACTTAGCATGATTTTGTCAACTCCATCCATTTACCTGCAAATTCCATAATTATATTCTCTTTTGAAAACATTAGAAGTTGAGAAAATTTCCATTAGAGTTCCCTGTATGGTCACTGTTTCTAGCATTATTCATACCTTTGTTAGGTACAGATTTTCATTTAGTATTATTTTTCCTTCTACAGAAACACTTCCTTTAACATTTCTTGTAGTACATGTCTGCTTCTCAAGAAATTTCTCAAAATTTTTATTTGTTTGAAAAAATCTTTATTTTGTCTTCATGTTATAAAGATATTTTTGCCAGGTTTAGGATCTTAAGTTGGTAGTTTTTATTTCTTCAGTATTTTAAAGACGTTTCTTCATTGTCTTTGGGCTTGTATAGCTTCTCATGAAGACTCTGCTATCATCCTCATTTTTGTTGCTCCATGTATACTGTGTCATGTGTATTAGCTACTCCTGTGGCTGCTTTTAAGATGTTTTCTTTATAGCTGTTTTTGTAATAATTTGATTATTATTTACCTGTGTCTTCTTTTTTAAAAAAAAATATGTTTTCTCTTTCTTTATTCTGCCTGGACTTTGAGGTTTGTGGTTCTGTGAGTTTATTGTTTTATTTGAATTTGGAAAGCTTTGTCTGTATTCTTTGCTTGCTTTCTCATCTTTTTTGAGTCTCATATGTGCATGTTAGACTTGATGCTCTGTTTTATTTTCTCGTAGTGCATCAGCTATAATCATTTGTATTGCTACATCTTCAAGTTCTACTGTTAATCCAATCTAATGTGTTTCTCATTTTTGAAAATATTTTCTTCCTTTCTAGAAGTTCTGTGTCAATTTACATTTTCCATTTCTTTTCTTAACATATTTATATTTTTCTCTATATTTTTGAACATATGGAACACATTTTAATGGCTGTTTTAATATTCTTATCTGCTAATTTTATTATCTCTTTCATTTCTGGGTCTGTTTCTATTGATTAATTTTTCTCCTGGTCATTGGTCATATTTTCTTGCTTCTATAAGATTTTTTTTAAAAGCTCTTTAAAAATTATTGTGATAATATTCACATAACACAAATTTACCATTTCAGCAATTTTAAAGTGCATAATTCAGTGGCATTTAGTACATTCGTAATATTTTACAACCACTACCATTATCTAGTTTCAGAACACTTTCTCCACCCCCACAATAAAACTGTGATAATAAGGTATTCTGCAGAGAGAAAGAAGGTATTGAAGCCTTCACTCTGTCTATAAGGACACAATTGCTAGATCAAATGAAGATTTTGTCACTTTATAATTCTCATGGCTTCTGTGAGGAGGAAATGAAATAGACACTTCAGAAGGAAGACAACGGATTGGCCTTCTTACTATGAACATCTTGGTAAAATGAATGCCTTCTCAGGTGTTGTGATATTTCTATTTTTGGAAATAGTGATTGAATTGGAAAATTGGACAGAAGGGAAAAGCCTCATTTTCTTGTGGCACAAAACATACTTTCTCTTCAGGATCTGATCTGAATGCTATGAAAGCACTAGGAACTCCACTTGGCCTTATCTTTGTTTATGCAAAAACACCTTAATACGCTTGTGATATTTTCTTTAATAAGTGTTATTGCACTGGTTCAAGGTCAGGCATTGGGTGAAGGGGCAGAATTTACATAGGATTTCAGGTTAATTACTCCACAGTGTGAGACCAAATTTGTCCCCCAGGAGATGGGCATAATTTTAAGTTGGGGTGGTGCTACCCAGCTAGTTAAAATCATTGGCAGTAGACAAGCTCTTAGTGATAAGTGGAACCCTCAAACTGGATTAGAAAAAAATTTTAAACATATAAGTTGTCAAAGAGATCTTACAGTATTCAGATGAAAATAAATCTCAAGAAGAGGCAAAAGGATGGCTAATGCCATTTGTCACTGGGCTACTGGAAGTCATTAAAGCTGTATAAGAATTTGTTTCTTAAGGCAATGAGCCATATTTAGAGGTGTCATTATAGAACAAAAGAGACCTTTTAGAAACTGTTTAAGATGGAACCACAAATTTAGAGGTTACTTCTAGGAAAGGAAAATTTAATAGTTTAAAAAAATATAAGTAAAGCTCTAGTGATTAATATGTATGAAAGTTATATGTATAAAATTTAATGTATGAAAGTTATATATATAAAAGTTATAATTCTATGATCAATAGAATTTGAAGTCTGCTACTATCCAGATTTATTTTTAATAATTTTTTGAATATCTGAACTCACTGGTATAATTTTTTTATTTAAAAAATTTTTATAGATGAACAAAATATCTTTATTTTGTTTATTTATTTTTATTTGGTGCTTAGTATAGAACCCAGTGCCTCACATGTGCAAAACAACTGCTCTGATACTAAGCCACAACCCCAGCACCCCCCCACCCCCCTTTTAAATCAACATTTGGCTAACATTGCAACACTTTTTTGCTTGAAAGTTATTTCTGTCAATTCCTTCACCTGTATAATGTTCTTGGCCTATAACCAAAAATCATTTTTTGTTTTATTTTTGGTAGTGCTGAGGATGAAACTCAGGGCATTGTGTCTGCCTCTGGAGTATATCCCTTCCCCTAGAAATCAGTTTTTAAAAGGAAAAGCTTCTATGCAAACCTATTCCAGGAGTTGTTTTTTACAGAATTTTGTTCTGTCTTACCTAGGAATAATTTATAAAAATGGGTCAATGAATCTTGCAGTTAAAGATACAAGTGGGGAGGGATCATAGGACAAGAAAATAAGGAAAAGTGTGTATGGTCAATCACTTTCTTTTGTTCCAAGTAGCTGGAGTAAAAGTCATGGAAAATAGCCCTTCATTTAAAAAAGAATGCATCCCACTACCCACTACAAATTGGAACCTTATTTATTTTATCTGTTTAATTATTAGTTTTCTATTTTAAATTATCTACTAAATAGTGTGAACCATGAAATAGGAGCATCAACTTACCCTTCAAATTGCCCATTTATTTGTTTTCTCAGGATTTTCTAAGCTAATAATACATAGTACTGTTGATAGTTTTAAAATTGAAACTCTCAAAGATTTATGAAACATCCTGAAACACAAATTTTCATTTTACATTAGATTTCTATTTTTTCCCTGAAACACAGCAACTTTTCTTTTATAACTAGATATTTATATAGTAAAATTCAGAACTCAAAGTTTCATGATCATCCCAATAATTCACTTCTTTAAAAATTTAAAAGTAATTAAGTCCCAATCTAACCTATCACAAGAGGTAAAAGATAATTTCAAAGTACTGGCAGCTTTTAATTGTTGTTTTTATTTGCTATTATAACATTCAATTCACATTTGATAATTATATTAAAAATAACTTGTATCTACTTTCAACATGATTCTGTTGTTTTAAGAAAATATAGTAAGAAAGTATCACATTATCTTTTTTCAAAGGTGAATTTTGGATAACCAGGTTAACTCAATGTTTTTTACTTTGCCATATATAAAAACTGCCCAATAAAAATGGATTTTCTTATTAATAAAACAAAAAACTCTACTTTTAGAGCAGTCACTCTTCATTTTTCCCTCCTTTCAGCCCCTGGCAATAACAAATCTTTCTCTTTACAAATTTGCTTATTTTGGCTATTTCATATTAATGTAATGTTTTTAGGCTCATCCTTGTTGTTGCATGTATCAGCATTTTATTCTTATGGATGAATAATATTCCATTGTATGCCTCAATTTTGTTTATCCAGTGGTCTGTTGTTGGAAATGGATTGTTTCCACCTTTTGGTTGCTGTGAATAGTGCTGTTATGAACATTTGTATACATTTTTGTTTGAACACCTGCTTTGATTCTTGGGAATATACCTAGAAATAGAATTGCTGGGTCACCTGAAAGTTTCATGTTTAACTTTTTGAGGAAGTTCCATATTGTTTTCCACAGATGCATCTTTTACATTTCCATCAGAAATGCATGAGGGTTCCAATTTCTATCCCAAGGGATATTGTGGTTTTGACTTGGATTTTCCTAATAAATAATGATGTTGAACATCTTTTCATGTGCTTCTAAGTCATTTGTATATTTTCTTTGGGAAATGACTAAGTCTTTTGCCCACTACAATTTTTTTCGCATTTTCATTATTGAGTTGTAGGAATTTTGTGTGTGTATGTGTGTGTGTGTGTGTGTATCATCTTTTGATGCAAAAAGTTTTAAATTTTGAAGAAGCTTAGTGTGTTACTTTTTCTTTTGTTCCTTATGCTTTTGGTGATATATTGAAGGCCACTAAGATTTACCTATATACTTTTTTCCCTAAGAGTTCTATAACTTTAATTTTTACATTTAGGATTTTGATATACTTTGAGTTTTTTTTTTTTTGTATATGGTATGAAGTCAGGATATTTAGCATGTGGACATCCAGTTTTCTCAGCACCTTTTGTTGAAAAGATTGTTCTTTCCTCATTGAATGGGACCTTTGTTCACAATCATTTTACCATAGTATGTATGCATTGGTTTATTTCTAGACTGTTTCATTGATCTATATGTCAGTCCTACATTTTTTTGATTATGTAACTTTGTGGCAAATTTTGAGATTAGAAAGTGTCAAATTACAGTTTAGGTCTTCTTTAGGATTGTTTTGTTTTTTTCAGGGCTATTTGCAATTTTCTATGAATTTTACAATCAGCTTTTCCATTTCTTCCCAAAAGGCCAGTGGGTTTAAAAAATTATTTTTTAACTCGTACATGAAAACAAAAGTTGTACATATCAACAGACTACCATGTAATGTTTCAATACATTTGTACATCTCATGATATTCAAATCAGGTTAAACACACTTACCTTCTTAAACAAGTCATTTCTTCATGGCAAAAATTTTCAAAATCCCTTCTTTTAGCTTTTTGAAATATACAGTTCATTGCTGTTATTTATATTTACGCCACCACCACCATTGGGATTTGGTACGAATTACATTGAATCTGTTCTTTTGTTTTGTTTTTGTGGTACTGGAGATTGAACCCAGGTCCTCATGCATGTGAGGCAAGCACTATACCACTGAAACTGCATCTCCAACAATGCAGTGTAGATCTATTTGGGAAATATTGCCTTCCTAACAATATTAAACCCTCCATTTGAGAGCACAAGTGCCTTTCCATTTATGGTCCTCTTAAATTTCAGCATTATTTTGTAAAGCTTATAATTTTTGATTGGATAGTAAACATTGTGAATTTTATGATATTGGATGTTAGATTTTGTTTTATTCCTGTGAATAACATTGTGACGTATCTGGCATAGTTTTAAGTTACTTGAAATCAGTTAGCAAGACTTCCTTTTAAGCTTTGTTAGTGAGGCAAACATACTAGGAAAAAATTAGGCCCACTACTTGGTGAAACCTTTCTCATGGCTCTCCTTTGTATTTTGAGCTCTTTTCAGTGTGACTGATAGGATCATGAAGTTTTTAGCTGTGTGTCATACATTTTTCAACCTATTACTTTCCAAATTTTTTTTTCCTCCAGATAAGTGTAATTTTTTTTTTAGCCTATGTACAGATATCAGTTCAGCCAAAGACTGAACAGGACCACTTCCATGGATCAATGAGTTGCTTTCCCTGTGCAACTCTCCTATTTTTAGTATTTTTCCCCCTATTAATTCAGCCTTCTTGGTCACTTTAATCTTCAATGTCTGCTTTTTCAAGTCAACTAGACTTGTAGGCTCTGTTGGGAACTCTGCCTGTCTGTATAGTGGCCTGAAGACTCCAGGAGCAGCTATAGGCTCACGTCATTTATTTCACTTTTCTCAGGAATCACAATCCTACACTACCTATTACTCAATTTCTAAACAATAGTTTCATATATTTAAACTGGGTTTTTAGTCATTTAAGGCATGAAAGCAATTTCAGTTCTTATTACTTCATTGTGATCTGAAGTAGAAGTTGTGAATCATCATATCAAACAAAAGTCAAATTGATCTTTCATTAATATAAAATGAAGAGCACATCTTAATTCTTTTGTGTAGTGCCTGGCTGCATTTAGGTATGTCTTCCTTTAATAGATTTGTTTTAGAAGTTGTGCACATCCTTAATGCTTGTTATTTATTAATGATAATGTTATATGTTTTATTTTTTATTTTTTTAAAATTTTTTAAATTTTTATTATTGGTTGTTCAAAACATTACATAGTTCTTGACATATCATATTTCATACTTTTGATTCAAGTGGGTTATGAACTCCCATTTTTACCCCGTATACAGATTGCAGAATCACATCGGTTACATATCCACTAGAGAGAGAGAAGATGGGAGGGGAGGGGAGGGGAGGGGGGATAGTAGAGGATAGGAAAGAGCAACAGAATACATCAGACACTAGTATGGCAATACATGTTGTTTTAAAGTAAATATGAGCTCAATTCCACAGTAAATATCCATAATACTAATTTTTTTTAAAAAGAGTAATTCAACATTAAAAATGTATCATTTTAGTGGAATAGATGATAGGTATTTCTGACATATGTAATGGGAAATATGAACTTAAAGTCTTCATATTCCAATTTCTTTATTTCTGTATTATGTGCAGTGTGTGTGTGTGTGTATGTGTGTGTACAGTGTTATTTAGAATAGAGCCAGACATATACTAAGTATTATATGGTAACCATTATTATTATTATTACCTTAATAATTTTTCTTATATGAGGAAGTGTGGAGGGGATTAGATCCTGAGATTTAGGACATTAAAATTTATCTAATTTAATATCAAAATATGTTTGGATGTAATAATTTTGGAATATCTTTGGTGTTAAGACTGGACCTTGAGTTTGAGCTATGAGTACTGAGACCAACAAAGAATTCTGGTCCTGTAAAACTTATATATTAAGCTAGCAAACTTTTCCCTTTTAGATCTGCGATGTCATTGTTGAGACCATCAGTACTGAGAACTGAAAAGAAATTAAGCTGATATGTTTACTGGTTTAGAAATAAAAGGCTCTACATCATTCACATTCCCATTTTAATCAGAGACTCAGATAGTTGACGTGTTAAACTCTGAAAGTTATATTCTAGTTGAACTTTGAACAAAAACATGGTAGTATATATTGTTGTACACATGAATGTATTCCTAAAAGTGACATAGTCTTTTCTATTTTGGTCAGTTAAATTCACTTTTAAGGTCAGTATGGAGGAACAGCCTACTAAAAAGAAATGGCTTTTGAGATAAAGTTTCTTAAAAATGTAGATTGTCTGGCATGTTAGTGGTTGCTCAGTTAATTTCTACCTAATTAATTTAAAAAATTTGTTCTCATGGCAGAGTATGTGGGTTTGTGTATATGTGTGTTTTGTATACTGTTCTTTTAAAAAATATTTATTTATTTTTTAGTTATAGGTGGACACAATATCTTTATTTTATTTTTATGTAGTGCTAAGGATCCAACCTGGTGCCTCATGCATGGTAGACGAGTGCTCTACCTCTGAGCCACAACCCCAGCCCTTGTACTGTTCTTGATTTGGAATAAAATGCTACATTTTTTTCAAAAGTGGAGTTAGTAGATTAACTATGAGTAATATAAATATTATCCATTATTTGCCAATTCTGGTCCCCAAGGCTGCAAAAGGAAACAGTCCACTACATTAATTAATTACAGACTTCAAAATAAAATGTTGAACGAACTTTCAAATTCTAATGGTACAAAGCATTGGGGTGCATAAGAAATGTTTTCCTTCATGCTGTGTTAGAATTGAATAATATTTCTATTTTAGCTCAACAGAATTTAAATGGAACTGTATAACTAATTTTGAAGTCATCTTGATTTGCTGTTTCATTAATAATTGGAGTTATTAAAATACTTAGTCTCATTACTGAATAAAGTGCTCAAATTTCTTGCTAAACTGTAGAATAGATTTGTTTTGGGAGGTTTTTATGAATCAACAGTTTAACTTTAGTTTCAATAACTGTCATAGAAATTTGTTTGTGAAGTCATGATTTATACCATTATTTTTATAACTAACACCCCAGACTAATCATGCTTCCATAGCCAACAGTAGATTTTCGAAATGTATATTCTACTGTGTGAAGTTATTACGTATGAATGGAGAGAGATGTTATTTCAATGATATGTTTTTATTACTAGCTTCTGTTTTATTAAGGATAATGAAAACCTTGTGTCTGGGCCTGTGAACAAAACTAATGTGACCTTTGATGTGACCCACCTGTTAGGTTTTCACAATCGATAATAGTCTCCTCATGTGAGGGTTATCTGGAGAGTAAAAATGTGCCACCTAGATAGAAAATAACATTTGCAAATTTAAGTTTCAGAAATTGAAATATGCTTGGATTAGTTCCTAGACAAAAGTAATAAAAACAATTTATCTAACCAAATATTTTGAGAAAAGAAGATATTAACATATGAATGATTCATAATACCTTCTTCAGGGAAAATTGTTGCTTAGTTATATATTTGTCTACTAGACTCCTGCTTGATAAAATAAGTAACTTTCTAAATCAAATTTTGGCAATTTTTACAACTAGATAGGTGTGATAACCAATGCCTGGATTAGGAATTTTCGATTATTACACTTATAGGAAATTAAACTTTTTTTTTTATCAGTTAAGACCAACTGTTTAAAACATCAATCATGCTTCAAAAAAGAAACAAAGAAGGATGCAGCACTCATGTTTGATTCTTGAGTCATTGATATAAATAATAGCTTTCCTTGTTAGACCATGTCTGGCCTTGATTTACCTGAAGAGTAGTCTGTCAGCTAAAGAATTATATCAATTTTGCAGATCAATGAAATTTTGTTATAATTTAGCTTTTGAAACTATTGCTGTCAACACCAGTAGAGTCCTTTCTCAGAGTTGAAGAGATGTCCGGGTCAAAAGAATGGTTTGCTCTTGGAGTCCCCATATAAAACTTAGTGCATATTTTCTTTAGAAACTTGAGTGTGATAACCCAGTGCTCAGTTATGCTATGAGTGGACTGACATATTGGTATCAGTGTTTCTGTGGTAAGATGCATTCTAAATGCTAAAGTGAACTTTTGGAATAAGTCTATTTGTGGTAAGATGCATTCTAAATGCTAAAGTGAACTTTTGGAATAAGTCTAATATTCCCAAGGTTATGGAATTGTATTATTCTAAGTTGGAGTGACCCTCAAAGTCATCTATTTCTTTTAAAATTTTTAAAATTTTTAAATTTGTTCTTTTTAGATATACATGACAATAGAATGTATTTTGACATATTATGTATACATGGAGTATAACTTCCCATTTTTGTGGTTGTGCATGATATGGAGTTACCCTGGCCATGTATACATATATGAACATAGGAAAGTTATGTCCAATTCATTCTACTGTCTTTCCCATTCCCATTCCTGCTCCCTTCCTCTGACTTCCCCCTGTCCAATCTGGTGAACCTCCACTCCTCTCTTCCCCACACCTTTTGTGAGTCAACATATGCATATCAGAGAGAACATTTAGTTTTGTTTTTTTTTTTGAGATTGGCTTATTTCACTTAGCATGATAGTCTCCAGCTCAATTGATTTACTGATAAACCGTAATTTCATTCTTTTATGGCTGAGTAATATTCCATTGTTTATATGTACCACCTTTTCTTTATCCATTCATCTGTTGAAGGACACCTAGGTTGGTTATATGCATTGGCTATTGTGAATTGAGCTGAGCTGCTATAAACATTGATGTGGCTTCTGCATCACTAAAATATGCTGATTTTAAGTCCTTTGGGTATATGCTGAGGAGTGGGATGACTAGATCAAATGGTGATTCCATTCCAAGTTTCTGAGGAATTTCCACTTTCCAGAGTGGTTGCACCAATTTGCAGTCCTATCAACAGTGTATAGTGTACCTTTTTCTCCACATCCTCACTAACATTTATTCTTACTTGGATTCTTTTCTTGTGGGGAGGTACTGAGGATTGAACTCAGAGGCACTCAGCCATGGAGCCACATCCTCAACCCTATTTTGTATTTTATTTAGAGACACCATATCACTGAATTGCTTAGCACCTCAGTTTGCTGAGGCTGACTTTGAACTTTTGATCCTCCTGCCTTAGCCTCCCAAGCTGCTGGGATTACAAACATGTGCCTGGCTTGTTACTTGTATTCTTGATAATTTCCATTGTGTCTGGAGTGAGATGAAATATCAGTGTAGTTTTGATTTGAATTTCTACAATTGCTAGTGATGTTGAACATTTTTTCATATATTTGTTGACCAGTTGTATTTCTTCTTCTGTGTTTATTCAGTTCCTTTGCCCACTTATTGATTGGGTTATTTGGCTTTGGAGTTAAGTTTTCTGAGTTCTTTATATATATTAGAGATTAATGCTCTGAGGTGAAGGTAGCAAAAATTCTCTCCCATTCTGTAAGCTCTCTGTTCATATTCTTGATTGTTTCCTTTACTGTGAAGAAGATTTTTAGTTTGATACCATTCCACTTATTGATTCTTGATTTTACTTGTTGTGCTTTAGGAGTCTTATTGTTGGTTCCTAAGACAACATTATGGAGAGTTGGGCTTACTTTTTCTTCTAGTAGGCATGGGAGTGAAAGACTTCTACAATGAAAATGATAGAACTCTAAAGAAAAAAAATGAAGAAAACCTTACAAGATGGAAAGATCTCCCATGTTCTTGGATAAGCAGAATTAATATTGTTAAAATGGCAATACTATCAAAAGCACTATACAGATTTAATGCAATTTCTACTAAGGTTTTGATGACGTTCTTCATAGAAATAGAAAAAAGCAGTCATGGAATTCATTTGGAAAAAATAAGAGGCTCAGCATAGCCAAAGCAATAAAGAAAAGAAAGAAAAGTAAAGCAGGAAGCATCACCATACTAGACCTTAAATTATACTACAGAGTAATAGTAACAAAAACAGCATTATATTAGCACCAAAACAGACATGAAGACCAATGGTACAGGATAGAAGACACAAAGACAAATACACATAAATACAGTTATAACATACTAGAAGGCATCATAAACACACATTAGAAATATTGTCTCTTCAACAAATGGTGCTGGGAAAACTGTAAATCTATATGTAACAAAATGAAATTAGACCCCTATCTCTCATCCTGCACAGAACTCAACTCAAAGTGGATAAGGGATGTAGGCACTGACCAAAGTTATCTATTTCAAATTCATTGTATATACAGGATAGAATTCTAGAAGAAACATGAATCCAATTTTGTTGGAAAAATATGATTCCATGGGAATGGGTCTTTAAAACATTTTAAAGATCAGCGTGATTTGCAGCTTTATTTCTTTTAGGTTCCAAGACTCTTGGTTTTTAAAATTTTCATAGTTATGTGATGTGCAGGCCTAAGAATCAATCATTTGAGAATTTTCTGTTATCACTAACCATTAATATATTATCTGTAGATTAAAAGATGAATGATTTTATATTTTGTTAGACTTACTGCTTCTGCCATGCTGTTCTATTAGCTATCTAATATGGTATTAAAAATATCTTGGGCTCGGGCTGTAGCTCAGTGGCAGAGCACTTGCTTAGCATGTGTGAGGCACTGGGTTTGATCTTTAGCACCACATAAGAATAAACAAATAAAATAAAACATGCCATCCATCAACAATTACCAAAAATGAAAAATAAAAAAACTTCTTATAGTGGCAAGTCATTGCTTTAAGTTTCCAGTTATTGATCCTGAATTGATGAACTTTTTAAGCTCCCAATTTTATGTTTCTCTCAACATTTATGTGCTTTTGATCCATAGGTTGGTAGGTTATGTTAAGGTAGACAAGATAAAAAATCCTTAGGGATATCTTTGGAACTATGCATTGTGTTTGTGTGTGATTTTTTTCCCTCCACTTAATATTCAGTTGGATGTAATATCATTGTTTGTGAGAAAGGCATGTTTATTTTAAAAAATGACATATGAACAAATTTGTTGTTACCACATGACATAATGTAATTATTCCAGTGTTCGGGCTACTTCCCTTTTAGTATTGAGAATTTTATTGTTATCCCTTCTCCTGCTCAAACATGTACTCTAGTAATACAAAATGAAAAGTTATAGATATCATTCTTATACTGAAGACAAAATTTCACATTTTAGGTGAGGGTATAATAATACTATCATTAAAACTTTTCTCACTTTAAGCATCTTTATTTTGGAGTGAAAAATGTATCAACTATGTGCTGCTGCTGAAAAGGAGAAGTTAATACGTGACTCTCATCTTTGACCTCTTCAAATTTTAGAATATGTGCAAGAGGCAAGATTGTGTAAGTTTTAATTGAGTTTTCTATTAGTTCTCTGTCTTACCCAGTTTTTAGAAAATAGTTTTTCAGTTATATATATATATATATATATATATATATATATATACACACACACACACAAACACACACACAACATAATATACAACAGATATCAAAGATGGGTAAATAGGAAAGAAAATGGCAAAAAAAATTTTACTTTCCAAAGTGGGCATTATTCCTAGTTTTCTTCCCATTTTAAACAAAGACAACAAAGCTTAACTCATATTTATTATATAGAATAGGTAGAATTACTTTAGAGTTTCAGGTATGTATGTGACAAAACAAAAACAAAACAACAACAACAAAACAAACAAATAAACAACAACAACAACAAAACCCAAAAGAAATACTGGATATCATGAGGGGAAAAAAATTAGAAAAAAAAGAAATAAAATTAGAATCTTATACTTAAGCAAAACAATATAGTAGCTAAACTGTAAAACCACGTTTTGTTATTGCATCTCTACAAAGAAATAGAATCAAAGGAAATCTAGAAAAATCATTAGAGAACATGAATGAATTCATATTAATATTGGCTAAAAATGTAAAACTTCAAGGCTGAAAGTAGGTATGATTGAAGTGTAGTTTCTTATGAAAGGTATACTTACTGGAAAGATGGGTTTAGTTATCATTTGTTACAACCCCAGTCGCTCTTGGTTTATGTAGAAGCTTTTCAGCACAGCTTAAAGTGTGGATTTTTAATTCAGAAGACCTGGATTTATATCTAGATTCCAACATTTAATAGCTGTATGATCTTAAGCCTCAAATTTTCTCACTTTAAAAATAGGAATTTAATCTTTATCTGGTGAGGTCAATATGTATATCAAATAAAGTTTAATTAGTTATGATATGAATGAAAATACATAGAACTCAATAAATTTAGATTGGATTAGAATATATTCCCATCTTTTTTCTTTAAATAATATTCCTTTTAAAAAAATTATAGGGAGGGTGGAGGATGGGAAAGGCAGCGGAGCACAACAGAACAACAGACACTAGTATGGCAATTTGTAAATCAATGGATGTGTAACTGATGTGATTCTGCAATCTGTGTATGGGGTGAAGGTGGGAGTTCATAACCCACTTGAATCAAAGTGTCGAATATGATATGTCAAGAAATTTGTAATGTTTTGAACAACCCACAATAAAAAATTAAAAAAAAAATAAAGATGTTTCTAATGGAAAAAAATTATATATCTATATCTATATATCTATATATCTCTCTCTATATATATATTTATTTATTTATTATAGTTCCATTCCTGATTCCGTTCTTACTGCTTATTTTCAAATGAAGTGGGGACTTTTTATAGTGGATAATTATTTGTTAAAAAAAATCATACTAGGAGGAATAGTGTAGAGGGAGCTGGGATGGGGGACTTTTAGCAGCTTTCCCCACTTAATCTTGGCAACTTTAATTGGTATTTGTAGTGTTGTAGAATCTCACCACCCCCTTGCATTCTTTGCCTATATCTCCCTTAGTTTTTGGCATCAGAAGTTTGGTATGGCTAACAACGAAGCACCTTAAGTCAGGCTATCTGTCTTGTGATCTGGTCATCCCTGCTTCCTTTCCTTCACCTTAGGCAGTGTCTTAAAAGATTAGATTATAGACAAGATGCATGTTTCTTCTTTATTGAGCTCACTTTATCTGCAGTTTTCCTGTGTAGAACTGGGATGTTTCTTCACAGGAATATTCCATACTACTTTTGTTGTTTCTAATAGCCCTAAATCATATCACTTTAATTAAAGGATCATTTGAAGATCATTTGATATCCTTTTAAATTGTGGTACTTATTTTTGCGGAAATTTATTCTTGCTTGAAGTTTTTGGTTTTTTTTTTTTTTTTTTTTGTGATAGGGATTGAACCCAGAGGCACTTAACACTGAGCCACATCCCCAGCCCTTTGTTAAAAAATTGAGACATGGCCTTGCTAAGTTGCTGAGGTTGACTTTGAACTTGCTATCTGCCTGCCTCAGCCTCTTGAACTGCTCTTATTTGAAGTTTGAGGAGGTTAGTGTCAATTTGTATCAATTCTCCCTTCTTCTTTTATGTCAGTGTATTTAGTAGATATTCTCCATTTTGTGCTTTGAGCTTGTATTTTATTGCTTTATTGAGGGTTCTTTCTACTTCCCATTTTCATTCTTCTTGGTTATTTTCAAGGGAGAAATGTTAGAAAAGAAAAATTGCTTTTATTCCATCTGTTACCTTTCCATCAGCACAACAAAATATCTGAGATAATTAACTTATAAAGGGAAAAGATTTACTTTGTCTCACAGTTTTGGAGATTTTGGACAATGATCAATTAATCCCAATGCTTTGGACCCATTAGTAGTAACACATCATGGCGGGAGCATGTGGTGGAGCAAAACCATCACCTCATCAAACCAGGAAGCAAAAGAGAAAAATGTAGGTGCTGGGGTTCCACAATTTGGGACTCATACCTAATGACTTAAGGGTTTCCCACATTGCCCCTCTTCCTAAAGCTCTTGCAGCTCCTTCCAGTTGCCACTGCCCTTGGGATAAGCTTTTAACATATGGATCTTTGGAGAACATTAAATAGCCAAGCTATAGTACCATCTGTAGCCAGAATTCTGAAATGTCATTTTAAAAATATTTATAAATATATTCTCCAGCTCTTTCAAATCAAACATTTCCTAAAATTTAAAATTCATTGACTATCAATGTGTTAAACCTTATTCAATGAACTTTATATAACTATGGTTTCTTTTGATACTAAAAAATCCAATATTATTTAAAGATCAGATGTCTGAGATTTAGGGAAGTTAACACACAGTAATAGAGCCAGAATGGAGAACCATATCTTCTGACTCCAAATTTATAGTTTTTTTTATATACCTCATCTAGTCTTTGTATAATCATGAATTTTGAATAACTGACATTTTATATAATTTTATAGTCATATTTTTTCATTTCCACCTTTTTTGATAAATTTAAATTTAATAAATGTGTCTATATTTAATTTTCTCACAACTAATAGTCATATGTCATAGGTTTACTTTGATGTTTTATGTCTGGATATGCACAGTCACACACTGTATTAGTAAAATTTTCTCCACTTTGGGTTATCTGTCAGAGATCAGTGGACTCTTGGTCCAAAGACCATCAACTTGAATAATTTACCGATGCCTGAGAATGAACAAAATAATATTTCTGAGATACTTTGTTTAGGCATCAATTGAGTCAATTTTGACTTAATCTGCCATGTAATTTGACCTTCTGAATTGCAGGAAAATATACAATCCATGTTTGTTAAATATAACTTAGTCATACTACTAGAAAATTATAAGTGATTTGCTAGATAGCAACATTTGGGAACAAGCAGGTGGAGATTAATGAGTATAGTTAGGCCCAGATTGCATGAACTTAAACTAACTGCTAGTTTTCTTTTCCTACCTAGGTAAATTTTGGCCTATTTTTTCCTTTTTTCTCTTTCTTTCTCTTCTTTTCTCTTTCTCCTCATTCTTCTACTCTTTTTTTTTCCCATTATGTGTTAACAGTTAACAGCCTTCGAAAATACCCAAATTAGTACAGTACACTATTACAGGATTAATTAGTAGTACTAGGCTATACCACTTAGAGGTTTGCATTGTCTTCAGTGGCAGTCTTGCTATCTGGCTTGGAGGCTTGTTGTAAGATTCAACTTTCTGTTGCAAGTACTATTGTCCTGTGGAATTTCTACAGCTGTGATTATTATTTGTCTGATGGTTAGGTAGTTTTCTGCAGGCATTATTATGTATTTAATGTTTACAATTTTTGAATTAAAAAGCCAGCAATAATTTAGAAGCTACGCTGCTACTATAGCATGTTGATATTTCAAATAGAATTAAAACTGTAGAAACTGGCACACAGAGCAGATCATGATTTGGAGTCCCAGAGATGTGAAAATGACTATTCAAATGTGTTGAGGGCAACCTATTCAAGGGTACCTGGGATAACATGGTTTCTAGATTTTTAAAAAGCACTTCATGTCCATAAGCTCAGAGTCTCAAAACAGACACTGTTGTGAGTAAATGGTTTTTAGGAAGCTTCAAAAAAGCAAACCAAACCAAACCAAACCAAACCAGACCAAACCAACTGGGTGTACACATTTTAAAGGAAAGGGAAACACATCCCTGCTTTTCTTATGGCTTGTGAAATCAGTCTAAAAACTTTCCCCTGAGGCAACATACTTTTGTAAGTGCTCTTGCCCTGAGGAGTGCTATCAATTTCTCTTCTTATTTTCCAGTTCCTTGAATTCTCGTTCACATACCTCCTCATTGTTGTGCTCATTCCTGACTGTCTTTCTAAAATAAGCCTGTTTTCATAGATGTCTCTCTTTTTTACTACACTTACACTTTTGTTTCACTTGGAAAAGTTACTTATTGAAGTCTTTTATAGCTAAATACAGGCTTTATACCAGGATAGATGCCATGTTAAGTTAATGCTTATAATTTTTTTTTTCTCTTTTCAAAATTTCTTTGGAAGAATTTTAGAGTCACAAAAGTTGCAGAAATATAGTTTTTGTGTACCAATCATTGAGCTTCCTCCAATGATAACACTTTATTTAACCATTGTATATTAAAAAGACAAATTAATTTTGGTGCACTATAAACTACAGACCTAGTTTGGATTTTCCCTTTATAAAAAAATCTGTACACGTGGTAAATGGGAGTTCATAACCCACTTGAATCAAATGTATGAAATATGATATGTCAAGAGCATTGTAATGTTTTGAGCAACCAATAAAAAAATAAAAAAATCAGTAAACATTAAAAAATAAAATTTTAAAAGAACAGTTTTAGGTTTACAGCAAAATTGAGCAGAAAATGAGAGTTCTCAGATAATCTCTTTTACCCTTTACAGTTCGCCCCCACTATAAGCATCTACCAGAGTTGGTATATTTGTTATAACTGATGCACCTACTTTGATACATCATTTTCATCCAAAGTCCAGTGTTTATATTAGGGTTAATATTTTTTAATTGGTAGTTGTAGATGGACAGAATGCCTTTATTTTATTTGTTTATTTTTATGTGGTGCTGAGGATCGAACCTAGTGCCTCAAACATGCTAGGCAAGCACTCTGCCACTGAGCTACAACCCCAGCCCTAGGGTTCATTTTGGTCAAATATATTCTATGGGTTTGATAAACATGTATCTATCATTACTTCACTGCCCTAAAAATCTCTTATCTAACAGAGAAAAACATATGTGAGTGTGAGGTGGGAGTAAGAGCAAGTTCTCTAGAGTCACATAGTTCTGGACTGGGACCCCCCTCGTCCCTTGCCTCAGCTCTCATTCTCATACCCTCTGAATAACTTTGGACAAGTGTTACTTCTCTGAGCTTCAATTTTCTGCAAGATGGGACTAATGCCACCTGTAGAGGTTTGGTTTGAAGTGTGAGATAACTTATGTAAAGTACAGCTAGTCCAGTGGCTAGATTGTAATAAGTATGGTGCATTGTATTACTGATCACAATCACTGATTCCTTAGAGATGGAGTATATTTCCTTTTCCCCATTAACTTTGAGTCTTGCTGTATAATTTCTGAGCAGAAACTTTTACAAGCATTGCAGTGTTCCATTAGGCCTCTTATTCCTGTGTCCTCTGTTATGAGAAGGGCATGTTTCAGACATGGGATATATCCAAAACCTAGGTTCCATGATGAGAAGACTAATGGAGTAGACTTGATCTGACTCACAGCCTAGAGACACAGAAGCTGACCTGTGTCCATCAATATGAGCTGAGAAATAAACATTTGTTGTTGTGAGACACTGAGAGTTTGAGATTATTATGTGACATAATACTATTTCTTTTACTAGTTTTTTGTTTGTCAGCTTTACTGCAGTCACAGAGAATACCAAAATCTCAGTGGCTTACAACAGCATTTATTTCTTAGTCACAGATCTGTAGGCTGGCTCTAGCTGTATTTGGCTCTCTTTGGCCAAATACAATCTGTGATCTAGGTTGAAGGAACAATCCTTTTCTGGGCCATATTGTTCTCATAGCAGAGTCCAGGAATAGGAAAGCCAGAACAATACAATGCATGTACCTCTAAAACTTATGTAAGGATATGACAAATGTCACATTTTTTCATATTCTATTGGTCAGGCCATACATCCAAGTACAGCAATGGGATAGGGAAATATATTCCATCTACAAGGAGGCAGTAGAAGTCACATGGCAAAGTATGGGCAACATATAGTTGAGAACATAATACAACACACCAAAAGCAGTAGAAGACAGGAAATAATTAAAATCAGAGCTGAAATCAATGAAATTGAAACAAAAGAAACAATTGAAAAAATTGACAAAATAAAAAGTTGGTTCTTTGAAAAAAATAAATAAAATTGATAGACCCTTAGCCATGCTAACAAAGGAGAGAGAAAACTCAAATTACTAATATACGTGATGAAAAGGGAAATATCAGAACAGACACTACAGAAATACACAATATAATTAGAAATTATTTTCAAAGCTTGTACTCCAAAAATAGAAAATACCGAAGGCATCAACAAATTTCTATATCATATGATTTGCCCAAAGTGAATCAGGATGGTATACAAATTTAAACAGATCAATTTCAAGTGACAAAATAGAAGACTCCATCAGAAGCTACCAACTAAGAAAAGCCCAGGACTGGATGAATACATAGCCGAGTTCTACAAGACCTTTAAAGAAAAACTAATACCAATACTCTTCAATTTATTTCAGGAAAGAGAAAAAGAGGGAGCACTTTCAAACTCATTCTATGAGGCCAATATCACCCTGATTCCAAAACCAGGCAAAGACACATCAAAGAAAGAAAACTTCAGACCAATATCTCTAATGAACATGGATGCAAAAATTCTCAATAAAGTTCTGGCAACTCAAATACAAAAATATATCAAAAAGATAGTACACTAGGAAAACTACCCCATTTACAATAGCATCAAAACAGAAACAAAAACAAAAACATTAAAGATCAAGTGGGGTTCATCCAAGGGATGCAAGGATGGTTCAACATATGGAAATCAATAAATAATTCATCATATCAATAGACTTAAAGATAAGAACCAGATGATCATCTAAATAGGTGCAAAAAAAGCAATGGACAAAATATAGCACCCCTTCATGTTCAAAACACTAGAAAAACTAGGGATAACAGGAACATATCTCAACATTGTAAAAGCTACCTATGCCAAGCTTCAGGCCAACTTATTGTAAATGGAGAAAAAATTGAAAGCATTCCCTCTAAAAACTGGAACAACACACGGAAGCCCTCTTTCACCACTTTTTAACAGTTCTTGAAACACTGGCCAGAGCAATTAGACAGACAAAAGAAATTTGAGGGATAAGGATAGGTAAAGAAGAACTCAAATTCGCACTATTTGCTAACAATATGATTCTATATGTAGAGGACCCAAAAAATTCCACCAGAAAACTTCTAGAACTAGCAAATGAATTCAGCAAAGTAGCAGGATACAAAATCAACACCCATAAATCAGAGACGTTTCTGTATATTAGTGACAAATCCTCTGAAAGGAAAACTAGGAAAACTACCCCATTTACAATAGAAAAAAAATTAACAAACAAACAAACAAACCCCCCAAAACCAAAACTTGGGAAACACAGTAGGTTTTCAACACATTAGGATCTTTCTGCCTTCTGCACTTATCTTCCCATTCCAAGAATACTGAGCAGGTATAAAATGTGAAGAAATCTGGGAGAGCTAAATTAACTTAATTTCACTGATAGTAGAAATATTCAATATTTTTCTCAAAGCAGGTGAGGGTACAAAGGCACAAAAAAGAGTAAAGTAAAGAAACTGTTAAATATTAGAAAGTCGGTTGAATCCATCCAGACTATGTATGATTTCAAGAAATCTCCAGGGGCAACTTTTCATCTTGGAAATGTAATTTTATGATGTTGTCAAGTTTCCAGAATCTTAAAATGAAATGGCTGTGGCAGTGATCCTTTCTATTTGACTAATTGCCTTGGTTTGTTTTTTCCCCACTTGGTGCTATAAGATTTTTTATGTGCATCTTTAAAGTAACTGAGATGCTGGTCAGGATGTTTGCAACAAATAGGTGATATGTGCAGTCTAGTTGTTGTTGCCTCTGTGTGTAAAGTCCCTCTGGCTACTGGAATGTCTCTGGATTGGTTTCACTGTCTTAGAGCATGACAGCAAACTTTAAAAGTGTTTTACCTACTATATAACCTGCAAAAGTTCAGTTTCCCTACATTTATGCATGCCAATGGGGGTCAGAGCATCTTAGAATGTATCTGGGGAAAAACTTGAAAACTTGATAAAATTAAGAGCCTTTATATTCCTTAATGCCACACTTACATTCATTCTATGACCTTTCTTTTTCTTTTTTTTTATTAGTTACACATGACAGTACAATGGTCTTGACATATCATACATTTGAATCAAATGGGGTATAATTTCTCATTTTTCTTAGTGTACAAGTTGCAGAATCACATTGGTCATATAGTCACATATATACATACAGCAATACTAGTGTCTATTTTATTCTGCTGCTCTTCCTATCCCCCCTTCTCCTCCCCTCCCCTCATATTTTTCTTGATTTAAATGTCTGTTTCTTGTCAATTTAAAAGTACCTGGGTCTTATTTCAAGAAAACTTGGTAAAGGAAAATATGCACTAATATTCAGATAAATTAGAACCTTTTAAATAGTATCATATGATGAAATTTGAAAAAGAAGTTTTCTTTAAGAAGTTTATTTATTAAACAGAGCCTGGAAGACATAGTTAATAGTAGGATTTTTATCCTAACTACTGAAATTTATGTTATTTCTCCTCTTTGAATCTTATTTTCTCAGTATCTGGCAAGTGGGATAGATTAATGAATAGCTCTCTCTATTTTTGTGAGACTAGTACTAGTAGATCTGAAAGAACTTTGTCTTTAGAAGAAAGGTAAAACAGGAATTCTGTTAGTGGTCTAAATATAAAAGGGAAGTCTAATAAGATGTGAAAAAAATATGCCTTGGATAATGAATTTACTTTTATGACCAGCTTTTGAGGGATAATGACTTCTATTGAAGAATTGAATTCAAGAAATAGAGGTTTTGGAAAGGTAAATTTTGGAAAGGCAAACACATTTGTTTTGCCATGGAACATGATTATTGAAGAAGTTACTGTTGTGTTTTTAAAAATAAATTAAAGGATACAAGCACAGCTTATTTAAGATTTTTTACAATTTGTTTTTTAAAACAGTCACCAGTGATTGAAGTGGATAAGCTATATGATATGATATAGCACACAGCATAGCACATTTTCTATTGATCCATCATTAGAATGTGTTCATATTAATTTCTTGACTATTATTTTTTAGGATGAAGCTTAGTTGTATTAAGAGTTTCCATATTTAAATGCAGTAAACATATTACAGATATGAAGCACTCTTCTAGGCTTTATAGGGGGAATTAAAATGAACAAGATAAGTCTTCTCCCTTCAATGAGCTGATAGCTTAGTGAAGGAGACAATAGATAGTATATACAAGACAAAATTTAAATGTCTATGAAAAATATAAATGTTATACATCCTAAGGAATGAAACATTGACTCCGGAGCAAGACTTTTACCTCTCAAGAGGACTTTGTGGAGGAAGCAGCATTTGAATTTAACAGGTAGAGGTGGAGAGGAATGGCATTCCATTTGTTTTGAAGAACACAAAGAAATGCCTTGGTAGAAGGAAAATGCAATTAATTTTTGAGGAAACAAGAAACGGGCCTATTTGGCTGAAAGACAGGCTGTGTTCAAGATGATAAAGCTGCAAAGAAAATTGTGGCTAAATTCATGAAAACCTTTAATGGTATAGTGAAGATTGCAGGTTATGATGTGGAATGCAGTGGGGCCAATCAGATTTTTAGCCTAGTGATAATATGATCTCTATATTTAAGGAAGATTATGGATGAAGTGAGCAATGTAGTGACAGGAGAAGAAACTGGAGTTAGGAGTATCAATTAGGCTGTTTAGAAGTTCAGATGAGAAGCAGTACAAGGCTAGTCAAGGGTAGTGAGAGAGAATAGGAAACAGTTTACAAATATGAGAATCATCTTGGAAATGACATGAATAATTACAGACATTTTATTTGAAAATGAAATTAGTGATAGATTATTTTTCAGTCTCAAGATGCATTTTATAGATATGATTTAGAGGATTTGGTCACCAGTTAGTTATCTAGGAATAATTTTAATGTGATATTTAAAATAATCCAGTCATATGGTGATTATTTTCCTTCATCTTCTTTGATGCCTGTGTGTCTGATGTGGCCATGAATTTAAGTCCTAGTATTGCAGGCATGATATATGGGTGTAAACTGTATAGGTTAAATGTGTTGGAGTATTGGAGCTTCATTGTTGGCATGTCTAACTCTTCCTAAATTCATGTGTAAATATAAAAGCACTATTTTGCATGATTAGAACATAGAACTTATTTTCAAAGTATTTTAATTCTGTCATTATATCCAGTCCTTACAATAACTCTGACATAATAGATTTTATATATTATATATTTTTTTTTTTAAGTCTGGAGAGCCTGAGAAACAGTAAGATTATGTGACATTTCAGAGGTTAGGCAGTAGCTAATAGAAGAGAAGAGAATATACTTCTTTGGACTATTAGTCACATTTATGTACTAATACTACTCTGCTTTTAGCAAAGTTTTCCTTTGGTCTGACTTAGTTTTAGTAAAACAACTCTGCACTGGTATCCCAGATAACTACTCTGTTGCCTCTAATTGATTAAAAGAACACAACAGTATAATAATAATGTATTTCCTGACTTAATTTTTTTTTACTTATAGTTTTCAGTCTTACATTTAAATAAAAATTGAGGTTTACATTAAAAAATCTTATGTGCCTAAAGGTGAACTCTCATATTTGAGTCTCATAATTTTTTGTTTGTGGAACAAGAATTATACCTTCATATCAACTAGCATTATGGTTTTTTTTAATATTTTAGTTTTCAGTTAAATAATAATTTCTAGGTTGTTTTAGGTTTGTGATCATTTTTACTCTAACCAATACGAGGATATTTTTCCTTGTATTGTTGTGTTTTATGCCACTATTCCTGTCTCTTATATTTATTTTAAAGTTCCATGAATTTTGTTTCTTTTTTTATTTTCGTTTTTAGTTATCTTTTTCTCCCAATGTGCCCATGCACATTTTCCTGATTGTACATTGGTCTGGGATAAAAAATACTACCAAATGCTGTCAGGATACCTCTGAGTGGAAAGTTGTATAAGTGCTTGTTATTATTATTATTATTTTTTGCCAATTTCTACCTAACAATGTAGTGTTTCCATTAAGTTTGTCTTTTGGTGTGTAGAATGTTTATTTACTTTCCTCAGGTTGTCTCATTGTTTTTTTCTCATTGCTTCGTTTTCAGAGTGCATATGCATTGAGGTACTGACTTACTTGGTACTGGCATTGAGACTATCGATTTTGCTTGCAGTAACTTCCAGAGTCATCCTGTTTTTCTGGGTCCAGATTTTTCAGGCACTAATTGAAAAAGTGCATTTTCTGATATTTTGTTATCTTCCTTTATTCATAACTAGTATATTTATGTACTTGAATTTGTACACTCAGGAGTGTCAGATTTTCTTGGTTCATGTATCCCAGTATGTCAGTAATTTTTCACAGTAACTCTGATCCAAAACAAATACCTATCATTTCACTTTATTACATGGTTGAAATCAAGCAATTTAAATATTTATGTACTAATAACTTTATAGTACTTTGAAGAATAATACAGACAAACTGAAACCAAAGACACTACCTTAATTTTATTCTTAGATAATCACTATTACCATTTGCTCCTGGGCAGTGCATACTTTTCCAATGCTAATAATGAATTGGACATTACCACCTCATATCGATTCCACATTGATTTTAGCACACTTGTTTTTTATCATAGTATCTACTAAAAAATACAGCTTTTCTAAGCTATGGTGTCATAGAAATAAATGTAGCATGATGTAATATTGAAACTAATTTGTGAGCTAATTTGTGTTTGTAGTTTGCTGACTTATCAACAGATATTGTGGATTGCTATATTTCTCTTGGAAAGTTAAAATATCCCACAGGAATCCTATGAGTTCTCTATTGTGAATGGGTATGTTAAGGTTTCTTAGTACACAGTTTGAAACTTACAGCCCTTTATACTCTTCTCTCATCTTCCATTGTACCATGTTTTTCTTGTGTATATAATTTAGAAGGTGATAATCACTTGCTAAATTTTGGTTGACTTCCATTGTCCTTAGGCAAGCATTTGGTTCACAGAAACTGGATGAAAAGAATGTATGTACAATCTGCAGTTCAGAATTAAGACATTTTAAAGTGCAATGCTTTACTGAGTAATGTTTTGCCATGCTTGCTTTCCTCCTGAATGAATTCCGACGACTGTTACACACTCAGACTGCTTGTCTGAGGCATAGTTCAAAACCTTAATCTCCTCCCTTTTGTTTTTAATGTGAGGAACACATTTTAGACATCTGCTCTAAGAAAAACAATTAGAGAAATTATGATGCAATGGTCTTATCCTGAGTGTTATTTTGCAATTTGGCTAGCTCCTGTGCTTTTAAGTTTTAGTAGCTTAATAGTCTTATTTCAAGGTAAACACTGTGAGACATATGTAGCTACAAATTTTCTTATGATGGTTTGAGTCACCTTACTCTGATTCACCACTGAAGACAACCAATTTGGGAATAAGAATTTTGTGGGTAGGTAACATCTGCTTTGTTAGCATTCTACTCACTGAATATACTATTTGCAGAATTCAGGTATTACAATAAATAAATGAATAAAAACAGGTAAGCCCTGGGCATATAAAAATCTACATTAGAGAAACTTTTGATACATACATTGCAATTCTATTTTGACTCGGCTAGAATTTTTCTTGCTTAAAAAAATTGGTTTAATCATCCCTGGAGTGTTAAATGCTAAGTCAATATTTTGCTAATTATGCAGAAGGAGCACCAGATGGTTTCTAAGGATGACACTCTATGGGTGGGAGCACTGGTGACTGAAGCTATGGTAAACTTTGTAGCTCTGTAATCATTATCATCCATAGCAACACATCCACGTGCAATGAAACAGAGGAATGGATAAGTAAATAACATTTTTGTACCTAAAAAGTACAGTCAGTTCCAAAGAAAGTGTTTAGGTTACTTGTAAGCTGCCACATGAAAAGAATGTATCATTTAGAATGAACCTCTTCTGTTATAACCATCAACAAAATGTGTTTGTATATATTACCTTGGAAATTTAATTTTTTCCTCTACTATACTCTTTTCCCTGTCAATCATCTTACATTGTATTTATTCAATACAATCAGATTCTTGACTAAGATAAAAATTCTGGGGAGTTTTATTATATTTGCCTTTGGTCGACCTGCCAAAAGGATTTTTTTCTTTTCCTCCACCCCTCACTCTCTCCTGGTAAGTTTCAGTACATTGGAAAATGGAGAATAAAAATTAATTACTATACCAGAAATGTCTCTGTAACAAACTCTACAAATCTAAAGCAACTTGGTGCCAGATTCCAAGATGTAACAACATAAAACAATAATTATGACAATGTATAAATTCAGAATACCCTACCTTGCAAGTCATTTTATTGGAAGCAAAAGTCAGGATGTAAATGATCATAATTTATTATAAAAATATGGCTTATTTTGAGAATGGACTTAGAAAAGTAAATCAGTATACTATGAAGTATTTCTTTTTATCAAGCTGGGTTAACTACAGTGTTCTTTGTTTTTAAAATATGATGTAATAAAAATGTATTAAAGGATTTGTACTAAGGAACTGTACAGATTTATAAAAGGAAAAATAAAAATAATTCTCAAGAGATTTAATAATCTGAAGGAATGTATATTGAAACAACTCAAGAGTCACCCTGTACTAGTAGGCCAGGATTGGGTGTTCAATTAATATGTGATAGGGTTGTATAGGATTAAAATAAATAAGGCCCTTGACACCAGTTAGTTAAAAATGATAGATTTTTTTTATTTGAACAAGCAAGTAAATAAATAAAACTGCCTGTAGGTTCAACTGTGAATTTAGGAGCTTGTAGTCTTTAAAGTGAATTAACAAATGGGCCAGAATCATACCACGTCTACTAATTTATGAATTAACAGCTTCTGAATTTTAAGAGTGGCAATATTTACCTTATTCAGATATGATTCATTCCTGTGTATTCTGATGTGACAAGAGATTGGTAAATCTTTTGTACCCTTCATGATGGTACACAAAATGAGATCTATAGATGGTTGAATTAGCTTTTAAAACAGGAGATTAACTTAAATGCAATAAAAGTTAAGATTCAAGAGTATTAAAATGAAATGTCCTGTTAAAATTATATCTACAGTATTATATTTATTGAGTTGTATTTACAAAGTAGGGAGTCAGTTGAAATAATCTGTGTGATTCAACCTAAAAAATTTTATGGCAACCATTCTACTTTTGCATAAGTATTAAGTACTCACTGCATTCTCAGAAGGTATGTATGTCAGAAAATAGGTGAAGTCAGCAGAAAGAAGGGATTGTTTATTGTTCAAATATGCCTAGTAAAAATAAAATTTTAAATTATTAAAAATGATAAAAAGTGAGTGTATGTACAGCGGACCTATCTGGGCAGGTTTATGACTTGTTCTTCAGTCATTTATAGGAACTTTTAAAAATAGTGTTTACTCTGGTTTTTATTAGCACAAGCTAAAATGTCTCCCATCTTTGTTTTGTCTAACAGTAATTTATAATATATCTTAAAATAGTATATTTTTAAAATTGCATGCTATCAGTCTAGAGATGTAGATCAGTGGTAGAAAACTTAGCAAAGGTGAGATCATTGGTTTGATCCCATGAACATAACATAATTTGATCTCATGAACAGAATATAATTTGATCAATCTCATTCTCCTTTACCTTCCTATTCCCTCTCTGATCTGCTTGCTTGATTCTACTGATCTCCTATTATTATTGTTATCATTCTCTTTACTACTACTACTACTACTACTACTACTACTACTACTACTTTAACTAGTGCATTATAATTATGTGAAAGCAAGATTCATTGTGGTATATTCATACACAGACATAGCATAATTTGGTAAATATTGTTCCCCAGTGTTTCACAATGCCCATCCCTCCTCCCTCCCTCTAGATCCCCTTCCTCTACTGTATTGGTCTCCCTTCTAATGAATTAGATATTATTAGATGTCAGGGACTGTGAGGACTTTTGTGAAACTGAGTTCCAAAATAAATGCATTTATTAGAATAATTACATATGTATGTATATGTATATATAGTAAAAATTTATAAAGCCATAAAACATGTAAAGTATAAAGTAGATCTCTAATTTATTTCCTTCAAGTTCCTTAGGTTCTTAAGTTCCCTCCCTGAAGGGCATGACTTTTACAATTTCTTAGTGATCATCTAGAGATATTCTATGAAATGTCCTTTTTTCCTTAACACAAATGATCTGTTACACACATTTGCTTATATTTTGCTCTTTTAAACAATTCATAATACATATTGAGGATATATACAACAAAATATATGGAGCCTTGAAATGGCTATGTGATTTTCTAACATATGTGTATGCTATAACTTAGTTAATCTATTCTCCTTAGTGAATTTTTTGGCTGTTTCTAATATTTTGGTGTTATTATTGTAATGAATATCCATGTACAGTCAGTCCTTTTTGTGTTCATGTACAAGAGTATCTATAGGAAAAATTCCTAGAAATGGAATTGTTGGTTAAAGGTTATATGGCAATTTAAATTTTAAGTAAATGCGATTAAATGTCCTTTCATAGTTGCTGTGTCAATTTCTATGCTTAACAATGATGTGTGAGAGCGCCTATTTCTCTATACCCTGGACCATACAGGTAGAAATGGATATGTCTTTGTTTTAATTTATACTTTTATCATTTTTGAATTAGATTGCTTATCTTGTGTTTAAGTGTCAGGCATTTAAACTTGTTTTTAACCTCCTTATTATAAGACATAATACCCCAAATAGACAGATGAACAAAACAGAAATTTTATTTTAAAGTGAGTCTCTATGTAAGCACCATCCAGGTTAAGAAATACAAAGTTTCCAGCACCCAGAAGCCCCTCTTGTTCCTCTACCAACCAATACCCCTCTTTCTCCTCCAAAGGTAGGTGTCACTATCTGTCTTTCATGGTTATTGTTTTGCTTTTCTTTATAGTTTCACCTCCCAGAGCATGCGTGCTCCAATAACACAGTTCTGGTTTGTCTGTTTTCTATTCTTTGCATAAATGGAAGTATATATTATGTTCTTTTGTGTTTGTTTGTTTTTTTTTTAATTTTTTATTGTGGGTTGTTCAAAACATTACAAATTTCTTGACATATCATATTCCACACTTTGATTCAAGTGGGTTATGAACTCCCACCTTCACCCCATACACAGATTGCAGAATCACATCAGTTACACATCCATTGATTTACATATTGCCATACTAGTGTCTGTTGTGCTCCGCTGCCTTTCCCATCCTCCACCCTCCCCCCTC
>NW_026000174.1:29015522-29065850 GCF_001458135.2 Marmota marmota marmota | reverse complement strand
GACTCTAGCCGCGGGGCGATTTGCTGAATAAGCAGTGTTACCCTCCGTGCGACAAACCTCTCGCATTTGAGTCCCCGTAGCCGATCCTCGTGTGATGGAAATCCTTCCTCCAGGTTCCGGAGCACCCCACTATTGCTGGAAATTCCTAACAAGATAGCCTTTAGCAGTCCTGACTTGTCATACTCCCACACAGTGAAGCAGCACACGGGGGCAATGCACTCCCCTCGCCGCCATCTTCTTGCCTCCTTCTTTTGTGTTCGAATCCCTTTTTTTTCATGTTTGCGAAATCCATTCTTGTTATTTGATGTAGTGGTAATTTGTTCGTTTTCATTGTCATCTAATATTTCATTATATAACTGTATCACAGTTTATCCATGCTGTTGTTGATAAACATTTCCAATTTGATGCTAAAATGAATAATGCTGCATTATTGTGTACTTTGTGTACAAGTACATGCAATTTTGTTGGGTAAATTCTTAGAAGTGGAATTTCTGGATCATAAGATATGCTGCTTTTTGCATATTAGATAATGCCAAAGTGTTTTACAAGTTCTTCTAATTTATACTTCCACCGCAGTGCATGAGGGGTCCTCTTGTTATATACTCTCTGTCATTATTGTGTTACAAAGTCTGTAGTCCTAGCATTGTGGCAGACATGATGTGTCATCTCATTATGTTTTTAATGTGTAGTTCTCTAAGTAGTAATGTAGTTAAGCACACTTTTATATTTATTGGATATTTAGAAATTGTCTTTTAGAATCCTTTTTATTTATTTATTTTTTGGCCAATTTTCCTATATAATAGGTTTTCTTATTTTTATTGATTTGTAGGAGTTCTTAATATTTTCTGATGCAAACTAGGTTATAGTCTTTAGTTTGGGTTTCATCAAAAGTAGAGCATAAGATGAGAACTAGGTTGAGGACCCAGGACTATCTTTTGAGGAGATTATCCCAGGAAGTAGAAGTGAGGGAGTGGTGACAGGCTGAGAAGAAGGAAGAGCCTGAATTTCATACTATAGGTACTGGGAACTTGATTCTTTTAGGAGCTCTGAGAACAGCACAGAATTTCTTTCTGAAGGAAGAGAGTCTGCAACTCTTATTCCTTAGTGTTTGGGAATTTCCTCTAGCAGCAATTACTCCCCTAACTTTCAAGCTGAACTTTGCTGGGTTAAACATAGTTTTCATGCTTCCAGAGAAGGTCCTGAAGCAGGCGGTGGCAGGAAGTTCAGTGAGTGCGTGCCTGAGATGAAATACTTGCCAAGCTCTCCTGGGGACTGTCTGTTGCAGCTCTGGCTAAAATCAGAACCAGTCCAAGGAGCTCTTAAGTGGGGGCATCTTTTCTGTGTTGCACATATCTTTCTCCACACGTTAAGGTGCCTTTGCTCTCTTATGGTGCCATTGGTGAAAGGCAGTAAGTAATATCTATGTAATCAAATTGATCTACCTTTTCTACTTAGCCTCCTGTGTTTAATGTCCTGTTTAAGAAATCTTTTCTTACTTTGAATTAATGAGGACATTCTTAGACTGTTTTTAGATAGTTTTTTTTTGAAAAGGCAATAAAAGGTATGGATAATTTCTCCAGAGAAATATCTGTTACTTTGAGCAACTTTGAGGTGTTCATGGAAACTTTGATAAATCTTTATTAAAAATCCAAGAACTTCATTGATGAAGTGAGTTCTCATTATGATTTTAATTAGTAGTTCCTTAAATACTAATAAAGTTAAGCACATTTCAATGTTTATTAGTAATTTAGAAATCTTCTTTTATGAATTCCTCTTTTAAGACACTCTAGCCATTGTTTTACGATGCAAGTTTAGACCTATATAACCTGCCTGAAACTGATTTTTGAGTATGAGGAAGGGGTCAATTAAAAAAAAATCCATATGGATGTCTAATTGACCCGGAATAATTTACTGAAAAAATAAAAATCACAAACTATGTCTTTTTCTCACTGCTTATTAGTCCCAACTTTCTTGTAAACCAAGCATAATTACCTACTTAGTTTTTTCCTTTTTCTGTGCTCTGTATTCTCTTCCAAAGAGCATTTCTCTCCACCTTGTGGCAGTTCCTTCTTGTCTTAATTACCATTGCTTTACGATAAGTCTTGCTATCTGGTATAGCAAGTCTGTTTTTTATGTTGAAGATTTTCTTTGTTTTTCTTGCGTATTTAGAGTTTTATATAAATTTTAAAATCAACTTGGAAAGTTATATATACACAATATATATACACAAAGTCATATATATATATATTATATACACTATTGGAATTTTGACTAGAATTGCATTGTATCTATAGATTAATTTGAAGAGAGAGACTTTTTTACAATTTTGAGTCTTCTAGTTCATGACATAGTATAGGCCTCTACTAATTAGGTCTTTTGAATTGTTCTCTAAAATGTTCTATCATTTATTGCAATGAAGTTTTGCATATCTTTCATTATGGGTTTTACTTAGGTATTTGATATTTGTAATGACACTTTTATAAATGAATTCTTTAAATGATGTTTTAAAATTTCATTTTGCTTGGCATTATATATAGAAATACACTGTATTTTTTGTACAATGTTCTTGCACAAAGTAAACCTGCCAAACTCACTTATAATTCTTTATTTAAGGTTCTTTAGGATTTTCTAACTGTTCAATCATATTTTCACATTATGATATTTTAATTTCTTTAATATTTATATTTTTCTTTTTCCTGACTTATATTCTTTATCTTACCTTATATTCTTATGTTTTGATTTTTGTTTTGTCTTATTATACTGCTCAATGCAATCTTGAGAATAGAAGTAGTGATAGTTAGCAACCTTGTTACATTTTTTATCTTAACAGAATGCTTTCAATATTTTATTGTTAAGTCGGTAATGTGGTGTTTACTTAAAAATAATGGTAATTGTGCAGATGTTGGACACATCATTCTAAATGTCAATTAGGCCAAATTCATTGATAATGTTGGTTAACTGTTCTATTTATTTTAGTTCACTTACTCAGAGTAGTATTTTAAAATTTTCATTCTGATTATAGATTTATTTACTTTGCCTTTTATTTCTGTCAGATTTAAATAAGTAATTTGTGGCTATATCATTTGGTTCATGCAGACTTAGACATGTTATATGTTATTGGTAGATTGACTTTCTTATTGCTACTATTATTGTTATTATTTTTTTATTATCTTTCTCTAGTAATTCTCTGACTTTAAGCCATTCTCATCTGATGTCAGTAGTTTCCTTTGGTCAGAGTTTTCATGTTATATGTTGAAAATCCATTTATTTTATTACTTGCATGTCTTCATGTTTTAGAAGTGGTCTCCTGTAAACCATATATTATGACAAATTCTAAATAGAAGTATTTGTTCAAAATCTATTCAATCCAAAATTTTTTAAAAATTATATAATCGTAGACTTTTTTTAATATTGCAGGAAAAGTGTTATATATAATACACTTTGGAAAATACTGACCTAGGAAATATAATTATTCAAGGAATATTTCCAGGGAGTCAAACATTATAGAGCAATTTGGGGTATCTCCAGTTGGGGAATCCATTAAGTCAAGGATAAGTAAACTATGTCAGGGTAGCTAAATCAGGCCCACTGCCTAATTTTATAAATAACATTTTATTGGAACACATCTATGCCCATTCATTTATGTATTTTCTATGGCTTCTTTTGCTCTGTGAGGGAAGTTAAGCAGATATGACAAAATCCATATGGCAGAATCTAGATGGCCCTCAAAGCTTCAAATACTTTCTACTTGGCCTTTTGCAAAAATGTTTGCTGATCCTTCCTAATAATTGTTGAAAATTTGTTGAGTATTATTACTTTGTTTGTAAGCCCAATATTTTTACTTACCAGCAAATGCTATAATTTCATTTTTCTTTAAGGCTGAGTAATACTCCATTGTATGTGTGTGTGTGTGTGTATGTGTGTGTGTATATATATATATATATATATATATATATATACGCATATGTGTGTGTATATATATAATCAATTACATTTTTTTTATCCATTCATCTGTTGAAGGGCACCTAGGTTGGTTCCATAGATTAGCTATCCTGAGTTGAGCTGCTATGAACATTGATGTTGCTGTGTTACTGTAATATGCTGATTTTAAGTTCTTTGGGTATAAACTGAGGAGTGGGATAACTAGGTAAAATGGTGGTTCCATTTCAAGTTTTCTGAGGAATCGCCATACCACTTTCCATAATGGTTGCACCAATTTGCATTCCCACCAGCAGTGTATGAGTGTATCTTTTCCCCCACATCCTCACCTACATTTATTGTTTCTTGCATTCTTAATAATTGTCATTCTGATGGGGTGAGATGAAATCTTAGAGTATTTATTTAAATTTATTTATTTTTATTCTAATTTATTATGTATGACAGCAGAATGCATTACAATTCATATTACACATATAGAACACAATTTTTCATATCTTTGGTTGTAGTCAAAGTATAGTCACACCATTTGTGTCTTTATACATGTACTTAGGGTAATGATGTCCATTTCATTCCACTGTCTTTTCTACCCCCATGCCCTCTCCCCTCCCCTTCCACCCTTCTGCCCTATCTAGAGTTCATCTAATCCTCCCATGCTCCACCCGCAACCATTATGAATCAGCATCATTATATCAGAGAAAACATTTGGCATTTGTTGTTTTGGGGATTGGATAACTTCACTTAGCATGATGTTCTCTACTTCCATCCATTTACCTGCAAATGCTATAATTTCATTCTTCTTTAAGGCTGAGTAATATTCCATTGTGTATATGTAACACATTTTCTCTATCCATTCATCTATTGAAGGGCATCTAGGTTGGTTCCATAGCTTAGCTATTGTGAATTGAGCTGCTATAAACATTGATGTGGCTGTGCCACTGTAATATGCTGATTTTAAGTTATTTGGGTATAAACTGAAGAGTGGGATAGTTGGGCCAAATGATGGATCCACTCCAAGTTTTCTGAGGTGTCTCCATACTGCTTTCCATAGTAGTGGTACCAATTTGCAGTCCCACCAGCAATGTATGTATGTACCTTTTACCCCACATCTTTGCCAACATTTATTGTTGCTTGCATTCTTGATAACTGCCATTCTGACTGGAATGAGATGAAACATTAGAGTAGTTTTGATTTGCATTTCTCTAATTACTAGAGATGGTGAACATTTTTTTTTCATATGTTTGTTGACTCATTGTATTTCCTCTTCTGTGAAGTGTCTGTCCAGTTCCTTAGGCCAATTATTGACTGGGTTATTTGTTTTTTTTGGTGTTAAGTTTTTTGAGTTCTTTATATATCCTGGAGATTAATGCTCTAAGAGGCATGTGGTAAAGATTTTCTCTCATTCTGTAGGCTCTCTCTTCATGTTATTCATAGTTTTCTTTGCTGAGAAGAATCTTTTTAGTTTAAATCCATCCCATTTATTGATACTTGGTTTTATTTCTTGTGCTTTAGAGTCAGATCCTTTAGGAAGTCAGATCCTAGGCTGACATGGTGAAGATTTGGGCCTAATTTTTCTTCAATTAGGCACAAGGTCTCTGTTCTAGTGCCTAAGTCTTTGATCCACATTGAGTTGAGTTTCATGCAGAGTAAGAGACAGGGATTTAATTTCTTTTTGTTACATGTGGCTTTCCAATTTTCTCAGCGCCATTTGTTGAAAAGGCTATCCTTTCTCCAATGTATGTTTTTGCTGCCTTTGTCTAGTATGAGATAACTGTATTTATGTGGGTTTGTCTCTGTGTCTTCTATTCTGTACCATTGGTCTACATGTCTGTTTTGGTGTCAATACCATGCCATTTTTGTTACTATGGCTCTGGAGTATAGTTTAAGGTCTGGTATTGTGATGCTTTCTGATTCACTCTTCTTGCTAAGGATTGCTTTGGCTACTCTGGTCCTCTTATTTTTCCAAATGAATTTCATGATTGCTTTTTCTTGTTCTATGAAGAATTTCATTGGGATTTTAATAGGAATTGCATTAAATCCATATAATGCTTTTCGTAATATGGCCATTTTGACAATATTAATTTTGCCTATCCAGGAGCATGGGAGGTTTTTCCATCTTCTAACATCTTCTTTAATTTCTTTCTTTAGTGTTCTGTAGTTTTTATTGTAGAGGTCTTTCGCCTCTTTCGTTGGATTGATTGCCAAATATTTTATTGTTTTTTTTAGGCTATTGTGAATGGGATAGTTTTCCTAATTTCTTTTTCAGTAGATTTATCACTGATGTATAGGAGTGTGTTTGATTTATGGGTGTTGATTTTATATCCTGCTACTTTGCTGTATTCATTTATGAGTTCTAGAAGTTTTATGGTGGAATTTTTTTGATCTTCTAAATATAGAATCATGCCTCAGCAAATAATGATAGTTTGAGTTCTTCTTTTCCTATTCGTATCCCTTTAATTTCTTTGTCCTTTCTAATTGCTCTGGCTATTGTTTCAAGGATGATGTTGAATAGAAATGGTGGAAGAGGACATCCTGGCCTTGTTCAGTTTTTAGAGGTAATGCTTTCAATTTTTCCCCATTTAGAATTTTGTTGGTCTTAAGTTTAGCATATATAATTTTTATAATGTTGAGGTATGTTCTTACTATCCCTAGTTTTTCTAGTGTTTTGAACATGAAGGGGTGATGTATTTTGTCAAGTATGTGAGACAGATTTATTATGTGCATTTTGCAGATGAGTTACTTATCAAGGAAAAAGTAGGTATTCTGTTGCATTATATACTCTGAGAAGAATATTGCTGATTCAAGGAAATTTAGGTATTTCTGTTAGTTAACTTAAAACTCTATTATACAAAATGATAGATATATACCCAATGTGTGTTTCTCTGTGCTATTGCCTAGGATTCCAAATAAAAAATTTAGTAGCCATATAATAACATTCCTAGAAAATGGGATACATTTTAAACTTTTACTTGTTTTTGAATATAGAACTCATATTGTCTTTTATCTCTTTTTTCTTCTGCACTTTAAATTGTAAAATCAATCATGTTGATGTCAGAACAGATTTTATGGAAAGATGGTGTGCCATTTTCTTACAACCTTTCTATAAAGGCATATCATTTTTATTTTATTTTTTTATTTTTGGTACCTGGGATTAAACCCAGGGGTGCTTTACCACTCAGCCACATCCCTAGCCCTTTTAATTTTTAATTTTGAGACTGGCTATTGCTAAATTGCTAGAGCCTAAGTTGCTGAGTCTAGCTTTGAACTTGCGATCCTCCTGCCTCAGATTCCCAAGCTGCAGGGAGTACAGGCATGTACCACTACATCCTGCTCCATAATCATTTATTATATAAGTAGATAAATGTGTATAATATAAATGTATCACATTTATATACATGTATAAACACTGAATTTTTAAAATCAGGGTAAGTTTAGTCATTTCCCCTCCCTACCATCAATCTACCATTTTACTGTTTTCGGTGTCATTTTTGAGCTTATGATTTGGTTTAAAAGTAATTTGTGTTTGGATATTAATCTTTACCCCACTTTTAATCATTTAAAAATAAAATAGTTTTTTCCTCTGACTATATAAGAAATGAATGCAAATATATGTAAAATTCCCAGACAATGTGGAAAGGAATAGAGATAAAATACAAAGTCCCTTATAATTTCAACACTCATCAATAACCTTTTGATATATATACTTTTTCTCAATAATCATCTCAACATTCAGTAATGTTTTGCTGAATATCCTTTTAATATTCATATGCATATGTACTCATGTAGTAACTTATTTTTTATGTTAATGGAAAATACCATACATTTGTTTTCTTAGCTCCCCCCCCCCAGTAATTATGGATATTTTTCTTATTGATAAATATGGATGGATATATGTCACAATTTTAACGACTGCATTGTCTCTATTTTCTGATTGAATTTTATCCCAATATTTATGGACTTTTGGTGATTTCTAGTCACTTGTTATTATCAACAACACCTCAGTAAATATTTTTATATGTGTGTCTTTACCCTCTTGTCCAAGAATTTCCTTAGGATAAAATAGAATTTTTGTATTAAAGGACATATACATTTAACATCTGGATATATTAGAATGAGAATCTTGCTTTTTATTTACACCTTCCCATTTTGTGTGAGATTTTGCCATCAGTGATCTAGGAAATGGCAGATTTATCAAATTGTTCTCCAGAAAAGTTGGGCTATATTACATTGTTCATGTGGTCTTGTCTTTCCCCCTTCTCCTCCTCTTCCTCCTTCTTATGTACAAAGGAATTGGACACTCTCTATTCCTTTTCTACATGAGTATTACTTATTAACAATACTTTAACTTTTTGCTAAAATGTTGTCTTATATTGAAATATATTAACATTTCAAAATTAATTGTGATATTGAATATATTTTAGCTTGTTTTTCTGTTTTCACATTTGTAAATATTCCATTTATTTCTGTCACTATTTTTTTCTTATTGATTTGTTGGAGATCTTTATATTCTTTTTTGTCTTACTGTATGAAAAATATGTTTTTTATTATGTGTTTTGTATTTTAAACTTCATTAATGGTCATAGTTTACACAGAAGAGTAAAATTTTAGTGTAGTCCTTCTTACTAACATTTCCTTATTTTAATATTATGCTTTGCTTGGAAATATTGTCATTCAAGATTATACAAATAAGCTACCTAGATTTTCTGGCAGGTTATTTATGTTTTTAGTTTTCACCTTAAAAAATCCATTCAGAATTGATTTTATTGTGAAATGTGAGGTAGGGGTTCAATATTGTTTTTTCTTAAACATCTACCCATTCTCAGAACCTTTTATTGAATAGTTCATCTTTCTCCACTGAGTTGAAGGGTCACTTATACCATATACTAATTTATATTGCCCATTGATCTGCAAATTTATTCCTGTGTTAGTAAAAGCCTATTTTAATTTTTATACTTCTGTAATATTTACAAATTTTGTCCTAAATTTTACTTAGATTATTTTATTGTTGGAAAGACATTTGTATATTTAATCTTTGAAATCACCCCTAATTTATTTATTTATGATATACTTGACTTTGGAATATTTTTATTAACTTTTGTTGTAAGTTTTCATATTGTATATGAAATACCTGTGATCTTTTCTTTTTTCTTTTTAGAAGAAAGATTGGGAAATGTGGTTATAGTTCAGTAGAATGCAAGGCTCTTGGTTCCATCCCAGAAACTACTCTGAGAAGATGCAGGAAGGAGGCTTTCAATCAGGCTGATATGTGGGCTTGACATAGTGTCTGTCCCAGAGAATGATAGTGGTTAAAGAGCAGGGTTTTATCAGTAGACAGAGATAGCAAGATTTAGAATCTCTTAAAAGAAGTTCTCTTAGCATGAGAACCAAGAAGTTTTGAAAGGGCTAGATCTGAAATATTAAGGAATGCTACTTGAATGAAACAGGGAAAGTGTACTAAATTTAAAACCAGAATATGTGAATTTGAGTGATGACCATATATTTTATATATATAAATTTGTATATATATATTAGAGAGAGAGAGAGAGAGAGAATTTTAATATTTTATTTTTTAGTTTTCGGTGGACACAACATCTTTGTTTGTATATGGTGCTGAGGATCGAACCCGGGCCGCATGCATGCCAGGCGAGCGCGCTACCACTTGAGCCACATCCCCAGCCCCACTTATTATATTTTTGAATATTTAATTCCATCAAATTTCAGGTTTTCATTTATAAAATAGGCCTAGTAATCCTTTATTCACAATTAATCATGAGGATTGAATGAGAAAATAAATATCAGTCAAATAATACTTGGTCTATATAATTTGCTTAATAATAGTTGTCTTTTTTTTCTTAATGTGAATTCTGCAGAAACAATGTTGAGGGGGATGAAATTTAGGACAGGACTTGAATACTGGAAAGATTTGTCCATTTCCTCTATCTCTTCATATTTAAAAGGGCAGTGGTTTTTGTCCAAGTGCTGGAATTAGCACAGTACTGTTTGGATCTGAGAATTATGAAGTATGTAGCAGGGTATTTTTCCTGTGTATCTCTGCATGAATGCACACGTACACACACAGAGTTCCATCAGATCTCTTAGGGCTGGAGGAAGTCAGTAAAAGAAAGTGAAATTAGGAAAATTCCAGGACAGGAAAATAAGGAATTTGTAGTTATTTGGGGTTTGGAGGGACAGGAAGGTGCTGGCACTGGACAAATATATTTTGGAATCCAGGCATTTAACCTGCTTCCATTTTACAAAGTATCTTTGGTCAAGTGAGTAAGTGCAAGAGTGAAGTAGAGAAATTGATATTTTGTGAGAAAACTGAATGCTGAGGATCCCATTTTACAGATGGAGTAACTGGAGACATTTATTTTCCTCTTGGAACAGACGTAAGCTTAGTAATTGGAAACTTTGACTTATAATGAAAGTTCTGTCACCAACTTGTCATGTGGTCCTGAATTATGTTTGTTTCCTTGACTGTAAATTTGAGCACATCTCATTCCATTATCCCTGATATTTTTCACTTAGAGAGTGAGGCAATCTTTGAGAGAGATCAGGCCAGGTCTTTTCTGGATTTTAAAGTGAAATCTTTAAATTGTTATGAGGAACATATAGTAAAAGGATTAGCAAGATCTCACCACATGATTCTCATTGTTTCTGTATTTTTGAGAGTGAGCAAAAGATAATCAGGGCTCAGAAGGACTAACATAGTATCCAGATAAGCTCCTAGTGGGTCTGCAGTGTTTAGTTGTTGAACATGATGATATGATAGCATTGCCCAGGACATAGTTTTAAGGTCTTGTTACCCTTAAGTAATTCTTCTTTAAAAAATGCGTGACCATATCAGCCACTGTGTCATCCATGTAAGTTATGACTGATACATTTCAGCTGAGTTTCAGGGAAAAAGCAAAAAGAAAAAAGCATTTACAGAAGGCACCTAGGAAGCATTTTCATATCTCTAATCCTCACAAAGAACTTGGGAAGAGAATAATAATGTCCCCATTTAAAAATACATATTTATTATTTTAGAAAATGAGATTATATAATTTTATATTCTTTCTTCACCTAACATTTTACACAAAGCTGTAATTATTTAATTATTTGTCTCTACTAGGCTATGAAATCTTTGACATCACCAATTCCACTTCATCCATGTTTTCAGATCTTAAAACAGTGCCTGGTACAGAGCAAGCATTTGGTAAATGATGAGTAATTATGATATATTCCAAGTAATTAGCCCATAGTTACAAAATCTTTATTTTCTCTTCTTTCAGAATTGTTCCTCTTTTAAATTTCTACCATGAATTGAGAAATACTTAAAAAATACTTAAAAAAAATAAGGTGCCACAATATGCTATACAGCGTGTTCAGGCCATGTTGACTCTGCATTCACATAAGTTGTTCCAGTCTGTATCTAGTTAATAATGCTGCTGTTATTTTTATAATCATCTAAGTACATATTTACACAACAGGCGGTGTCAACTCATCTAAGTTAGTTGGTATTATTTGCCTGATACTTTAAATTACAGAGTTCCATTACTGAAGTCATTATTTGTGGTTAAGAGGGAGTGGCACTGAGAGTGGCAAGAAGAAATTTCTTAACATTAGGATCAAAATTGACCCTCGTTAGATGTCTTTAAATTTGTCTTGGCTTACCTACCTAGAGTAAATATGAAACCCAGGCCTGTCTCATATGTTTCTATCTGTTTACTCTATAATAATCTGTAGACTGATTAAAAAGATGCATGAATTAAAAATCAGTATTTATTTGCAAGATTTTGTTAAATGGTTGGTTTTTAAATGTTCTGCCATTCTATTACTCTGTTTGTGAACAAAACTCGGAGAGAAAACTGAGCAGAGAGAGGAATCTTTCCCTTTTTTTTTTTTTTGAGAATTGTAATACATAGCAATGTGAGACTGTTCTAACTACAATATTTATCTTACAATGAATTCAGATTGTCAGTTGCTGGAGATCTGGTATTGTGCTTTATTGTTCTGTACCCCAGAGATCCCTATTCATGCCACGAATCCTGTGGGCTCTCAGAAATGTTAATTGAAATGCTGGAGAATAGCTGTTGTCTTTATCTCAAATTAAAAAAGAAAAAAAAAAGCATAAGAAATAATCTTTAAGCTGAATTCATGTTTAGTTTCTAATACTATCTTACATTTAAGAAAATATTTAAAACAAGAACTCCAAAATCACTGAGAATCCTTTTAGTAAGATAAAACATTTTAGTAATAAAATTTTCGTTTAGCCCAGAAGTTCTTGAATTTTAGCATGTTGGCAATTACCTAAGGACTATGCTTAAAAACAGATTCCCAATGAGTGGATCTGGGTGGAGCCTAATAGTCTTTAAAACATTTTAATTTTAATAAGTACCTGAGGTGGTTTTTATAATGGTAGTCTGAAGATTGTTTTTTTTTAAAAAAAATATATATTTTTGTTGATGGACCTTTATTTTATTCACTTACTTATGTGTGGTGCTGAGAATCGAACCCAATGCTTCACCCATGTGAGGCAAGCATTGTACCACCGAGCCACAACCCCAGCCCTGAAGATTATGTTTTGATAATCACTTTTTCTCTCCCATCCTGCTCACACAAGACTGCCTTTTGTTGTTAAGAGGTATCACATATGCCTGAATCAGGCTACAAGAAAAAAGGGATATTAAAAAACACAGTAATGGGTGTTATTTCAAAGAAGTATATTTTGTTAAGAAAAGTAAGATACATGAAGAAGGAAAAAAAGAATACAAGCTTGCCAGGTGCCTTGGCATACTGGAGGCTGAGACAGGATGATCACAAGTTCAAGGCCAGACTCAGCAGTTTAGTGAGGCCCTAAGCAGCTCAGTGAGACCTTGTCTCAAAAATAAAATAAAATAAAATAAAATAAAATAAAATAAAGTAAAATAAAGTAAAGTAAAGTAAAATAAAATAAAAAATAAAATAAAATAAAATAAATAAAATGTGTATGTGTGGGGAGTCTGGGAATACAGCTCAGCGGTAGATTGTCCTTGAGTTAAACCCCCAGTACACCCTACCCCAAAGTACAAGCTTATTGGGTGAAAAATCACAAAATATATTTCCAAAATGTTTTTTGATATGTTGACCATTTTTATTTGATCCTGGTCAAGAGGCCATGCTACCTTATGTTGTATTTTTGAAATATTTGGAATTTTTGTGTAGTCAGGACCTCAAAATCTCAGAGTTTTGGGGAGTAATTCACATGGTGATTCTGTAAATAGTTTACGTTTGTGATACACACACATCTAATATTTTTATTTTATTAAATAAATATGCTTTTATTTTAATAAAATACACACATGCTTCACCACTGAGCCACAACCCCAGTCCCAGTGGTGTATATTTTGATCTTGGTTTATAGTGATAAGGTAGGTGCCTTTGTACAATGCCTTTCTAAAGTAAAGACATGCTTTCTTCTAAATAGTCTTATTCATTTTTCATATATACATTATTTTTAGGCTGACTATCCTTGTTCACAGATAGCTGTTCTTGAATTGTTACTTCAGGAGAACAATAAAGTGTTGGCAGTTGTGAAAACTGTCAAACTTAGGTAATCATATTTCTGATTTATAATTCAGCCACACATGTTGGCAGAGGTGAAGTGGTGGGCCTAGGGAATGCAACATTAATTCTTTTTCTACTGATCCAGAAATATCTTGACCCTGACTATTTATCAGCTTTTAAAGTAGGCTTAAAATATGTTACATAAAGTATAAGGGTATGATTCCTAGTGAGTTTGGATAAAATATACAATTGTAGAATATTAGTATGGTAGTGACTTCAGAAGAGAGGTGGTATAGCAGTTCCTGCACATCAGTATATAGCCAGGCCAGCTGTAAGTCACCTAGAGAGATTTTTAAAAAATGGAAACTCCTGTTTCACTCAGGAACAGTATGGTTTAGTAGGTCTGGAGTGAGGATAACAAATTTGAATTTTATAAAAGTTTTCTAAGTGAATTTATAATCACCTAATGTTTGGTGCACGTTTCAACTTGCAGCTCAGTGTGAGGATTCTTTTTACAATCTTCTTGACAAAGAGTTATCTTACTTTGTGAGGAAACTTACCCCATTGCTTTTAAAGATTTATCTATTTAGGGATAAACTAAAGTTTATCCCTAGTATTGTTCTTTGGAAAGAGGAAATAGAAACTAACTTTCAACCAGTTATTGCCATATTATACCAGCTGTTGTAGATTTTATTACCTCTTCTTTGTTGGCTAGTTAGTTCCCTTAGTTGAAAAATGGAATAACAGAATAGATGATCAGTTATCTTATGTGGCCCATGGACTCTGGGGACCCCTGAGACCCTTTCAAAGGATCTTCAAAGTGAAAATTATTTTTTTCATAATGCAAAGTTGCTGTTTGCTTTTTTTTTTTTTTACTGTATTAACAACTGCACTACAGATTCAATGCAATTTTAGGTAAAATTGCTGGTTCCTTAGCATAAATCAAGACACTGGCATAAATGTATATTAGGATTCATTGAATTCTTTATCCTTATTACTCATGGGGAAGACGAGCAAAGAAACCCAATTTTGCTTAATATTATAGATGAAGCAGTAAAATGTATTAATTTTATGAATTCTCGAGTACATTTTTAATGCTCTAAATAAGAAGTATGTATAAAGCACTTATGCTATATATATATCTAGTATCATGAGTATCTTGAGGAAACACTTGAATTGAACTAAGCTGAGTTAGAATCATGCAGTTTTTACTTGAAAGAGTGTCTACTAACACAGTGGTTATTTAGAATTGATACTTGGCAGACATATTAAAAATAAATAAATAAACGAAGTGAGCCTGCTCACTTTAAGAAAAGCAGCTGACACTTTTTTTTTTTTTGTCAATAAAATTCAAGCTTTCAAGGAAAAAGTAATGGTTTGGAAAACTTGTATCCATCACTATGAACTTGACACCTTCCTGTATACTTAAAATCTTTTCTGGTGAGATTGGTGGTGATAGTAAAAAATGTGATTATGAAAAAAAAAATTTTTAAATAAATATGTCAACATTTTGAAATAACTCAGTGAACCAGTTTTTTTTTCTTTAGCTGAACCAATGTATGATGTTACAAAATCATGCATGGCTAAAATATTAATTTAAAGGCCAGAAGATATTTAAGAAACAACAAAAAGTTTATTAATACTATATTGTAATTAACATTTCTGGAATGACTACTTGTCAAATTTTGAAGTAATTTCAAAGAAGAATAGCTACAGTTATCTGAAAAGGCTGTTAAACACTGCCACTTTCCAACTACATACCTGTATGAAAATGGGTATCTGCCACAAAATCTACCAAACCTAAGTATTGCAACAGATCAAATGCAATGGCATCCATGATAATCTAGCTGTTTTAAAATAAAACCAAGGCACATCAGAGATTTGCAAAAATGTAAAACAATTCTAGTCTTCTAATTTTGAAAATAGGCTTATATTTAAATAAAATGAGTAGGTTTATTATTATTTTAAATGATTAATAACTATTAAAATTTTTCAGTTTTAGTTTTTAATATAATAAATATTGATAAATGTCACACTAGCTCTTTGGGACTCTTTTTAAAGTTTAATTTTTTTAGTCATACTTGCCAGTAGAGTCTATTTTGACATATGTATAAACATGGAATATGTCTTATTCTAATTAGGATCCCAGTCTTGTGTATGTACATAGTGTTGAGATTCACTGTGGTGTATTCATATATGTACATAGGAAAGTTATGTCATATTCATTCCACTGTCTTTCCTATTCTTATCCCCGCTCCCTTCCCTTCATTCTTTAAGAACCACTGGACTAGCTGATGTCTACAATTTATCACCACTACATCTTTAGAACATGCAATCATTCTAATGTAATATGATTTCCATAAAGTTTCTTAGCCAATCTACTCTAAATGTTTTGTCAATCTTCCTTCTAAATTTTGGTCATCAATATTTAATATTAAAATTATTAAAGATGTAATCAACCAGAAAAGAATACATGAATAGGCAACTATGAGTTGGCTTCAATAATTACTGTCTTTGGAGATATTTAAGATTAGAAGAAATTGTTCTTACTTGGGAAAAATAAGTTATTCCAGGAAAATAAAGCATGAACTAGGTAGCATCTTAAGTTGTCTTCCTTGATACCTTAGAAACAACTCTTTTGCCTGAGGGGCTATAAGTACCAATAAGTAAGTGTTTATTTTTTATTCACTATTGTGATGCCCTTAGTTTTAGCAATTACCTTTTAAAAATTTTGGCATTAGGAGCTGGGTTGTGGCTCAGTAGCAGAGTACTTGCCTGTCATGTATGAGGCACTGGGTTTGATTCTCAGTACTGCATATAAATAAATAAAACAAAGGTCCAACGACAACTAAACAAATTTTAAAAAAATTGGCATTAGCTTAATATAAATTCTTTTGAAATCCACATTTCACATTTTATTTTTATAATCTACTTAAATTCTGCATTATTTATGTCATTCATTACTAAGGACAAAAGTAAAGCTAAGCATTATGGAGTTGAAGACACATGGGTTTAGCCTTGTAAAGGTATAAAGAAAAAAGTGGTAGTAGTAATAAAGAAGTTCCCTTTTTTTGTGGTGGGGGGAAGGAGGAAATAACAATACTTCTAATGCAAAATCACATTTCCAGGAAAATTCATTTGACTTTGCATACAGGATAATTTTTAATGACCCTTAATTTTAATTTTTTTTTTTTGAGAGAGAGAGAGAGAGAGAGAGAATTTTTTTTTAATATTTATTTTTCAGTTTTTGGTGGATACAACACCTTTATTTTATTTTTATGTGGTGCTGAGGATCAAACCAAGCGCCCCGTGCATGCCAGGCAAGCGCATTACCGCTTGAGCCACATCCCCAGCCCCTTAATTTTAATTTTGATGAAAAGACCAGACAGTCATATTTCAAAGTTAGTTGAGGGGCTGGGCTTGTAGCTCAGTGGTAAAGCATTTACCCAGCATGTGTGAGGCACTGGGTTAGATCCTCAGCACCACATATAAATAAAATAAAGGTCCATTGACAACTACAAAATTATTTTAAAAAACTTTTAAAAAGTTGAGAAAATAAATGCTTTGAACGCAATTGTTTTAACTCAGTGGTTTGCTATAATGTAATTATTGTTAGTGAACCAATAAATTAAAGAAAGTTATTTAACTTGACTTCAGTTTTAAACATACAGGGCTATAATTTTAAGTAAATGTGGACAAAATTTTGCTAAACATGGTTTTAGAAGCACATTAGTACTTTAAATAGTACGTTAGTTTCATTGGCTGTCAGGGTTAGAAGATCATTTAATGTAACCTCTCATCTGATTCTTGAACCTTCTTGCTAAAGCAAATAATAAAAGAAAAGGGGAGAGTGTTAAAAAAAAGAGAGAGATGGGTGTAACTTAGAGACAGTTTTAAGTAGGATTAATAAATTTAGCTTGAAAGCTTTTAAAGTCTAATTATAGGGGGAGGTGGCAGTGTTTTATTTGCTGTTTACCTTTGATCTCTTAGCTATTTTTGGTAGACTTGTACATGCTTTTGTGAAAATGTTTGTGATTTTTAAATTTGATTTCTAGATACTCGTTTGAAGTTACCCTGTAATTCTGAGGATTAAAAAAAATGACAACAACAACAACAACAAAAACAACCTAATGTTACTATTTGGCTTTTGCCACCAGACTAATAATAAGCTGCCCTACATCTGATTTCTTTTGAATATATGAGTGGTGTACTAAATTTTAGAAATAGCTTGATTGTTTTGTGATGCATTAGACATGATTTATATAAAATAACTAAATAATACTAACTAATAAAAATAAGAAAGTAAAAATGAACTTGGAATTTACTGTCTAATGTTAACATTTTGTCCAATTATTCTTTTTAAAACCTGCATAGATACACATGCTTTTTGATTGCTACATATATACACATATATTTGATTTTCTATAAGTTGATTATTACTATTCATGTTGTATTTTTTAATTCAAAAGTATATTTTGGCCATATTTTTACATCAATATAGATTTGTATTGTGATTTTTAATAGTTACATAGTAGTGTTATGTTTATGTACCATAATTTATTTACCTATCAGGTTATTTTCAATACTAGACAATTATAAAATGCTATAATAAACATTATATGTGGTATATCTTAACATTTTTATGATTAGTTCCTAACATTTTTTGTGATTGTTAAATTTCCAAAAAAGTTATGCGCAGGTGGGGGTCATAACATATGCCTGTAATCCCAGCTACGTGGAAGGCTGAGGCAGAAGGAGTCGAAGGTCAAGGTCAGCCTGGGCAAGATAATGAGACCCCTGTCTCAAAGTAAAATAAGGACTGAAGATGCAACTCAGTGGTAGAGCACTTATCTAGTATGCATAAAATACTGGGTTTGATTCCTAGTAAAACACACATATACACACATACACATACACACACACACAGACATTTTGTACCCTATTTATAATTCCACACATGATAAATGAAAGCTCTTATTTTTCCATACCCTCACATCCATTTTTTATTAAATATTTTGCTGATATTGTAGGTAAAATGTTTTATTAGATTACTTTGATTGTGGAGAGGGATTAATATTTTATGTTAATATTTTTATGTTATTGAACATTTGTATTTTACTGTACATTTCTTTGTTAGATTTTTTATGCATTTTTATATTCGAGGGTTTATAGCAATGAAATTTTTAAAATTTAGTAAATTAAGAATGTACAAAAGATTTTTAACAACTTAATAGTGTGGAGCCTGTCACCACCAATGATTAGATACAAAAGTCTATAGCACATGTTGGATCATAGATTGAAATTCTTGAGGGGGAGAGAACTTGTTTTTTTAACTTTAATTTTCTGTGTTCTTATAGTTCAGTACAATTCCTAACCCATGATCAACTATTTGCTGAATGAATGAATGAACAAATAGAGGATTGGATCAAATCCATGGGTGATTGGTTGTTCCCTTTATACTAAATTTTCCAGGAAGATGCTGATTTGTTCTGGCATTTCTTTCTGTATCTTCTTACTTTTGTGCTGCCCTCAAGACCAAAGTGACTATTTTTATTTTTGGAAATGTCTTCTTCAGGCTAAACTCTTCTAGTTCTTAAAAAAGTAACTTAACACATTTTTTGTGTACTACTTCTTAATTCTGCCAGTCACAAAATGTTTGTTTATTTCTAAATTTTCTGTTTGAGGAAGTATGCATTAAGGTAATTTTCCCTTTTATAATAATGAGCTCTGTGGCCTTAGGAATTTAATCTCTTATAATTTTTGTTTTAATATGCTACCAATAGTAATCAGTTGATAATACAATTCAGAGTTGCTTTTAATTTCTATATCCGGACTGCACTGAAATGAAAAATGAAATTTATTGACTTTGTTTTGGTATATATTAGACTATCATTTGCCCTGATATGTTGTCTGGAATCTTAATTGCTCCAAAATTAAAAATATTTTTAGAATTGTAGGTCTCAACTCCTGAAGAGTCCAATGGTTGAAAAAATGGGATCTGTGTTAGCCACAGTATTCTTTGCTGACTTGGATAGTTTACATAATGTCCAAATAGGATTGTATGATGTCTCAGAATTATTCTCCTGGATCCCCAAACATCAGAAAGTTATGAAGAAAACAATATAATTACAAAATTAATGATAGAACTACCTTTCCTTAACTAGACTCTACTATATTTCCTGTACATGTGGAAATAGGCCTTACAGAATTGCTGGAAACTGGTGAAACTGGAGTGGAGAAAGTCTTAGGTACCATTTTCTACCATAAAAAAAAAAAAAAAAGGAAGTCAAGGGAAGAAGCCTAATGGAATTAGCTACTGATACTTAAAGCTGTCCAAATGTCCAGGCCTTATTATCTATCAATTGTCAATGGAAAATAAAATAAATTATCTTGGTCACTTAGGTAAAAGCGTATTTTAGGGACTGGGGAAGGGCTGAATTAGATCTTCGGTTCATATCCCAGCTTAATTTCAGATGCCAGTACTTAATCTATTAAGGCCATTTGTGCTATAATTGCAAAGTTGGGCATAGTGGTTCCTACAAATGTTGATCAAGATACTTTTTTTCCCCAGGATGAATTTAATTTAAACCTAGTTAGCTCTAACTAACCTAGATATTTACTGGCTATATTTTGAAAACACAAAATCAATCAAATCAGTCCCCAGAGACTAGGAAAGTTTCTGACCTAAATTAGGAACTCAAATTCCATTATTATTTTCATTTGAACTCTACTCATAGCCATCCTCACATTCTGGAAAGAATACAGCCTCTGTAACAAAGTTTCTTTGTTTTCATGGAACTAAAAATGTGCTGTATTTAGACCAAACAATAAAAATAAACTACTGAACTACCTTCTAATGCATGGGGGTTGTGGAGAGAGGGAATCATAGATATTTAGAGGCATAAAGTGACTCATTGTGCTAGTTTAAATTTTTTATAAGTCTAGCTCTGGGTGTTTGAATTGCATGTGTTACCTCTTCAGCCAATATTAAAGTGTATGCAAGCAAAATAATTTTGGATTGAATTGTGGCTTATACAGGATACATATTATATTGCTGAGCTATAAATAATGGGCTCTACACTTTAGATAGAACAAAAACTGCTTCCTCTTTTTTTCATTTACTTATGAGGTATTACTGTTAAACACATTCAAGATATTCTCTATGAAGCTAACTTGCTGAGATAAATATATTTTAAAAAAGTGACTTGCCTTCCTCTCTCCTATAAAAATCTCCCTTTGGTTTGTACCTAGTTATACTTTTAAACACCTATTTTATTACTGAAATTTTCTTAAAAAGCCGTATTGGATGGAAGTATTCTTAAATGTAAAATAATGAAATAATTGATTCTTTTGACATTATAATCTTGGAAAAAGTTGTTAGAGTAGATGAAGACAACTGCCTGTATTAAAAATAGTATGGTTTATAGCCAGAAAGTATACTTCTTTAATAAAGCATATAAACACAGTTTACTTGTCCTTTTTGATTTCATTTTGTGTCTGATTTTCCAGGTCACTTTCATGAATTCAAAGGCAATTTACCAGTGATTTCTGGGTGCTGGGGCTGATTTTTTGTGCGTAATTGTAAGTATTGGTTTGTTTATTACTGTTCTCATTAGGTAGTGAAATGGTTACAGTGTATAAACAAATTCTTCTTTGTGTCTGAATTTTTATTAGTTTTTTGATACTTGTCACAAAGTATTAATTGTATTAATAGCTTTTTGGAGGGCGGAGGTAAGAGGACTATACAAAAAAATATTAGCTGGTGAAAAAGCCAATTTATTGTGATTTCCAGTGAAAAAAACACAATGCAGGGCCCATTATTTAAAAAGCCTAAAGAATAAATATCTTCCTTTTTTGGAAGAAGGCTCAATTGGAGGAATGAGTTACCTTAAATATTCTAGTCTACATCACATGAATAATCTACCATGATAACTTTTTACATCTTCTGGTTATCTGGACTTGAAAACTACTGTGTGCTTGTGCTCAGAGAAAAGACTTGAGATGATATAGAATTTAAAGTGCTGTCAGCACATGAGGAGATTATGTACTAAGGAACTAAAGACTCATTTAGTGAATGTGTAATATATTTCAAAATGGTAGTATTCCTGCCTTCTTTCCCATCCCCCAAACACCATTATATTTTAAATGGTAATTTGGTGAACGAAGGTAATTTTTCTCAGGAAAGAAGGTAAATTTTAAGGAACAAAAAAGACATAAACTTTAAAGATCTGTTATCAATATATATTTATTCTATAGAAGTAGTTGAGATTATATGACACATTTAAAAAATGCCTTTCTGGGGCAAGGGATATAGCACAGTGGTAGAACACAGGCCCTGAGTTCAATCCCCAGCACTGCCACCACACATGTAAACCTAGAGACCCACAGTTAAGTAGCTTGAATGGAAAACCTATTCATATGTGTGCATTATTATAAACAATTGGCACTTAAGGGGCTCTTTTATATTTCATAATAGCAAAAACATAAAAAACTTTTTCTTTGTTAGTTTACTGCTACAAATAAGTTTTAAAGAATATACTTCCAGGAAAGTATTTGAAAAAAATAATTTCTTAAATTGGAGTTTAAATGATTTGGTATTCACCTAGAAAGCAGTGGAAATTTGTTTAAAATCAGTTTTACCTTTCTGTTAGTGGTAGTATTGACTGGGTTAGGCATTTTGGACCATCTTTTAAAAAAGTAGATTTTTATGTTTAAAATATTTTAGTAAATTTTGTATATATTTAATGCATTAAGAATAGTTATTTTTACGACAACTTTATCAATTTACATTTTATTATTTGAAGCTTGAATTCTTGCTTAAAATGAAATTTTATAAACTTCATGTGTCATTTGGATTAACCATAAGCTTTTAATTTGCGCAAGGTAGAATGGTGAGGAATAGGAAGCAAAGAAGATGGAGAAAGAAATGTATTATATTTTATTAGGGGTCTTGGTGAAGATAGTAGCTTCTAAGGAGCTGAGTTTATCCTATTAGAAATCTGAATGAAGGGAAATAATTATGAGCTGTCCAAATCTTATATTAGTTGCTTTGTTCTCTTTTTTACCTTCTTTCTCTTTTCTTTCTTATCAGTCATTTTCATTCTAGTAAGTTTTCAGGATGATTAAAATTTTTACAGTGACAAATATAATTACTGTCACATCAACCAAGGAGAATTTCCTTAATATATAATTTACAATTCTCATCACTCAAAGGTTTTCTTTCCTAAATTCTTCACTTTTTTCCCTGCACAATGGATACACATAGGCTATTTTTGAATGGAGGTGATCCAATTAGCTAAAATTTTTTTTTGTGATTTAGCAAAGGGAAAGATTAAAATTAGAAGGGGCATTGTTGATATAGTTTTCATGTTAATTTTGGAGTTTCACTTTAAAAACAACAGCAACAAAAAACATTTAGTTTGTGTCTGGTCACTGAAGCAGAAGTCATGGTAGTCAAACAGATCTTAAAATAATTATTTTCTTGTCTTGAAGATTTCCACATGTTAGAGCAGGGTATGGACTTTGCTGTTCCTTGGGTGAGTGAAAAAGCTTTGTTAGGATCATCTCTTGACTGATCTCCCAACTGCAGAATCTTTTTATTAAAGAGATGTGGCAGCATGCTATGACTGAGATAAGTGAGATGAAACTAACATGGCATTCAGAATTTTTAGTTTCAGTTTCTTTCAATTGTTATGGAAACTGTTCATCACCTATACTGGATGATAAAGCAGCTTGAACAAAAGAAATGTTAATCTAGTTAGGCCTAAGGACAAGTAAATGAGCTTCTTTTATGAACTTTCATTTCTATGTCTACAACTGCATATTTGCTACATGATTTAAGGCAGAAAGTTAAACCTCATGGCCATGGGGAGGTTTCTTAGTAAGGTGTATAGAAGCTGGTCTGTGAGATAAGGAAAGTGGGATATTGTTTTGCACATCCATAATGAATAGGCCACATCAAGAGTGTGAGAACCGATTGGAATCTTACTTACTCATATCTACTACCCAGATCAAAAGAGGAAAATACTGTGAAGGAAAATGACTTATGTTTTCAGAAGCTACAATAATTATAGTGTTTTTAAAAATTAAACTACCTGTCTCTTTTTCCAAAGTAGGCCTTGTGTAAGAAGACCTTATTTCCCATGTCAGTAACTCACATTCAATTTTTTTATCTCTAATGAAAAAATAATTATGTAACTCCAACTATTCAGTTTCACTAGGGCAATAAATAATTGGTTAAATAAAACAAAACAACAACAAAGGTAGTTCATTAGGTACCCTGCTTTTCCAGGTTACTCAAGCCACATTAGTAATTTGATCAATGAATTCCCTTTTATAAAGTTCTGTCTCAGTTCATGCTTTCTATTAGCAACCTTTTCCCTAAAGCCTCTCACTTGTTCTTTATTGTCTGGTACAAAAAGTGAGAATTGTTTAATCCCAGGCTTGAGGCACTAATAATAGTATTTTAAGTTGGTATAATTCTTTATTTTGCAGACATTAAAAACTCTGTAATATGTGTAGGAATTATCCTCATTTTTGCAGAGTAGCAGGACTTGAACTTGAATTCATGGTATAAATTCAGTGATCTTTCCACAATACCATGCTGTTTTCTCTGAGAGAGTGTCTGAGGTTTTCCATCACTATCTCAGACTTCACATGGTTACTGAATATATAATTTTGAAAAGTTAAGGTAAAGTAAGTAGGAGAAGAGATTGCAGAAAGCCTTCTACTACTACTTCATTTCTTCATTTTCGTGGGGCATTTGGTTTTCCCTGACATTTTTCAACACTTCAATCCCAAAACTGCCACATGTCATCACTTCAGCTGAATTTTTTTTGAATTGCATAGATTTTTAGGAAACAAACAAAGAAAATCACAAATTCATGTCTTTGTCGTATTTTAAAATGGAAAGAAATCAGTTTCAGACTGAGCAGAGCCCAGACCAAAGCTCCCTCAGTGAGAACATCTGTGATTTTAAGGACAAGTAGCTCTAAGTGCATTATCTTTAAAAAATATTATTCCAGGCTAATCTTGACATAGAGCAGGTAAATAAAAAAGATGAGCTGTGAAAATCCACAAATAGGGCTTGAATGCCATTTTCCATGACAACGGGAGCTGCCCCATGAAAGCATTAATGCTGGGAATGTAAGGAATTTAAAATTGTACCTTTTCAGTTTTACAGTTGTGTGCTCATGTTAATTAGAGATATACTGACATTTGAAGTATCTACATTAATATACACAGCTACTATACATTTGTGAACTGTGGCCAGAAATCTACTTTAATTGAAAGGAATTTGCTAATCTGAATGTGGATATCCATTACATTTTAAGCTTTTAAGTTTTATATACTAGTGTCCTTAGATACTTGTGCTTCATGCTATCTCTAGTTTTTATTTCTAATTTATACCTGAAAGGACAGCCTGGTCTATTTTTAATCTCCTAGTGCTGTTTTGGAGTAATACTGATACAATTTTGAGAAAAAAAAATGTTTTTAATAGTGTCCTTTATTTGCTGTAATTTTGAATCTGTTTTTCCTCTATGACTTTCTAAATTGTTTTTTTTTTCTTGCAAACTGTTAAAATGGCCTGCCACTGCAATAAGGTAGGATTTGGGTTTATGGAATTAGCTTCATTGGCTATATTTAAGGACAAAAAAGCTACCCTTTACCATCATACAATAGTTTTAGCCAGAGAAGCCCAATATTAGAGACCTTGATGAGATGAATACTGAAGAGGCATTCTGGTTTTTCCAGTAGAGCTGGGTTTCATTCTTTTGTTTTGATGTCAACCCATGCATCTCAATTTTTTGTTGGTAAATATGTTTACAATAGCTTGCTTTCTTGAGGTTATCTTTAGCTTTAGATTTAATGCCTTGTCTGTTTTATATTTAAAGTAAGACCTTAAAACAATTTTTTGCAAGATCCTGTTTCTTTTTTGAAAAAATGTGTTCTTTTTAGATATACATGACAGTAGAGTGTATTTTTGACATTTATACACACATGGAGTATAACTTTCCATTCTCATGGTTGTACATGATATGGAGTTACACTGGTTGTGTATTCATATATGAACATAGGAAAGTTATATGCAATTCATTCTACTGTTGTTCCTATTCCCATCCCCCCTTCTTTCCCTTTATTCCCCTTTGGCAAGCTCCTGTTTCGTAAGCATCTGCCGCTCTGAAATTTTAACCTAATCATTTTGTGCTTGTTGTCTAATGAAACTCCTTCACTTACTTTTAACCAATTGATGAGAATTACACAAGACCAGTTAGAAAGAAGGTTCCTTTTTGTAGCACCAGAACAAACTCTAAAAAGTCCCATAATATTCAGGACTTGTTTCATTAAACCATTTTACTGGTACAGTTAAACCACTGAGACCTGGGACCATTAAAATTTACTCAGTACTGTTTTTATTATGGTCTTTTACTCTTCATTATTTCTTTTTCTCTGTATGAAGTTCCTCTGTTCTTCATTCTTTCATGTTGCTTACTACATATTGTGCCATCACAGCACATTTGGTAATTTCAAGTTAATTGCTCAATTATCAGTGATAGTCATGAAGCACTTGAAACATGCGCAGTGGGAGATTTTTTAAATTTCAAAATAAGTTGGTGTGTCATAATCTTAAATGTGAAACATGCCAATATCTGCAGGCATAAAAATACACAGCCTGAGCTAGGCATTTCAGGGAAAGCAAAAACCTACTCTAAAAATCAGGGCTTTTGTCTGGCATTGAAGTGTTTCATCTTTGCTAATTTCAAACAACATGTCTAAATTTGATCTTGGTTTACTTTTCAAACTCTAAAAAATTTGTTCAGATTTATAAAGGAAAGGGGAATTAAAACTATTGATTTTGTTTGAGTGTGTTACCAGAAACTCGAAAATCACATATTCACTCTAAAGGGGAATTTGGTGTGAGGTAGACCATGTTGGATGCCAATCAAGGAAGGTGACTTATTAAAGAAGCAGAAAAAATCTTTTATATTTTTTATTCAATCATAAGGCAAGTCTATAAGCAGATAACTGCCTTAAAGTAAAGGTGGTATATTGATTTATTGTTGTTGAAAAGACCCCACAAGAACAATGACCATTGGAGACTTATTTTCAATTCTATACAGCAATATTCTTGGATGCCTTTGAGACAACTTACATATTAAGACAAAATAATTTTTGTAACTCTTTTGGCAACTAGGCAAACTATCATTAGATTTTTGCATTAGTGTTCAGTTTAGGGTTTTCTATAAACTAATGTAGTGCCAACAGCTCTTTTTAAAATGCTATTATGGTTCTTTCACGTTTTAATAGTACTATAGTAAAGCTGAATTTACTGACTACATTTGAAGGTGGAGTAGAGCTGCATAAGAGTCAACATTAAAGTGATTCAGTGCCTGTTGGAGAAGAATTTTTCTTAACTTGAGATTGGAAACAATGTGGGGTTTGAGGGTAATTTTCTAAAAGTTGCTAATAAATTGGAATATTTTCCCCCAAAGCTGCTCTCTGAACTTTTTAACCCATAAGATGAGTTTAATCATTTTCTAGTACTGTTATATAACTTTTATTATTATTGAAAGGGTTAAATGTATATAGAGAAGGGGAAATATAGCCTTGATTTGAGTTGGGTAGACAAAGAGGTGTCAATAACCTCACTGATTATGCACAGCTAGCCTACATAATTATAAGTAAGATGTGAAATATAGTCTGCCTATAGTTCAAGAAAATGTAAAGTTATTGACTCCTAGAAATATTTTAGTAGCTAGTTTCTAAAGATTATTTGAATAATTAACAAGCTAGTTTATTTTGTTGCACCTTGCCTCTACTCACTTGCAGCATACAATTTTATTTCAAAGTACATGTTTCATGTATTTTGGAATTTTGGTATAAAATTTTTCATTTCATCATCAGTTTTTTGCCAGTACCAAAGCATCAAAATGTGAGTTAAATATTGCCAGTAAAGATAAAATATTTTGTGAATCTTCTCTCTCTCTTTTTTCTGTATATTACTTATATATTTCTTGCTGAAGTTTTAAAAACACAAAGCAGTTATAGTAAAGAAGATTAATTTCCAAAACATCCCTTTCCATAGATGACTGGCAAAAGAGACTTATTCTTAATATTTACCTGGTCATAACAGTTTGTATGGTGTAATGCTTGTTATTGTTATTATTTGCTTATATTAAGGGCTTGGTAAAGTGTTTACAAGAGAAGAAAAATGGTCATTACCTTATGAGCTTAAAATTGACATGTTACTAGAGAGTTTGTGTGGGTGGGATTTTCTCTGGATACAAGCTGTACTGGGGCTAACTCTTTCTTTTTGCCTCAAAATTTCATATAAACATAAGTAATTAATTCATTAATAAAAGCAGATTTTTAATTTTTTATTTTACCTCTGGACTTTTATCCTTTTGGAACACACAAACACAAGTAGAAGGTATGTTTGACAGTTAATTATTACTTTTCTCTTTTTGATCTTGGTATTGTAAATAACTAAGCAATAGCATTAATGAAATCCAAGTCTGCATCCCTGTAACTATTAGGCAGAATACAAATTAAAAAAATTTTTTTGTAGTACTGGAGTTTGAACTCAGGGGTCCAGGGTGATTGATCACTGAGTTGTAACCCCAACCCCTTTTATTTTATCTTGGGAAAGGGTCTCACTAAGCTGTCCAGGATGGCCTTCAACTTGCAATCCTCCTGCTTTATTCACTCAAGTAGCTGGGATTATAGGCATGTGCCACTGCTACCAGGCTGATTTTAAACCTATGGCTTGGTTTTAATTACTACCATTAATGTTCTGAGTTTCACTGAATAAAGCAAAAAAGAAATCTAGATATATTATTTCTCATGTGAGTATAATTTTCCCCATTATTTTACATAATATAGCACCATCAGTCAGAATAGATTGTTTTAAAGGTGGGATTAATCTCCCATAATTTGGTATCTGATATAGCATTCATTGATTGTCTGACAGCTTTAAGTGATAAAAACCTTCTGGGATTTGTCTTGGTAATGGCATATGTGAACTCACTGATTATGTCAATTCTGTGACTAATTTGAGGGATTCCCCCTGACTACCCTGGACTTTCAGTTGCAGGACCAACATCTAAGAGACAATACTGGTGGAAAGCTAAGAAACTGACTTGAGAAATACAGGTATAAACAGGAAAGAGTATTGGAAAACTTTGAGGGCCTGGAGTTTTTTGAGAAGACATGGTTGAACAAATGGATGAGATACCTATCTTTCCAACTTCATTGCAATAATTGAGAAGATGAGAAAAAGGAAATGAAATATGTGAAGTAAGAGATGATCAAAATAGTATATTTTTGTAGAACCATAAAATGGATTTTGAGATTGTTTTTAAAGATGTGGGAATATTTGTTTGGATCAGACAATAGTAACTTAAGAGGGTTTATACAGTTTCCCCTCTAATTTGTTTCAAGTTTATTGATTTCAATTCAATGCTTTTTAAGTAGAACTGTAAGAATTTTAGGAAATATATGCTTCCCTGAAAAAAATAAGAATAATTTTGCTTTCTTTGGGTAAAGATTAATATGGGTATATATGAAAATTATCACTTATATAGAGACCTTTAGGAAATTCTCATTCATTGTAACTATGAACAATCATCCTTACATCTATTAGAGGAAAGAATGAGGTGAATTAGGTTTCAGATATGGTATATGATGTTTTAGTCTTGGGAGTTGGAAAGCTCTTTGGAATCATTCTCTGAAAAGTAACTTACAGTGTAATGAATTCTGCTTCCTTTTCCTTTCCTCTTTCCCTTTTTCTCCCCTTCCTTTCCTTCCTCCCCTTCCTTTCTTTCTTCCCTTCTGAACTTTCTTTCCTTCATTTAGAGGTAGTTTGTTTTTAGTCTGTATTCTGCTTGCCAAATTGAGGATAACGCTTAACACATATTGCTTAAATTGTATACAGGATCATCTTTCTGATTAAAAACTGAAGAATCCTATTTTTTTAAATGAACAAAGGATACTTTAGTTCATTTTGTACAATCAAAGGAAATTGAAGAACTGTTGGGGACTAGTTATTATTGTGAGATAAAGATAGTATCATTGGAAAGAAATTGTAAACTTTATTAGCTCAGAAGTTTTACTAAACCTGAATTAAGATTTGTCAAGTTTTAAATGAATGTTTGCTAAGAATAGAATAGAGCAATAATTAAGGTCTAAAAGAAGTTTTGAAAAGTTTTTAGAAAAATCTCCTACAATGAGATATTCTATATAAACACATACTTAAAACGCGTTAGGGAAGTTCTTAGTTATGTTTCTTTGGCATTTCTTTTATATAGCATGAGTTCTTGAATTGATTGCTTCTTGAGAATAGTTTGGGATAAATAGGATAAATATGCCATTCTACTAAATGAGCAATGTTCATAAGTTATTTAAAAGATATTAAGCAGAAGATGAAATGTACATATGCCTATAAGAAGGTTGTGGCTTGATTAAGGTTCTGATTATATAGAAAACTGAATATAACAGCAAGTTGTGCAGTAATTTGAAATGTCTAGAGGGAATTTTCCCACAATAGCACTCAACATTGTTCTAACACTTCATAGTTTGGGTGGCAGGAGAGGATTGGGAGGGAATAGACAGGGATATATACTTGGTAAAGAGAAACTAACAAAAAATAGCTGGTGCTTGTGTTAAGAACCTGCATGTGCTAGATGTTGTCCTAGGCACTTTTACATTGTTGTTTTTAATCCTTTCAACAAACCTGAGATACTTTAGTCTCCTAATCTTTAATTGTTTTATCTCAATTCTGATTTCTTTTTTTTACCTTCATAGCACTTAAAATTATTGACATTTATCATATATTTGTATTTTTATTTAACATCTATTTTGTTCACCAGACTAAAAACTCTGTCAGGGCAAAGACCTTGTCTGTTTTGTTCAAATCTGTATCATAAGTTTCCTGCACAGTGCCTGACACATATTAAGTTCCCAGTAAATATGTGTTGAAAGAATGAATACGTGAACAAAAAATAAAGTAATGAAGGAAGGAAGAAATTCAAGGAAAAAAAGACAGAGCTAAAATTTAAACAGGTTTGTTTGACTTCATAGCCTATTTGTTCCAACCCCAGAAGGGTTTCATTAGAATATTCTCAGTTATGGTTATCTGGTAAAATTTCCAATACACCTGTCTCAGAACATCTCAAATATTTGGCCTCAGAACTGTTACATCTTAATATGAGAATGAATGCCATGAAAAAGACCTATCATCTTTTTCTCATTCTGTTGGAATATTACAACCATCTTATGCTAATAGGTCTCTATAGATTTATAGCTATCGTAGTCTGGATTTCTAGGTATTTGTTTCTCCTACAAAGAGAGTGCATTTCTCTTTTTCATTTCCTGAGACAGATTTTTAAATTAGGCCTCTGTACGTAAATTGAATTTTGGTAGTGGGCAGAGTGGTGGATATGCATCTACTCTGCTGAATTTTTCCTTGGAGAGGTGTGTCACTTGGGGAGGAACTGGGCTCAAACAACAGAGTTCTTAGTCTGGCAAGTGCCAAGCTTTGGGGCTTGGTTTGTTCCTTTAGCAATGACCTCATTTTTCATGCTTGATTATTTTCCTTGTTGTTAATGGATATGATTTCAAAGATTTTAATTTTCATTAATTTCATTACTCTTTTGTTTTTGCTTAGTGTTATTGACCATTTTTGTTCATGGTGTTACCTTTTAAAAAATCTCACTGTGTCTTTCTGTTTTGTTTCCCTGAAAGTGAGGGAATGTAAGTATGATGAGAATGAGTGAAAATTTTGTCCAGTCTCATAGTGCATAAAGGTCTCATTGTGTCAGGGCTTTCAGTAATGCTGTGTAGTCTTGCCGGCATATCCACTAAAACTTTGTAGATGTTGTTTGGTCAAACACAAAGTGGCTATCTCCCAGATACATTGACTAGATATATATTTAAATCTTACAGTCAACTTGAAGTGTCCTTCACTTCATAGATTTCTGTGAAGTGAAGCAATAACCACCTTTACTTCGACCAAATTACAGTCCTGAAGCTTTAGACATATGGAAATTTATCATTTGATGCAGCCTTGTTTGCTTGAAGTTAGTATCACTTCATAAATAAGGAGTGATCTGAGCCCAATAAGGTCTTCACTCTGGATGGTATAAATCAGTGGTTAATTTAACTTCCAACTTGGCCTCTAAAAACTATTTAAAGATGTGATTGTTTGTTTTTCTAGTTAAGGAAAATATTTTTTGGTAGCAAAATATTTCTTCTCAGGAGAGTGCTTAGTATCTTTGAAAAACTAACTCACTCCATGAATATATATTGAGTACTGACTATATTCAAAGCACACCATTAGATGCTGCATTGGAAACAAATACAAATATACATAGTCCCTGACTTAAAGAAACATAGACTGTAGACATATTTTAAAAAATGCTTTTATTCCTTTTTGTGTCCTTAGTGTTTAACCAATCCAATGCATAGCACAAAGGAGGGATTAATAAATGTCAATTAAGTTGCACTGATTATTGCAGAGGAGATGTACAGAGAAGAGGAGATGTTATTCCTTGTGCGGAATATACTAAGTACCTTAATAGAGTAAAAACTAGTACTTGAGGGAGTTCAAAGAATTTAAATTATATTTATTTAGAAGAACAGAAGGAAGCAGACTTTGTGATGTTCTTTGACAGTTGGGTAGAATTTTGCCAGTAGAATTGGGAATGAAGAGAGGAGCATCCTGATAGTGAGGGCAATAGCAGAAGCATAAACATGAGGAAGACGAATGAAAGCAGGCAAGTATGGCATAGGAAACAATGAGCAGTTCAGTTTGACTAAGGTATAGCATGTGTATAGGCTGGAAAATTCAGTGTGATCATATCACTGTGGCCTGCTATGCTAAGGCATTTGGTAGATCATAGGGGACCATCATAACCAAATAGTCCAGTGTATGGCAAGAGCTTTGCTTTTGAAAAATTAATTCAGCCAGTATTTGCTGGAATTGACTAGAGATGGAAACAGAATTGAGCTAGAGAAACAAGGTATTAGGGCCATTGCAAAAGATCAGGAAGACGTAAAAGGTTTAAACAAAGGATCAGTAAGACTGTTAAGGCTACAGGTGGTGGGAAGTATGAGGGAAAGCAGGCAAAATGACTCCTGTTTCTTTTCCCTGATTGTTTTCTTTATTCCAGTACTTAATTTTTGAAAAGGTAAGGTGGAAATGATCATACTAAATATCTCTTATCCATGCTTAAATTCCTTTCCAATGAAAATGAAGGATTTTTTTTTTGTCCCATGGAAAACTGGGGAAAAATGCATTTTAAAAGAATGAGAACATCCTTAAAAGATAAAATTGCCTTGAGTATTTAGAAGTATGACATAAATACATACACAACATAAACACATAATATAACAAATACATAAAAACAAGCACAAAAATATTAATACTAGGAGTTAGAGTATAGTCAGGGCCTTGTTGGTTTCAGAGGCATAAGGCTCATATGAGTGTGAGAAAAGTGAGAATACTTGAGGTTACAGCATTTTTATCAGGTGGCTTTCACATAGATTAGTGTATGACATCTGTGAAGAATAAAACAGATGCATCCAGAGTTTGGCTACTTTAAAAACTCTCCCAGATAAAGTAATGACTGTGACTTTTTGCCTATATTGCCATTCGGCCCCTTGCCCACAAAAGATATTGTTGTAGCAAATATTGTATTCCAAATACAGACCCTCTTTTTCTTGTCCCTTTAAAGATAAGAGGGACAGTGGAAAATCCAATCATGACTTATGAAAGTCTTATTGAAATGAAAGTTTAAATATAAACATTTTAAAGAAAATGGAATCGTCAGGTTGACTTTGTAGAGGATCCTTGTCATTCATATTGCCTTATCATTCAGAAAAAAGTTAACATTTACTCATTCATTTATTCATTTACTCTATGAGAATATTAATTCAGGATTCTTCTGTACAAGAGGTAAAAATTAGTCTGCAGGCCATTTACAATCTATTTGTGAGAGGAAATAAAATATATACAAATGAAAAAGAAGAACAAAAAGATGAATCACATAAAGCCTATTAATTTCTTCCTGGGAAACTCTTTAGTCATTTTTTCTTCTTGGAGAGCTAGAAAGGTTTTCATCTCCATCTTTCCATTCAAATAAATGTGCCTTAGCATCCCAATACATATGCCTTTTGCAATGGCCTCATCACATAATGCTCTTTCATAAGCTTTGTATGACTGTTGTGTACCAGCTGTAATCTTAGGAAAATCGTATAACCTCTTTGAGTCTTAGTTTACTCACTTGTGAAATAAGACTATTACAAACTGCATATTTTGTACTGGGGATTAAACTCAGGGGCACTTAACCACTGAGCCACATCCCCAGTCCTTATTGTATTTTATTTAGAGACAGGGTCTCACTGAGTTGCTTAGTGCCTCACTAATTTGCTGAGGCTGGCTTTGAACTCTTGATCCTCCTGCTTCAGCCTCCCAAGCCACTGGAATTATAGGTGTGAGCCACCACACCAGGCTTGCATGCTATTTTTGACAGCTTTATTAAATAATAATTGACATATAACAAACTGTATTAATTTAAAGCATACAGTCTGATAAGTTTCAAGATAGTTATTCATCAGTGAAACCATTTTCACAACCAATATAATGAATGTATCCAGTATCTCCAACAATTTCTTCATGAACCTTTCAAATCTCTCAATTTTCTCTTCTTGCTCCTTCACTGACTCTATCTCCAGACTATCACTGATATGCGGTTACTGTAGATTAGTTTGTATTTCCTAGAACTCTATATTAGTGAAATGGTACATTATGTTCTCTTTTTGTCTAGTTTCTTTCATTCAGCATAATTATTTTCAGATTCACTCATGTACATGTCAATCACTTCTATTTTAAATTGCTAAATAGTATTTCGTTGTATGGTTATGCCACAGTTTGATTGCCCATTTAGGTTCTTTCTGGTTTTTGACTATTACAAATGAGACAGTTATGAACATTTTCTTTGTGTAGACATACGCTTTCATTTCTCATGGGTAAATATCTAGGAATAGAATGGCCAGGTTAGGTTATAGGCATATGTTCAACTTTATAAGACCTGCTGAACTTTTCCTACAATTTTGCATTCATGCTAGCAATATATGAGAGTTTTAGTTGCTCCATATCCTTAGCAATGCTTGTAAGTTTTAGTGTTCAATTTTAGCCATTCTTATTGTTTGTAGCCATATCTCATTGTGGTTTAACTTTGTCTTTCCCTGATGATTTATGATGTTGAACAACATAATATGCTTATTTGACACAATCTATCTACTTTGTTGAAATGTCTTTTAAATTTTTTCTGCTTTTTAAAATTGTGGTTTATTTTTTATTGAGTTGTAATGATTTTTATATATCTTAGACATATGGATATATTTTTCAAATATTTTCTACTACCCTATAGCTTGCCTTTTTATTTTAATAAGTATCCTTTGTACAATAAATGCTTTAAATCTTGATGAAATCAATTTACTACCTTTATTTCTTTTGTATTTCATGCTTTTTGTGTCCTATTTAAGAAAATTACACAAAACTCAAGTTTGCTACATTTTTCTCAATTCATTCTTTTAGAAGTTTCATAGTTTTAATTTCTAATTTAGGTATGTGATTAATTTTGAGTTATTTTTATATATGGGTGAGAAAGGGTTTGAGGTTTTTGCTAATGGGTAGCCAATTGTTCTAGTACTACTGGCTGAAAAAATTATCCTTTTCTCTTAAATTGCCTTTGCATTTTTATAAAAAAATCAGTTGATCATATATGTGTAAGTTTGTTTTTGGATTCTCTTTTCTGTTCCTTTGACATATGTGTCCATTTTTATTAGTGATACTAACTTGATTATTACTATACCCTCAGGGAATGAGTAGGAAAGTATTTTCTTTTTTTATTATTATTTTTAGTTGTAGATAGACAGAATACCTTCATTTTATTTATTTACTTATTTTTATGTGATGCTGAGGATCAAACCCAAAACCTCACACATGGTAGGCAAGTATTTTCTTCTTTTCAATTTTTTGAAAGAATTTGTGTACAATAAGAATTATTTAAAAAAACTTGAAAGACTTTACCAATGAAGTTTTCTAGGCTTTGACTTTTCTTTGTGAGAAGATTTTACACTATAAATTCTGTTTCTTTACTAGATATAAATCTATTTATATTATCTGTTTCATCTAAGATATGTCAATGTACTTCATCTATTTGTTGAATCTATTGGCATGGAATTATATTATCCGTTTATTATCCTTTTAATATTTGCAGACTTTTGACTATATCATTTCTCTAACTTTTGAGACTGTAAATATACCTATCAAAATTTAATATTGCTTTTTTGTTTTCTATCTTACTAATTTCACTTTAGATCTTCATTATTTGCTTTGAGTTTAATTTTCTTTTCTATTTCTAGTTTGCTAAGGAAAAAACTGAGATCATTGATTTTTCAGTAGTAGTGTCAGTACTGTAAATTTATGTCCAAGGACTGCTTCATTCCACAAGTTTTGATTTATTTGGTTTATATTTTCAACTAATTCAAAATGCTTTCTAATTTCCATTTTGATTTCTACTTTGATTCATAGTTTACTTTAAAGTATGCTATTTTGTTTCCTAGTTTTGGGGTATTTTCCAGTTAGCTGTCTGTTATTGATTCCCAATATAATTGCACTGTTATAATACAACATACTTTGTATCATTTAAATACTTTTTAATATATTGAGGCTTGCATTATGGCTCAGAAATGGTCTAAGAAAATATTCATGTGCACTAAGGAAGAGTGAATATTCTGTTGTTGGATACAATGTTCCGGTAAAGTTGGTTGATAGTATTATTCAGACCTTCTATGTCCTTAGTGATTTTCTGTGTACTTGTTCTATCATTTATTGCAATTTCAAAAAGTCTGTTATTCTCCTTGAATTTTTTTTCAGTTTCTCTTTCTTGCATTTTGAAGCTCTACTAAGTAGATACATGTTTAAAATCATTACATCCTCCTAGTGAACTGACTCCTTTATCATTATAAAATAATTCCTTTATCCCTAGTAATACTCTGGTATATATCTTTCTTCATCTCACTTTTTAAAGTATTGTGTCTTTGTTTTTAAAATGAAATTTTTATAGACTGGCTGTAACTATTACTTTTTTTAAAATCCAGTCTGATGATCTCCACCTTTTAATTTGGATGTTTAGATTGCTTATATTTAATGTGATTTTCAACATGATTGAGTTTAAATATAGGTTATTCTTTCTTTTGTACTTAACCACCTATTTGTTGGAGTCTTTTCCTTTTTCTTGTTTTATTTTGAACTTCTTGAGATTTTTTTTTATGATTTCACTTTAAATTCTTTGTTAGTATATTAATTATACTTTTTGTTCTATTACAATTTAGTGGTTATTTTAGGACTTAACAGCAAACCTATTCAACTTGACCACAGTCATACACCCAGTACTATTATCCTACTTTACATATGGTGTAAGAATCTCTTAATAGTATACCTCCATTTCTTTGCTGTAGCTTTTGTGTTCTTGTTGTCATACATTTATTTCTACATATATTAGAAGCCTCAAAATTGGTGATCTTGTTGTTTTGAATAGTCAATAAATTTTTTTTCCAGACTTTGTGTTGATTTTATCTATCTATTTATTTATTTTAATTATTAGAGCTTTATGGTTATACATAGTAGTTGGATTCATCCTGACAAACTCATGCATGCATGGAAATTGATTGCAGTTCATGATCCCCCACGTTTCACTTCACTTTGCCCTCCCTCTCTCCTTCTCCTTCTTCTACTCTACTGGACTCCTCTGCTCTTCTGTTAATTTGTGTTTGATTGGTTCTTTATATAATCTTATCCTTCCCTCCTCCTTTTCTTTATTTTACTCTAGCTTCTGCAAATGAGAGGAAACATTTGACCTTTGAGTTTCTGGGTTTGATTAATTTTACTTAGCATGATATTCTTCATTACCATTCATTTACTGGCAAATATCATAATTTCATTGTTTTTAATGGCGGAATAGAACTCTCTGTATATATAACCACAGTTTCTTAATCCATTCACCTATTGATGGGCATCTGGATTGACTCCATAATTTAACTATTGTGAATTGTGTTGCTATAAACATTAATGTGGCTGTGTCGCTATAGTGTGCCAACTTTAGATCTTCTGGTAAAATACCCTGGCCTTGATGGCACACTAAGATGACTGATTAAGAATCATCTTATTTTTAGTTCAAGACACCCTAAAGGAAGTTTGTAAACATGCTTCCAGACCTAGTTTTGATGAATTTTCTAAAATTCCTCAGTAGGGCATGAACTGAAACCAAGGAGCTGACAATGTTAATAATTCAGCATTTGGCAGTACTATGTGTATTACTGCATTTGTAGTTCACCTAGACAAACCTTGGCCCAATCTAATGTGAAAATGAGTTTAATCATCTCATTTTTATCTCTGCCTAGCATTTTAATACTTTTATCAACCTATAGATAAGATACAGAAAAATATTACCCTCCCCATAGAATTACAAGGTTCAAAGCCTACAAGACAATTTTTTTTATTTTTTTATTTTTTATTGGTTGTTCAAAACATTACAAAGCTCCTGACATATCATATTTTTCATACATTAGATTCAAGTGGGTTATGAACTCCCATTTTTACCCCAAATACAGATTGCAGAATCACATCGGTTACACATCCACATTTTTACATAATGCCATATTAGTAACTGTTGTATTCTACTACCTTTCCTATCCTCTACTATCCCCCCTCCCCTCCCTTCCCATCTTCTCTCTCTACCCCATCTACTGTAATTCATTTCTCTCCTTGTTTTTTTTCCCATTCCCCTCACAGCCTCTTATATGTAATTTTGTATAACAATGAGGGTCTCCTTCCATTTCCATGCAATTTCCCTTTTCTCTCCCTTTCCCTCCCACCTCATGTCTCTGTTAAATGTTAATCTTTTCCTCCTGCTCTTCCTCCCTGCTGTGTTCTTAGTTGCTCTCATTATATCAAAGAAGACATTTGGCATTTGTTTTTTAGGGATTGGCTAGCTTCACTTAGCATAATCTGCTCTAGTGCCATCCATTTCCCTGCAAATGCCATGATTTTGTCATTTTTTAGTGCTGCGTAATACTCCATGGTGTATAAATGCCACATTTTTTTTTATCCATTCATCTATTGAAGGGCATCTGGGTTGGTTCCATAGTCTAGCTATTGTGAATTGTGCTGCTATGAACATCGATGTGGCAGTATCCCTGTAGTACGCTCTTTTAAGGTCTTCAGGGAATAGTCTGAGAAGGGCAATAGCTGGGTCAAATGGTGGTTCCATTCCCAGCTTTCACAGGAATCTCCATACTGCTTTCCAAATTGGCCGCACCAATTTGCAGTCCCACCAGCAATGTACAAGTGTACCCTTTTCCCCACATCCTCGCCAGCACTTGTTGTTGTTTGACTTCAGAATGGCTGCCAATCTTACTGGAGTGAGATGGTATCTTAGGGTGGTTTTTGATTTGCATTTCTCTGACTGCTAGAGATGGTGACATTTTTTCATGTACTTGTTGATTGNGTTGATTTCCAGTTTCATTCCATTATGGTCAGATAAAATGCATGGTATTATCTCCACCCCTTTATATTTACTGAGGGTTGCCCTATGGCATAATATATGGTCTATTTTTGAGAAGGATCCATGTGCTGCTGAGAAAAAAGTATATCCACTTGATGATGGTTGATATATTCTATGTATGTCAGTTAAGTTTAGGTTATTGATTGTGATATTGAGTTCTATAGTTTCTTTATTCAACTTTTGTTTGGAGGATCTGTCCAATGGTGAGAGAGGTGTGTTGAAGTCACCCATAATTATTGTGTTGTGGTCTATTTGATTCTTGAACTTGAGGAGAATTTGTTTTATGAACATCGCAGCACCATTATTTGGTGCATAAATATTGATAATTGTTATGTCTTGTTGGTGAATGGTTCCTTTTAACAGTATATAATATCCTTCCTTATCCCTTTTGATTAACTTAGTCTTGAAGTCGATTTTATTTGATATGAGGATGGCCACCCCTGCTTGCTTACGAGGAAAGTGTGCATGGTATATTTCTTCCCAACCCCACAAGACAATTTTGTGAAATAAAAGAAAATAGTTATTACAATAAATTGCTCTTGACTTAATGAAAATAATGCTGGGGTTTTTTTATATTACATATGGCTAACTTGGGGTATTTTAAATTGCCCATTTGTTCAAAATTGCAGGTAAAGTACCTATTTTGCTATTTCAGGCAAATATCTAACTCTTAAACCAGCTAATTTATGTTCTTATGGAAGAAAACAATATAAAGCACTTATCAGAAAAATTAAAACATGTTTATAATAATAGATATATTATACATATAATAGATAAGTTTATTCAGTACTTAGGACTTAAAAAACTTGTTTTACAAAAGTGGCTTTTGTGGAAAGGTGAACGTTATCTTATATTAAAATGTTAAGAAATGACGTAATTTCTATTAAATTATTACTAAACCCACTATACACCTCATAATTTTGGGGGATTAGAAACAGTATGGCAATAGCTAGAGTGGACTGATACTGCTTTTAAAATTTGGTGGCTTGATGATCTGTCTAAATAATCTATGTACTTCTGGCATATATAAAAAAACATTTTATGATTGCAAGGGAATCATTTAACAGCATTATTTAACCCAAACTTTTTACACTGATATGACCACTTTGTTGTCATATTTTTTCTTTTGTAGGGTAGAAATGAGGAATTTAAGCTTTCATATAAAGAAAAAGTATGTAACTTGGTCGTCAAAGCATTTAAGTCAATATTTCTACCTAAAAATCCTTACTATTATGTTCAAGTTGAACAACAAGGGGAAGAGCTTATAAATATTGAATAATTGCTGAAGTATTAAAATGTGGTTTATGTTAATTGGTGAAATACATTGACAATAAAACTGAAAGGAAATAAAGAGATAAAATGGAGATTATTTTGTTTGGGCTGCTTATAAAGCTGATTTTAACTTAATAAATTTCAAAAGTCAGACACTTACATCTCAATATTATATTTTCATAACATAAATCATTAAATGAGAAATTATGTCCACATTATACTCATGTGGAGTTAATGATGGTAATTTGCCACCTGTGTCATGTGGTTACTCCTTTTGATTCCTATGTAAAAATTTCCATAGTTTTCTTGGTTAAGTCTTCAGAGTCTAAAAGAATATGAATTGAAAGGAAGGATATTTTAACACTATGAAAATTTCATTCTTCTCAAGAAATCATGCAGAACGTCTGAAAATGAGTTGAAAAGAATTAGAAGTGTATTTTAAAAAACTGATTTGATCCATCCAAAGATTTTTTAGGAGTGTCTTCATTATACTATCATTGTAATAAATGGCATTGGACTACAAGCTTAGTAACAAAAATGGAATAGATTTTAAACCATAGCTAGTTTAGTAACTTTGGATCAATTTCATTTCACTTCTGTGTTCCTTGCAAAAGAGAATGCACTACCTCTTTTTGAACAACCTGAATTTCTCCTACCCTAGAAAATCATAAAGTCCAACTTGTCTTTTGACATTGTCTAAGCTACTTGGATTAGGTAAAGCTGATCTTAAAAGAGAAAAAATGGATACTCAGCAAACCCCAGCAGATATTCTGACACACTCTTGGAGCTCATAAGAGTTGTCATAAATTTAAACATTACCTTTCCTGCACAGAAACCGCACTAATAAATGGCTTTGAATATTTTATGAATGACTGAGCACCCTGCTTTGCTAATAAGTCCTCTGGAAGGCTGTGTCTTTTTTGGGATGGTTTTGCTTTTAGAAGGAGTGTTGAAGAGAAGCTACTTATGAGATGTCATATAATTTTACAAGTTGCATAACTGCTTTTAACTACTAAACTATCTCTGATTAAAATAACAATTGAGCTTGTAATTTTTTCTGAACAGCTGCTGCTATGGGGGGTCATTACCTTGGAGAACTTGAAAATAATCGTACTCCTGGTACATGAGTTATGTAGTCTTGTGTTTTACAGCAAAGCACAAAGTTTAAAGCCTATAGAAGAATGTTATTTGAAAGCTGTCAAAGCATGTTAAAAAAGACTGCATCGTCAAAAGGCCCTGGTGGCCACGATTCTGCATGTAGCCTTGTCTTATTCATTATAAAATGCATGTTTATAAAGTTCCACAGAGCATCCAATTCCCAATTCACTTATATCAGCAAGACTTAACTTGCTCATTAATCTAAATTCTTTTGCAACTTTAATCTACATGTTTAATTAATCATAAAATGAGGCGGTAAGTAATTTCAGCAATGTGTGGCTTGTTATCAGATGCATTTAATCACTCTTCTGTGAGCTCATTTGGAAACACCTGAAGATGTCGAGTGCAGTTTGAATAAGCATAAATTATTCTTTGTCAGTGTACTTCACTCAACTAATAAGACATTAATTTAAAAGGCACTGTTTGTCATTTTTAGATCTTTACCAATATTTTTAGCTTAGCAATATAACTGTAATTGTATATATGATTCCAAACTAGTGCCCGACATAGGAAAGGGTAAGAGTTTAATTCACTTTTCTTATTTACATGTAATTATGTCATGTAATCTTAGTTTTTAATGAGGATTAACCATCTTGTAAGTATTCATATGCTTTTGGAATAAGGTACTAATGAATTATAGTTGGAAAAATTATTTGTTGGTACAAAGGCTTATAATTCCTTGTTTCCTCCCTAGGTTAGGAATGAAAGGCTGTGAGTTGTAGGAAAGGGCATTGATTTGAGGATACAGGTACTATACATGTTTGTATGATACAGATGTTAACATTAAAAAAATCCAAGTTTAGTAGCTACATTTTTTGGTCTCACATATTAAGATGAATAATTCTTACATGGGGTAGGAAGCCTTAAATGATGTTCTCATTTCCCCCCAGTCTCTTAAGAGTATTGCGTAGTTGATGATGGCATTTTTAAAAAGGGATAATAATAATAATAATAATAATAATAATAATAATAATAGCAAAAGCCCACTCATGGCTTCAAAGCAAAAATTAAAAAAAATTCATGAGCATTGAGTGAGGTATATATCTCAATGTCAGAAGTATGAGACTGAAAATTGCATTTTATGGGATGTCATCACCTGTCCTGTTTATGCCACGAGAGCAATGACACATGGTAAGAATAATTATCTCAGTGGAAACAAATTTATTTACCTGCCGTGGAGCATCCCTGTTCATCTTACTCATGAACTCATCTCACTCATATGCTGTCTATGGATTGTCAGCATTGAGCCAGAGGGAATGATCCCTGAAAAGGGATTATTGGTTTGAGCTGAAATATAGCTGTATTCTCCATTTTTATTTGATGTGTACATCTCTTGGGCTTCTTCCCTTTCTTCAGGGATACTTTACACTGAACTAACAATTATTTATATGTCCATTTCTTACGTATGCCTCATGACTATGTAAAATTTTTTTCTTCCTATTTTTCTTCCTAAGGTAGAACAAAATCCCAGGAAATCTCTTTCCTGGTTCAAGTCATACACTGCAATACGTAGTAGTGAAATGCCATTTACCCTTATTTCACTTAAAGTACTATGTATTATTTTCCTAGAACAACTGATGAAAACTTCAGACAAAGGGTTTCTTCAGTATCATCTTTGAAAAAGAATATTTAATTTTAACTTAAGTTTCTTGATAAAAATATTCTTCTCATCCTATATGATCTTAGTGGTTTTGCATATATCATCTAAAATAAGGCTTGCTATTGTTTTTTCTTGATATGAAACCTCATGCTTCTCATTAACTCTCATTTCTCTGAAAAACCTCTGATAATTTTTCCAAATAGGTAGATTTGTTTATTTTTGTGATTCTAGAAAATGAACTCAGGGGCACTCTACCACTGAGCTACAACCCAGTCTTTTTATAATTTTCACTTTTATTTTGAGACATGTCTTGGTAAGTTTTGTATTCTGGCCTTAAACTTGTGATCCTTCTACCTCAGGCCCTGGAGTAGCTGGGATTACAAGTGTGCACCATCATCCCTGGTCAAATAGGTGTATTTTTTAACTTGCTGTTAGAGGTGCAAAGAAAGATCATAGTGGCCTTCCCTTCACCCCAACTGATGCATGAGAGGTCTGTCCTGTTTTCCTATTAGGTTTCTCCACACCAAAACAATGATTTATTTTATAAAATGCCACACACATAGGTAGCTTTTTGTTGGTTGTAACTTTTTGTCTGTGTGACCTGCTTCAAGGGGAAAATGGTAAACTCACTTTAACCATCATATAATCATTTATATGTTTATGTTATCCCAAGAAATAGATATCTTCCCCACCATTTTCTTAAACAAAAGTTTCTGTTTTAATTTTTACTGAAAAGTCCTTCATAATTTATACCTACCTATTCTCACTCTAGATCCTAGCTTTGTTTGTGAACATTGTTTTTCTATAGAAATCTTATTTTTCTTAATCATTTGAAATTGGCTCTTGTTAGATGACCATGTAAGCACCATATCAATACAATGCATTTAGTGGCTTTATGAGAAGTTCTGATGATAGATATACAAAGCTCTGCTTAGATGACTTTTTTTTTTAATTTAAATTTTTGATTATATAGGAAAGCAAGGCATTAGGTGATATGGATGGTTAAATGTACATTAGTTATTTCTATGGAATTTTCATGAGAATTTATTGACTTGTAGTTATATTAACTTTCCTAGTCCCCTCAGCTTAAAACATTGATCTGTGTATTTTTTTTATTTTAGTTGTTGATAGACCTTTATTTTATTCATTTATTTATATGCAGTGCTGAGAATCATACCCAGTGCTAGGCAAGCGCTCTACCACTGAGCCACAACCCCAGTTCTGACATGTGTATTTTTTAAATCAGCATCTCAATCACTTATATTACTTATATTTAGAAAAAAATGATAGTAGCTTTAGAAGTTTTGATATTTTTCACATTATCTACAAAGCATAATACTGGCCCATGGTTTTTACTCTTGTCATCATTAGTAGTGGTAATATGCTATAGCCACGAATAATTGTTTGTTTATGAATACTTCTAAGTACTGTATTTGAAAAATCTCAGACTTCATATATTAAAAAATGAAGTCGGGGCTGGGGATGTGGCTCAAGCGGTAGCGCGCTCACCTGGCGTGCGTGCATCCTGGGTTCGATCCTCAGCACCACATACAAACAAAGATGTTGTGTCCGCCAATAACTGAAAAATAAAATGTTAAAGTTCTCTCTCTTTCCTTCTCTCTCTGCTTCTCTCTCTCTCTTTAAAAAAAAAATGAAGTCATTTATAACTTTCATATTGAATTCTTTCTACTTTTAAAAATCATTCTTCTCTTTTTTATAAAAGGTTATTTAAAGGCGAATAGCTACCTGGAAACTTTTTGTTTTGTTTTAGTATTTATTAATATCACAAAATGTTTTCGTTGAGAGTGTATTTTCAGGCAGTTTCCAACTTAATAGGTAAAGTTCTGAAAGTGTGTTGTGTGGAGTGGTCATTTCATAGAAACTATGTTATAGATGGTGATTTGGTGCCTTGGGCAACTCTTAAAATCTATTTATTGCATAATATGTCTGAATAATATTATTTATAGTACCATAGTAGCTAATTACTGTTAAGTGGTTATGCAGTCTCATTTGAAATCTAACTTTAATAACATTCTTCCGATAAATTTTTGGTAGAGGGACTTGACTTTTCCTACTTCCACTCTAACAGTGCAGAGCAGTGGAAATGAAAAACACTTTGAGATTGTGTTTGAGAGATGAGGAGGGTTTCCTGATGTCCCTGGCTGTGGAAGGAAAGTTAACTAGGTATCCTGATTGAAGTAGGAGGGAATGGGTAATCCTGGTGGTCCTAGTATGGACCAGATGTCTGTTTTCATATAATAGTCATTCAATTGGAGGTTCATATATTTTGAAAGTGAAGAGGGATCATTCTATAACAATATAGTGATGAGCCAAATGATGGAAAAACCCAATACTTCTGTTCATTCACCTCATCTCACAGTACATTCCAGGTATTTCCATTTTTGTATTTTACTTACTCCTCCCTGCCCCATGACTTTGGCTCTTGGATTTTAAATGGTAACATTGGTGAGATTGCTTAAATTTCTAATACCAGAACAGTTTTGGAATGCATTATGTATTAAGTTTTATATGAAATGAAGTGTAATATGCATATAGGAATTGGGATTGACTCAAATTTAAATATTCCTAAATATATGATGACCCAAATGAAGATGAGTAGTTCATTACTGTTTCACTATATTTGATACTTAAGAGTATCAAAAGAAAGCCATTTAAAAGTGAAAGTAGATAGTAGAAAAGTTATTTGGTCACTGGCAAAATATCATTTGTACTTCAGCAATTTTGCATCCTATTTACTCCTTCTACTTCAAATCTGGCAAATTGCATTTTTTTTTATTGCCAAAGGGAGAAAATATGAAAAAAGGAGAATAGTGGAGTAAAATGAGGGGAATGGTATTTTAAAAGATTACAAAGATTAAAGTTGTCAGTTTAGGAGAAACAATTTAATGAGTTATGGGTAAAATGGAAAGGATTTAGTTTCTCAAAGAAATAAATGGGCTCAAAAGTGTAGGGAGAAAGTGCTTGGCATTACGAGTCATGTATTTTTCTTAACTTGGAGCATTTGGCAAACTGAAAACTCAGCTGACTTCATGCCTAACAAGTGAAAAATCTGATTTTTCATCATCTAAGCACATAGTTGGGTTACATACAAACAGAGCTATTCAGTGTATAGGTGCAGTGGCAGGAAGCCAACAGTGAAATCAAACATATAAGCACCCTATAGAACCTCTTAAATTACTGCTGTGCTGTTGCCAGCTGTGCTGCCATGGAACAAGAGCTGTATAGATTTCTGTGCAGTGACTGGTTTACTTAACGCAGCTTGATTGGTTCCGTTTTTGCCCCTGTTCTCTTTTGACTGCTGACCACAATACTAGGTCAGCTGAAATAAGACTGAAGTGAACACACCTACTTATATGAACCTCCTCTTGTACACTATCTCAATCTCCCCATTCTCCCATATACACATACTCTGTCTGTACTGGGAAAGGAGAGATTTTATCCAAGATAACTTTATTCAAGTGAAGCTAAGTTACTGGGTGGCACTTTGCAGTTCTTTAGTTCCATAAATCCATTAGATTTTTAGGAGAATCATTTGTCTTATTTGTAAGGACCTAAATTTATTGAATATAAATTTAGAATGGCATGCTCAATTCTTCTAATTGTATTAACTTTTCTTCATTTTAAATCATTACTTGCTTTCTAATTCTAGAGCTAGGAAAGTTGTTTAGAAACCATCTAGTTTTTCTCTCTTGCCTTTGGATAAACTCTGATAGTTGGTAACTTCTTTTAGACTTCCAAATAAGAAGATATATTCCAAAGGAAATTAGATAGCTTACAGATGAAACATGAAAGCTTACAGATTCATATGTTCTAGTTCCCATTAAGTCAGGAGGCTTTCAAACACTTTTTTTTATGACAGCAGAATGCATTTTGATTCATTGTTAAACATTTTTGACTGTGACTCAGAATAAGAAATAAATTTAGGGCCTGGGATTATGGCCCAGTGACAGACTGTTTGCCTAGTATGTGTGAGGCCCTGGGTTTTTATTCGGTACCACATTAAAAAAAATCCATCAAGAACTAAAAAAAAATTTAAAAAAGAAATAAATTGAGGGCTGGGAGTGTAGCTCAGTGGTACAGCTAGCTTACCTAGCATGTGTGAGGGACTGGATTTGATCCTCAGCACTACATATAAATAAACAAAATATATTGTGTCCATAACAACTAAAAATATTTAAAAAATAAATGTATATGCTAACCTAGTATGTAATGTAAGTGAAATAAAAAGTTTCGTTAACTACATTTATTCTTAATATGTTCAGTGTATTTTTTCTTTACTCTCCTTGCTTCCTCTTTCTTCACTTCCTCCTCTCCTCCATTTTTTCTTTTTAAATAGAAAATGCCAATTGATTCAGAAAATAGATTTTTTATGATTGATTCAACCAGTAATTTGAAAAATTTTGTATTAAAGTAAGCAATTTCCTTTTTTAAGAATTAAACTTCATGTTCTTTGGCTTACCATTGTTTTCTAAGAACTAAGGCTCTTCCACAGGGTATTGCTTACATGATATGTTTTGATAAAATCATTAGGAAGATAAATTTTGTACTATAGTATTAGCTCATAATTTGTTAATAGCACCATGTTTTAGGTGCTTAATTATACCAAGTTGTTGTGTTAAATTAGATAGATATATAGAAAAAACTGTTAATTTATCAATTTTTAGAAAATTTTATTATACCATTTTTTTTAGAATTAAGTTTCAGAGTATATGTCAACTTTCCCAAGAGTAGCACACTAAATGATAGAGCCAGAATTCAAATTCAGAATTCTTTTAATCAGTGATCAAGCTTGTACTCTATTCCTCAATCCTAATAGTTTCTTAAGTTTTGTTTAAAAATATTAAGAGCTTTTTGAAGAGTATATATCACAAAGCAAAGGAAAATGGAGTTGTAATGATGATTTTTGCCTAATAATATAAACTGGAACTTCTTGATAAAATAATTTTCTGTCAGCAAAGAAAAGGGAAGAAGGAAAGAAGGAGGAACAGAAGAAGAAGAAAATCTCAAAAGCCCTTGATAGAAGAACTTAACGCCTATATATAAATCTTATATAGTAAAATCTTGTAAGTCTTCTTTTTATGGATAAAACAAATAGATATACATAGAATTACATCTTAGAAGAAAGGATGTGTAGGCCAGGATATTTTAGCAAGTCAGAGGAACTCAAACATGAATGAAGAGTGGAATTTTCCATAATAACTGTGTTTGTTGAACAGGAACAGAGGAAAAAATGACTATCATGCCCGGTTTTGAAGAAAAACTTGTTTATGTGTGTAATACATTGGAGAAATTGTTTGGGATTACTTTGACTATGAGGAAATGTGACCACCAAAATACTTAAACAAGGTGTAGGGCTATGGGAGCCATGAAACTAATTAAATCAAATAAGAATAAGTATTTGTAAAAGTAATTCACTTACCTCATTTTTCCAATCCCTCTTTTTCAAGAGAAAATATTTTTAAAATAAAATAATAGTTGAAGTTGACTTTTATATCCTCTTTTTTTCCTCTCCCAAACCCTGGCTCATTCCCAAGTTTAATAGTAGACAGATTCTGTCTCCCTTCTCTTTTTCCCTTCCTTTCTATCTCTTATTTCTTTTCCTTTCTCTTCTTTTCTCTCTACCACTTCCCCCCCAACTTTCATTTTGAAATATTACATGCAATTTTTACAATCTCCATTACAATCATTGTTCTCTCAGTAGAAATATGATTCTTGGGGCTGGGGATGTGGCTCAAGCGGTAGCATGCTCGCCTGGCATGCGTGTGTCCCGGGTTAGATCCTCAACACCACATACAAACAAAGATGTTGTGTCTGCTGATAACTAAAAAATAAATATTAAAATTCTCTCCCTCTCTCTCTAAAAATAAAATAAAATAATTATAAAAAAAGAAATGATTCTTGAATCTTCTAAGTAAGAAGCAAAGGAAACTTGTGTTTGTTTTTTAAAAGGATTATTGAGAAAAACAGTATCCATTTTGCCTTATTGCATCTTTCTCTTTCTCCCCTATCCCAAGCACACAGTTTCAGAAAGAAATATTATCCTGTTTCTGGAAAATGTTGAAATATTGCCTTCTACATTGTATTTTAAGATTTGTATCTGAGGTTATTTCATGACCATTAGAAAAAATAGATTCTGCATTAAAATTGAAATTTATCTAGATTGTTCTGTCATACTAACTATAAATAATGCTTGGTAAGAACACTTTTATACTAGGATATGGACTTGTTCAATATGTAATCACTATGTGATACTACCTCAGAAAATAATTGAAAGCAATCAGGTGCACTGGATCTAAACCTCATTGAACTCAAGGCCAGATTTTTAAAACCAGCCTCCTCAAGGGTGCTCAGATAAGGTGGAATAGGATGAGTTTGGATTAAATGTACTTAAAAAAAATGCTTTGAAGGATAGAGGAAGATGAGAAGTACTACTTCCAGTGACGATAGAATGTAGTACGAACAAGATTAATAATAGGTACATGATTGGAATAAGTTGATGAAGCTCCCCAGTAGTTCTGTGGGTAGACAGATTTTGTTTATAAACAAGGATGTAAAAATACCTACAGACACATGGCTGCAACCATGTTGGGCAAATTTGAAGTATGTTGGTAGGCTGAGTGAGTTACAGAACAAGAAATAAAACAATTGTATATTTAAGATGGGAGAAGAGGACCAGTAGTTCATTAGTTGGGAAAGGATGTGTAGAGTTGCTGACCATATAAGTTATAGTTTTCCTGATTTATTGAGTCTAAAGTAAAAGATCAAATGTTACCCTTCTGTTTCCTTGTTTTTATACACACACACACACACACACACACACACACCTATTTTGGTATTGGGGATTGAACTCAGGGGTGCTTAACCACTAAGCCCCATCCCCAGCCCTTTTAAAAATATTTATTTAGAGACAGGGTCTTGCTGAGTTGCTTAGGGCCTCTCTAGGTTGCTGAGGCTGGCTTTGAACTCCTGATTCTCTTGTCTCAGTCTCCCAAGCCGCTGGGATTACAGGCATGTGCCACTGCACTGGGCTATTTGTGTTTTGTTTTTGTTTTTGTGTTTTTTTTTTTTTTTTTTTTTTTGTTTTTTGAGAGAGAGATGAGAGAGAGAGAGAGAGAGAGAGAGAGAGAGAGAGAGAAGATTTGAGAATGAGCACATGATGTCGTCCCTGATTGGATTTTGGCA
>NW_026000174.1:28955275-29015312 GCF_001458135.2 Marmota marmota marmota | reverse complement strand
TTGAGAGAGAGAGAGAGAGAGAGAGAGAGAGAGAGAGAGAGAGAGAGAGAGAATTTTAATATTTATTTTTTACTTTTCCGCGGACACAACATCTTTGTTTGTACATGGTGCTGAGGATAGAACCCCGACCGCAGTCATGCCAGGCGAGCGCGCTACCGCTTGAGCCACACCCCCAGCCCTATTTGTGTATTTTAATATGTATCTGAAGGTGAAATTTAAGTCTGTACATTTTCAGATATGGAGTCTCTTTATTTTTTGGTACCAGGGTGCTTAACCACTGAGCCACATCCCCAGCCCTTTTTTAAAATATTTTATTTAGAGACAGGGTCTCACTGAGTTGCTAAATTCCTTGCTAATCTGCTGAGGCTGCCTTTGAACTCGTGATCCTCCTGCCTCAGCCTCACAATTTGCTGGGATTAACAGGTGTGCACCACTGTGCCTGGCAGATATGAGTCTATTCTTGATTCAGGAGTCTTCTTGGTCTTATGATCATTTAATGTTATCAAGATATCACTTCCATATTTCACTTTACATTATAGTAGCTATTAGGGTGACTTAATAAATTAATTTTTATGATGGGCAAATGCAGCAAAAATTGTAAGTATGATTACTACATGGATGTTAACTTTCTTTTTTTATTTTTTATTTTTTAAAATTAGTTATACATGACAGTAGAATGCACTTATATACTCGATGTATCATTCATTGGATGTTAACTTTCTTTCTTCTAATCTGACTTCTGGCTTCAGCTCTAACCAGGATCAACCTTCTTGGTTGCAAGGTGGAGTGAAATTTTGGAAGTAATGCATCTAAAGAGGCAAATAAGGGTTGGGGCTGTAGCCCAGTGGCAGAGCGCTTGCCTAGCACGTATGAGGCACTGGGTTCGATACTTAGCACCACATAAAAAAACAAATAAAATAAAGCCATGCTGTCTATCTGTAGTATTAAAAACTACAGAATTTTTTTAAAAGAGACAAATAATACTGTAATTAGTATAATTTTATAACTTGCTATCTCAGAAAAGAGAATGGTTTACTCTTCTGCCCTAGTAGTTAAGGGAGTCTTGGGAGAACAGATTATTATTAGCATGTTCATTTAATTTGATTTCCTGGGAAATAGAGCTTTTGATGGTAAAGGGACTTTGGTAAAAATATCCTAAAGTAACTTATATTTTTCATGGTTTCTTCTTGCTGTCCCACTCTAATTTCACTAGTTAATAGAAAAAAAAAATAGATAAGGCCAGTGTGTAGTGTTTTTTTTTTTTTTTTTTTTTTTTTAAATATGGGTTCTCATTAAGTCTCCCAGGTTGGCCTGTAACTTTCTGGGTTCAAGTAATCCTCCATCCTCCCAAGTTGCTGCAACTATAGTTGCATGCCATCACACCCACCATTATTTTTAACTGAAAATGTTTATAGAGATTTTGTCAAACAGCAAGAGCTATGGTTGATTTATAACAAGTTCTAAATAAATGTTATTGAGAGAAAGTATGGAAATAAATATGTACATGTTCATTTATTAATTCTTTTTTTTTCAATCAACATTCATCTGTTTAGGGCTTCTTATGTTACAGATAGACATGTTGAGATTTAAAAGTTAAAAGCACAGTAAAGTCGGTTTAAGTTGCTTAAATCGCTAGTGGAGAGATAGGTAAAGAAAGAAATTACATTAGCATATTACTTTTAGAATCAAATATGAATGAAGTAAAAAACAGAAATTTGAAATTTACCAGGAAGAATTGGGAGAAGGCTTCACTTAGTAGGTTAACCTTTGAGTTGCTTCTTATAGGAGTAGTAGAGATATACCTGGAGGGGATATGGAGATAGAGTAGTCTAAGTCAAGGGTACACTATTTTAAAAACACCTAGACATTAAGTGGGCCTGGTATGTTTTGGGAATTGTAAGAAGTTTAATTGAATGTAAGAAGTTTAATATGTGGGTCAAAGGGAATGGGGGAAAAGATTAGGTTGAAAAAATACAGTTGAGATTTCAGTAGTGCAGTTGACTGTTTTCTGATATGAACCTGGAAAATGTTTAATTTCAACTAATTAATTTGCTCAAGATGTGTATTTTTCTTGGGATTACCTCTGTTATCTCCACAATATATGCTATTTAGTGCTTCTACTAGAGCACATGAGATATTAAACTATTAAAATGAAGTTATGCAGATTATGATATGATATTAAAGGACTTTGGAATGATGTACTGTTGCTAATTATTTTTCCTTAAAGTAGTCCTTTTTGAGTTGGTTTTGAACTTGGCTAGTGAATTAATTTGTTAGATAACTTGTAAATAGTCAAAATGTTTTAAATTCTAAGAATTAATGGCACTATATTATAAAATAAATACTTAGGTTAACAATTTTTATTTCTATTTATTTCTTTTTAAGAGGTAATAATATGAATATGCAAAATATATCAATTCATATCATCTCCATAGCTTCAGAAAAGTGTCAACTGGCAGTAACTTTGGTATCTTTGTTTCTATGAGGTACTTATGATGTATACTTTAAAACTTTATTCTAGATGCAGGTTTCATTTTTACACAAGGAGAAAGTCAAGTTTTGCAATATTTGTTGGTTATGATTTTATTTACTCCCAGAGAAACACTTCAGAAGCTCCAAACCTCCTTTTAGTGAAATTATGTTCCTTCAAATGCTTGAATAGGTCACTACCAGATTACAGACAGCATGATGTGCTTTCCAAGTCAAAAAGTTTTCCACCAAGTAATAGCAGCAGTGAAAATTGTCAGAGAAACAACTAATTAATCTCTGCTCCTTTACAGCTGTTTAATGTAATGCATAACTAAAAGTCCTGTTAAATTAATTAATGATTTCAATTATGAACTTTTCTCCAAAATGTTATGATTCATATCAGGCTGATAATGCAGTGACCTGGGAGTGTGAAATCTATGTTATGAAGAGAGTTGCCAGTTAATTGATTCACAAATTACTTAAAGTTTGTTGCACCCAAGGGAGTGCTCAGTTTCACAACAGTCATTTCTTAAAGTGTACAAACTCCTTTTTCACTTTAAGAATGTCTTCAAGCCTGGGGAGGTGGCTCACGCCTGTAATCCCAGCAGTTTGGGAGGTTGAGGCAGGAGGATCACAAGTTCAAAGCCAGTCTCAGCAATGATGAGGTGCTAAGCAACTCAGTGAGACCCTGTCTCTAAAATGAAATACAAAATAGGGCTGGGGATGTGGCTCAGTGGTTGAGTGCCCCTGAGCTCAATTCCTGGTACCAAAAAAAGAAAAAAAAAAAGGTCTTCAGTTTTTGGCATGATAAAATGCCAGCATGTTTCTAGAGCTGAGTAATCTGAATATTTATGATTTAGAATTTTATGTGAATATATGGAGATTAAGCTTGTGCTAAAAGGGGAAAAATTTGCTATACTTAATGATTTTGTTTTGTGGTAGTTTTTTTCATTGCTTTTACTTTGGTAACTTTAAATCATTTTAAAATTAAAAAAACCTCCACCCCTTTGATTTTTTTTTGCAGTTGTTTTTTTACATTTTTTTACATTGTGCATATTTTATGTTAAAAGACAATGTAATTATGCATTCTTAGGAAACTAAGGCCAGGCATGGTGGTGCACACCTATAATCTTAGCTACTCAGAAGGCTGAGGCAGGAGGATGGCAAATTTGAGGCAAGACTCCACAACCTATAGAGACCCTATCTCAAAATAAAAAAGAGGATTGGTGTTGTATTGTAGTGGTAGAGTACACCTGAGTTCAATCCCCAGTTTAAGAAAAAAGAAAAAGAAACTGTGAATGGAAAATAACACAACATAAATTATTTTTATAATTGCTAATTGAAGTATTTGGGTTATTGGTAGGTATAAAATACCAGCCTTAAATGTTGGAGAGGACACCGATTTCTCAATGCAAGAGTGGTGATTTCTATAGGACATCTTGAATCTTTTAAAAAAACTATGTAGAAAAAAAATTAAAGAGGTATTTTATAAACTTACTTCTAGCCTGGTTATTTCACCCATAACCTAAATAACAAATAAAGTATACATATGTAAAACGAGAAATATCATTAATACCTTATAATACATTTATTAAAATTTTATTAATATTTTCATGCTGGGATTGGGTTGATTTCAAAGTAGATGAGGTGGTTAAAAATGAGAATACTTCCTTGAGTGCCTATACCTGCCTCAGGTAGAAAGGAAGGAGGTGATTCTGAGAAAATAAGAGATTTTTAAGTAAGTATAGAGGGCAGCAGAAGGGTCTTTAGACATGAGTGGCAGATCTAATAGTGGGCTGTAGATTCTTTTGTTCCACACACATATTTGTCTTAATGAATAAAAAGTACAATGCTTTTAGGGTGGCTGAACAATAACCTTTGCAGTTTCACTCCGTTTTCATGAGTAGTCTGAAAAAAAATTTCTTTTAATATGAAAAACAAAATATTGTTTGGGGAAAATTATCTCTCAGCTCTAAATGGGTGGGTGTATATTTACAGGGTGGAGCAGGAAGCTTCTATTCTGGATAGACAGTGTTTGAAAATTTTGCTTGTCCTGGTGACTCTTCTGTTTTACTTCTTTTATTTTTTTGACCCAAGAAAATTGTCCAAAGAGAAGATGAATAGAGAAACAGTATTATTATAAATAAGTTTATCTTTGTTACACTTGCTGCAGGGCAAAAAGAAATGGACTTGAAAGGGAAGTAAATTTATACTAATTTTTGCATTGTAGGAAATGTACTATTTTAGACACTGACTGACTGCTTCTGTTTTCTAAAATTAAGGAGCCTATAATCTCAGCACCATTAACAAGTGCTGTCATTCAGATACACAGTGTCTGGCTGATTTAAATAAAATGAAATGAAGATAGTTGTTTCTGGTCCCTTGGCTTCACTCATTGCCATAAACATATGCTCTGCGTCCCGCTTCTTTCCATCTTATTTATGACTTTAATTTGTTGTGTGGGCTGCGCTAGAAATTAAATTTAATATAATTCTCCAAGGGACCCTGTCATATAATAACATGGTAATTTCTGTGTATCCTTTTGAAAAATGAGGAAATTAATTCTTCCTGACATGTTCTAATTATTCCAGTGTGAACGGCAAATCCGTTTTTCCTAGCCCCTGAAGTGTTATAGGCAAATGGCTGGTGTTCAAAGCAGAGGTGCTAATGCTGACCAGCAGTGCGTTTAATTTGAAACATGAGCAGACACCTTTCAACACACCTTTGTAATATTGGAGTACTTTACAGAAATTAATTCACTACTTATTTGGCAGCTTAGCCTTGGGGTTATGTTTTTTTATTCATCAATACTATAGTCATGTTAGCATAATGTTTCCCATTTCTTTCATGCTTGGTGTCTATGTGTGGAACTTAAAGTGTGCAATGAATAGTTCAGCTGTGTGAATGAAGGAGAATTCAGACACTTCAGAAATACCAGTTGTATGCCAAATTGTGTTTACTCTTTATAGAGAGGTGTAGCGAGGTCTTGAATGTTAAACTTAATTATAGTCTATGGTTAGCAGCTTTAACTGAAATTACATGCTGTAGTAATTATTGGGACAGTCTTGCTGTGAAAAGACTACTATAGACTCTGCTGTCCTGCTAAAAAATTCTATTGTGAAAATCTTAATTTTTACATAGGGAATGTTACCATAAAGAATTTTTGTGAATAAAACTTATGAAATAGAACTCTCAAGATGAACTCTGCCATGAAAGAAGTAGCTAAACTTAGGACATAAAGGATTAAAGTCCTCTTTGGTACTGTTGGTCACGTGTAACCATGTATTCATTCAGATCTGTTGGATGGTCCATGTAGTATTCTTTAGAGGAATTAAAAAAAAGAATTTGCTTATCTGTGATCTTTATTGTAAAACTGGCCATTATATACATTTCTCTAATCAAGTCAATCATGTATGTCAGCCCTGATACAATTCCTTTGTTTTAGTGAACAGCTTATAGTTGCCGTTACACATCAGTCATTTATTGTTATAATTAACAAGAAAAATGAATGCATGAGATCTTACTTAAAATAGAAGATAGAAACACAATTAAACTTAAATAAAAGAAGTAGGATTGTGTTTGGAGTGAATGTAATTAAGGTTCCTCTGTTTTTGTATCTTGATGTTATATTCCCTTTAAATTTTAACTTAAAAAGGAGAAATGAGAGGAGTAACATAATTATTCTGATAAATAGCAGCAATATTGCCCATATTTTCACTGTTGATCACTCAGCTGCTAGATATTTAATTTTATTCTCTCCATCAATCTACAGGAGAGATTTAGATTCTCTATTTTCCTTTCTACTAGACTGATGGAAAAAGTGGATATCTTTTGGCTAGAATCTGGGGGAATATAACAGTGTGCTTTCTCCCCCTCTGTACTCTTCTTGTCAGGGCAAGGTTATTTTATGATTATTTCTGTGGATTTATAAGGCAGTAGATGGAAGAAAGTATTGCAAATAAAAAGGAAGCAAGTAGATCCCTTCCTAGACCTACAGATTATACAAGTTGCTCAGGATATCCTGATCATGGACTTCTCTCTTTCCTAGGAAAGGAAGAGAAATCTGCTACCCATTTGACCCTTCTTTTCCTTCTCCTTCTTTTCACTGAAATTGTAGAAGGATTAGCATTGAAGAGCCGAGACAAAAGCTAGACCAGATCCTGGCCCTAGGAGACCAGATCCTTTCCACAGTCTGATGTATCATTTATATAGTTCTAAGAAAGAATTGAAGATTTTCTCAATACCTAATATTCTTCAAAGTAAAGGATCCATAAAAATTGTTGACCACGTTACAAAAAAGCTGCTATATGTGCAATTCTGCATATACCTAGTTCCATTCTCTTTCTAGGAAAGAAACTGCAAACATTTTTATATGCTTCCATCTCAGGATGCTGCAATCAGTGTGTCCAGCAAAATAAATGAAAGAGGTAAATATCCCCCAATTTTGATTTTTTTTCTTTAAAAATGTTAGGCTCAGTTTTTGGTCATTTTAATTCCAAAAGTCTCTTATTATTTCAAATTAATGTATAGAAAAATATGTTAAACTTATTTCTATATTCTCTTTACCTGATATATTTTATTTTCAAATAATTAAGTTATAGTTTGCATATATATGTATACATATAATGTATGTGTATATACACACAAACTCACATACACAAACATATACATATTGCCAAAAGGCCTATAATTCATTTATCTCTTCTTGTTAAACTCATTGATACCTTTCTTTACACCAGTATGTTTGTTTCATAAATCAATGTCATTAATTTTTCAGGCTTATTCAGTTTTGTTTTTACCAATGAATGAAGTTAAGAACAAGGTTTTTCCCCACACTTATACACACACTTATATTTTTTACAAGAATAATAACAACTAACATATATTGAACATATACTGTATGCCAGGCACAGTACTAGTCACTTTATGTGAATTGTTCCATGTGAAACTATAAACAGCTCTTCTAAGTAGTTATCAGGTTAAACAATTTTCCCAAATTATACAGTTATACAGTTTGCAGGTGTAGAGCTGAATATTTTAATATATTAAATGCTGAGAACAATGCCTAGCACACAGTAAGCCTTCACCCAATGATAGTTGCTATTATTGTTTTTGTGGGAGAGTGCTGGTGGGTTCTTAATATCAATCAATATTTGTTGATTTTCTTAATTATGATGATAATGATGGGGGTTGTTGTGGTGATAGACTAGACTACTTGGTCTTTAAACCTAGCTTGTGAACTTAGGTACTTATAAAAATTGTAATCTTAATTCATACAAACAGATATTCTTCCAATACTTACATGAAATTCTCTTTTAGGTACTACAAGGTATATAAAATGTCTCTGCTGCAATGGAGCTTACAATCTAGTGGAGGTGGGTGTGGTGATATGGGCAAATATATACAAACTGGGTAGAAAAAAATTCATTTTATTTTATATTTTGAAATAGTTTAAGGAGAGAATTTTTAAGGCCCTTACATTCTTAAGTGAGCCCACAGCCTTGAATAGATTGTATTCTTGGTTCACAGGGAAGGTTAGGATTATGATTCAATCATAGTTTGGGGACGCAGCAAAGTGGGATGATTTCACACATATTGAATTTAAGATGCTAGTTGGACCATTATGTGGAGATGTCAGACACTTAACAGCAAAGTGACATTTACTGATGACTTCTTTTGAAAAAGACACAGAAATTCACTGCTCAGAATGCATTTTCTCATTTAATATTTCTAACAACCCAGTGTAGTAGTTGTTATTATTAGTAACCCCATTTGACAAATAAGGAAACTGAAATTTTGAGAAATAAATACCTTGCTGTGTGAATAAGCTTTCCATAACTGCACAAATACCTAAAATAAATCAACTTAAAAAGAGAAAAGATTTATTTTGGCTTGTGGCTTTCAATCCATGGCTGGTTGGTCCCATTGTTTTGGGGTGTGTGAGGCAGCACATCATGAAGAGAAGCACATGGTGGTACAAAAAGCTCTTCACCTAATATCTGAGATGTGAAAGATAGGGACGTGTCCCACAGTCCCTTTAGAGAATATGCCCCCAGCAACTGCAAGACCTCTTACTAGGCTCCGTCTCTTTAAATTTTTACTATCTCCCAAGCTGGGGAGTAAACTTTTAAAACATAGGTCTTTGGGGATATTTAAGATCCAAACTAGCTCTTATCTGAAATTGCAGGGTTAGTAGGTGACAGTGCTGGGGCTTAAAATTAGACCTGTCTTGCTATGTTCTTAATCATGAAAGTACATTGTATAAAAGTGTGACTGAGTAGAGATACATATTTAGGAGTTATCTGCAAAGAAATGATAGTTAAAATCATCTAATTAGGGCTGGGGAGTAGCTCAGTGATAGACTAACATCTAACATCCATAGAATTGACTAACATCCATAGAATCTGGGTTTGATTCCCCTTAATGAAAACAAAACAAAACAAAACAAAACAAATCCCCCATAACCAACCCATATAATAAGTTGATATTTCCTTATAAAGAGATTGGGAGGGAGAGAGAGAGAGAAAAAGAGAGACAAAGAGAACACCCTAAGATTAAAACTTCAGGGAATGGTAAAGGGTTATGACAGAAGCAATGAAAGAACACTAGAGAAATACTTGAGGAAAAATAAATAAAAAATGTTTTTATGTCATAGAAATCAAAAGAGGAGAGACTTTCAACAATAAGTGAGTAACCAACAATAATTGCTGTTGATTACACACAGCAATATCAAATGTTAAAATATGAGAATTTTAGAAGACTGAGGATTTGTCAATAGGAGCTTGTTGCCAAAGCAAAATGCTAGAGGATAAGAACTGTGGTATGAAGATGAAATAGGGAAGTAGTGACAGAGGGATAGAATACTTTCTAAAGATTGGTAGCTGAAGAAGCAAGTGACTAGTGACCAGTGCAGTTTCATAATGGAGACCACTGAGAGAAGATTTTTTTTTTTTTTAGGATATGGAGAACATAATCATGTTTATGAGCAGATGAGAAGCAATCAGGAAAGAGAGATGGGAGGAAGAAAGCCAAAAGAAGAGACAGAAAAAGGAGAAGAAAAATTGTTTTCTGTGTGCACGTTTTTGTGCATGTGCGTGCGTGTGTGTGTGTGTGTGTGTGTGTGTTTTGGTGGAAGGCATCAAACCTAGGGCTTCCTTAGGCAAGCACTCTACCAATTGAGATATATTCCTATCCCTTTGTTTCTTGAATTATTTTTGCTCAAAGACTTTGGATAGATGTATTAGTTTCCTAGGGCTGCTGTAACAAAATACCATAAAACAACAGAAATTTATCGTCTAACACTCTGGAGACTAAAAGTCCCCAAATTATGGGGTTGGCAGGGCTATTATCCCTTTGAAAACTTCATTGCTTCTTCCTAGCTTCTGGTGATTTGATAGCAGCCATTGGCCCTTCTAGATCTCAAATTCTATGATTCTACAACTAGTAGGTTATATTATTACATAATTCAGATTCTTATAAGGAAATGTACATATAGATTTCATGCTTTGTGAATTGTTAGCTTGTGAATTGATGTTTTATGTATATATATTTATGTGAAAAAAATTTAATGATAATTTGGAATTTGCAAAATATATATAAACAAGCCATTAAAAATAAGTTTAAAATATGTTATAATGCTAAATTTTCAGTTCTTAAAACCATAATCCTCTTCATAAGAAATTGATTATATTTAAAATAATGTGATTTGATAGACTAAATATATGTATGCAAATTGTTTATACACAGCACAATTATTGGTATTTATAGTTCTTCATTTTTAATCAATAGTTATTTTCTTTGCTAATGCTAGAGCAGTTAAGCTCTCAAAAATAATACTAAGTTTCAACTATGGTGAATGATGTGATTTATCTTATATATTAGACTATGAAGCTGCATAATAGTTGTATATTTTGTCAATTGATTAATTACATAAGTTAGATTGCTACAATCTATTATTTAATATAACATATAATATAAACCTGTACATTTAAAAGTACCCAGGTAAAATGTAAATATTTCTTTAAATATTTGTGATTACCATTTTTTTCTATGACAGATTTTTAAATTATGTTATTTTTCTCTCAAGTATTTTTAATGTCTAATTTATGTGAACTATAGATATGGCATATCAGACAAATATTTAATGTAGTTTTCTATTGCTTACTAATTGTTTATTGAGCACTTGCTTATGAACAGGTATTCTCCTGAGGAGTGGGGATTCACATCTCAATGAGAAAGGGTTCTTTATAGTCAAAGAGTTTAATGGTCTAGAGGGTGAGATAAATATGTAAATAAATACAGTACAATGTAATATACCACAATAAAGAAGAGATATAAATGAAATTTTCATAAAAGCAGTGACTTTCAGTCAGGTATTGATAAAATAATAGGCTTTTAAAGAATGTAAGCCCTATAAAGCTCCTATAAAGCTCAGCAGTCTCTTGTGCCTAGAATAATGCCAGGCATATAATCAGCACTTTTTTTAGTAACTATTTTTGAAAGTCAAATCAGTCTTTAGGGATAAAATTTAAAAGCTCACTCCCAGAAGCAGAAACAACATGAGCAAAATATGAAGATATTGAAAAGTATGGCATATGTGAAGACATGATTTAATTTATTATGGTTGGAATGAGGGATTGAAGAAGATGTACAAAATATAATAAATAAGAATATGCACTTTGGGTCAGTCAGATTGGAATTTGAATCTTTAAAAAAATTCTTTTGTAGTGCTAGGGATAGAACCCAGGGCCTTGTACAATGCTAGTTAAGTGCAGTACCACTGAGCTATATCCCCAGCCCTGGAGTTCAAGTCTTGACTTCATTTCACACTACTTTGAGATTGTAGGTAAAATGCTGAATGTCTTTCTCCTTTAAAATGTAGCTAATACTGGGCGCGGTGGTGCACCCTGAATCTCAGCGGCTCGTGAGACAGGAGGAAGGCAAGTTGAAAGCCAGCCTCAGCAAAAGCAAGGGGCTAAGCAACTCAGTGAGACCCTGTCTCAAAGTAAAATGCAAACCAGGGCTAGGGATGTGGCACAGTGGTCAAGTGCCCCTGAGGTCAATCCCCGGTGCCAAAAAAAAAAAAAAAAAAAAGAAAAGAAAAAGAAAAAAACCCGTAGCTAATAATATTTATTTTTTAATTTTGTTTTTGAGAGAGAGAGAGAGAGAGAGAGAATTTTTTAATATTTATTTTTTTTTAGTTTTCGGCGGACACATCTTTGTTTGTATGTGGTGCTGAGGATCGAACCCCGGCCGCACGCATGCCAGGCGAGCACACTACCGCTTGAGCCACATCCCCAGCCCTAATAATATTTATTTATAATGTTACTATACAAATTGCCTGGCAATAATACCTGGCAAGTGGGAAGCACTAAACAAAATATGAAATCATTATTACTTTTTTTTTTTTTGAGAAAGCGATAGACCCAAAGGCTAGAAGAACACTTGTTTAAAATCCTAAAGAACCTTGTGTCATATTAAGAAGTTCGAACTATCCTGTATATGACTGGGAGCTGTTAAATTTTAGTTTGCTATTGAACATTAATCACAACTAAAGGAAAGTGACATTTAGTGGCTTATAAATTGTACTTTATCCTTTTCATAATATTCTATTACTGTTACACAAGTTCAACATTCCCCTGTCCTGCTCATATTGCTCAATTATTTGATGGCTCACTCCAAATAGAGAATAGATATCATGAACTTATTAACTTTATTAGGCAAAGTGACCTTCTTAGGTCTTTTGAGGTTAAGGGATGGGTTAAATAATACATACCAAGAAACAAACAAACAAATCCAAAACAGGAAAAGAAGCACAAAATAATTAAATCAGATAGCTGATATTTATAGGACTAATAAAAAGTGGCCCAAATATAATTAAAAGGGGCAAAAGGATGATCCAGTGGTTGCAGCTGAAAGTTGATTGCATTTTTATAGGTTATATTCCAAATCTAGTGGACACTATAAGGGCTTAGCTGACTCTATAAGGTCTTTTTTTTAAGTATATATATTTTTAGTTGCAGGTGAGAACAATACCTTTATTTTATTTTTATGTGGTGCTGAGAATCAAACCTAGTGTCTCATGCATGTTAGGTGAGCACTTTACCACTGAGCCACAACCCAGTCCCTAAAAGGTCTTTTAATAGACCACAAATTCTAGAGTTCATCTGTGCATACATCATACATTTATAACTATGTTTGATATCAAATGTTATGTTTTATATTCAATTGGTATAATCAGTGTTCACTTGAAGGACTTTTTCTTGGAAAGGGAAGAAGAATGGGAAAAAGGGGGAAAAAGAGTGAAGAACATGGAAAAATAATGAATGGCTATGTTAATGAAAAGCCTGCTATTGCTATTGTTAGTGTTTTCAGGTTGAAGAAGGCAAAAATATCACCTTCAGTCATTTCAGGTGAAATTAATACTGCTAGTCTAAAAGTTGTGATTAGTCTAACTTTCTCAAGAGTTGTTAGAAAATGTTTATTACTGATTTTCTGGATGAACATTTCTCCAACTATGATTTAAGCATCACCAACTGTGTTAACTAATTGCATTGAGGCATTTGATGCTCCTCCCTAATCTGTTGAATTGAAATTCCTAGATGCCTAGAGATTTAAAAAAACTCCTTAGACAAATCTAATCACCACAAAGATTGAGACCTATTGTCCTACATAAATAGTTGGGTAAAAATTTGAAATCTTAAAAGTAAGGCAAATGTAAAGCTGGATGTTTGATTAAGGTAGCATGTATCACTGAATACACCTAAAATAATTCTGATATTAAAAACTAACATTTTAAAGTAACTTGTTTTAAATCTAAAACCCTAAAGAGTGTAGGTCAGTGTAGAATGCATATGTACAAAGTTCCTGGGTTCAATACCCAACACCAAAAAGCAAAACAAAACAAAAATACCTCTTAAGAGTAATAGCATGTGAACAGCTAATTTGTACATTATTTCAGTATCATTCATAAATTGCTTTTGTATCCTTTGACTTTGAAGCAATTCCATAAATCTGCTTTTGACTATAACTTGGTATGTGCCTTTGGATTAAGAATTGGATTTTTGAACTCTTTTAGAGAACTTTTAAAGTGGTGCTATCTTTTCATTATTCCTATGTCACTGGGTTGGGCCCACATATTTTTAAATATGAAATGGTTCAAATTAAAAATTGCTATTCATCTCTATCCATCAAGTTAACTATTTTTTTTTTGAGTTGGTAGTAGTGGAGGGATGAGATGTGAAAGAAGTGACCTGAAAATATGAAACTAATGCTAGTTGAATATGGAGAAAGTATCAAGACATGGTGGTGATTGGTTGTCAGGGAGATTTTGGTGTAAAAATTACCAAGCAGCATCATTTCCTAGTTTGTAAATAAAAAATCATTTTGCGGGCTGGGGATGTGGCTCAAGCGGTAGCGCGCTCATCTGGCATGCATGCGGCCCGGGTTCGATCCTCAGCACCACATAACAACAAAGATATTGTGTCTGCCGATAACTAAAAAAAAAAAAAAATCGTTTTACTTTCCCTCTTCTTTCTTATTGCACACTTTATTTGCTATGGATAACTTAGTGACTAGCAGAATATGCAAAATGTTTCATTATATCTAACTGGATGAGACCTTTAGAGTTTTTAATAATAAAAATGTCAAAATGATGACTTTTTGTCAGCTTTTTTACTGCTGTGACCAAAAGACCTGACAAGAACACTTTTAGAGGAGGAAAAGTTTATTTGACACTCACAGTTTCAGAGGTCTCAGTCCGTAGTAGATTACTGACTCCATTGCTCTGGGCCCAAGATGAAGCAGAACACCACGGTGGAAGCAGCTCAGAACATGGCAATCAGAAAAAGTGTTTCACTCACCAGGGACAAAATATATACCCGCAAAGCACAACTCCAGTGACCTATCTCCTCCAGCTATATCCTGCCTGCCCGTAGTTACCACTCAGTAAATTCTTATTAGTGGATTAACACACTGATTAGGATGAGATTTTTATGACCCAATCATTTCACCTCTGAAGTTTCTTGCATTGTCTAACACATGAGCTTTTAGGAGATCCCTGATATCCAAACCATAACAATGACAATGCCTTTGTAATTCAATAGAATGTAAGAAATGGGGAAAGTTATCTATGATGAATACTTCACATAAAATCTGAGCTAAAATAAGACAATTAAAACACTAGAAAAGTATACAACCAGAGATATGAAAAATTGTGCTCTATATGTGTAATATGAATTGTAATGCATTCTGCTATCATATATAACAAATTAGAATAAAAAATTTTTAAACAAATAAAAAACTAGAAGATAAGTAATTTTAAGTCATCAATAACAATTAATGTTAATATGCTTCACATTCCTTTTTTAAAAAAATCTTTTTCTGTTTTCTTTTCCTCATCTGGTTTGTAAATGTGAATATTTGATTTTTAAAACTTTTATCTTCTTAACTATAGTTTGAATGGATATTATCAAAGGACATTGGGATTTTGCTGAGCTATTATGAGATTACTGGAACTTAAAAATGTTTTGTTATCCATGGATGTTGCTTTAAGCTGATCTGATAGTGGTAATTTTTTACAGTATCACTAGGAAAATAATATAATTTCCCAAATAAACACATTTAAATTTTTTTCTATCTGTAAAAATTGTTTATTTCAGAAATTTGTCTGGCTTGTTTTATGGAATTTATCACCTTAGATAATAGAGTCTGCTATGTGCCATGTACTTCGTGAGACAATGTAGATAAAGCAGTGAGTAAAACAAAATCCGTGGTCCTATTAAGTACATATTCTTTTCTTTTAAATATTTTTTAATTGTTGATGGAGCTTTTATTTTATTCATTTATTTGTATGTGGTGCTGAGAATTGAACCCCCCATGCCTCACACACGTGAGGCAAGCACTCTACAACTGAGCCACAACTCCAGCCTAAGTTTGTATTCTTAAGGCAGTGGTAAGGGAGACATTGAAAACCAACAAATAAGCAAGTGAATTATAGACTATCAGAAGATGATGAGTGCTATGAAGCAATATCAAGCAGTATAAAAGAGGTGAAGAGTACTGAGGTGGGGAGTTTGCTCTTTTATTGTATAAAATACAATAAAGGTTCATAGATAAGGTGATAAGTGGAGACCAGAAAGAAGTGACAGAAAAATTCATGCAGATATCTATAGGAAGACTATTTTCAGAAGAGGGAACCGGTGTCCTCAAGTAGAGGCGTAAATTTATGAGTATGAGATGAAAAATAGCAGTAAGGAGGCCAATGTAGCGCATGATGTGAATGTTGAGGACGTGCATGATTTAAACCATTGTAAGGATTTTGGCTTTTACCCTGAAGAAGATGGAAAAACAGAGGGAGTTGGAGTCTCAGCAGAAAAATGAGATGATTTGGCTTCCATTTAAATAGGTTTAAGCTTCCTTCTGTGTTTAGACTGTATCTGGGAGGCTAGTTGCAGGGGGTATATTAGTTTATTTGGGCCACTATAACAAAATTCCATAGACTGTGTGGGTTATAAACAATAGGTATGTATTTCTAACACTTCTGGAAGCTGGGAAGTCCAAAATCCATGCACTGGCAGATCCCCTGTCTGGTACAGGTCTTCTTCCTTGCAGATAGCCATTTTCTCACTTTAACTTCACATGAGGTTAGAGGGCAGCTTTGCTCCCATGATGTAATCATTCCCCAAAGGCTAAACCTGCTAATACAATCACCTTAGGGATAAAGATTTCAACAAATGAATTTTGAGGGAACATAAACACTTGGACCATAGCAAGAGACTTTTGCATTAATTCAGGTAAAGGATGATGGGGTCTTAGATAAATGAATAAAAAATAAACTAGTTGTATCTTAATTTTGAACAATGTAATTCTTATTGACCTAGTTAGGTAAATCTTCCCTGGAGAAGTAATGGTTGAGCTGAGATTTAAAGGACTAGAGTAGGGTATGGAAGATATATAAAATATTTTAGGTGAAGGAAAGAACATATGAAATGGTACGTGCTATATTTCTAGAACTGTTGCTAGTGAGGTGAAAGTTCGGAGAGCTAACAATTATATGCTAATTATTTGACATGTTCTATTTATTTCTCATACATAGTTTGAGGTAGTTTCATTGTTTCCATTTTATAGTTTAGGAATTGAAGCATAGGTAATTAAAGTGACTTGCTCAGGGTCAGATTACTAAAAAATGGCAGAGCTTATTGTTTATTATAACTCTTTGCTCCCCTCATCAGTATAAGTTCATTGAGAGCAGAGATCTTATTTTGTTTGAAGCTATGTCCTTAGGAACAACAACAATGGTTGTTGAGCACATGGTAGATGTTCAGTAAATATTTACTGAATGAATGAATGGAATAATGATTTGAAATCAAGCTGTACTCAATCCAAAGTCCATCTTCTTAATCACATCCTGTGTACTCAGATGCAGGGTAGAGATATCAGATTTTTATTAGACAAGTTTTTGATAAGGGAACAAAGTTTTGGGCCAGTGCCATATAAAAGGGATGGAAAAAAAAAAACATTGTTGAAGGGGAGACAGATATCAGAAATAATAAGTGGTTCAAAACTAGAACAGGTCAGAAGGGAGAGGAAAAGAAATCTCTGGTCTTAAATCTGGTTGGGTAAATTTCACAGTAGCTTTCAACAGAAGCTAGTCCTGCAAATATGTTTGCCTTGCAACCCCAATACTGCCCATTGCTTTGACGTATCCAGTCTGTTTCCTGGGAAACAGAACACAGTCAATAAGTCCTACATAATTTTTTTCCTTTTGATCTTTCACTTAGCACTTCCTTCTCCCCCAAATATTTTTCTCACCAGGTACTCTCAGGTAATTTTTCCTCAGTGCAATATGACCAGTGAGAAGCAGAGAATCTCTCTTGACTTCATGGCCCTTAGTTCAGGTGTGTAACTTAGATATTTCCCTCTGAAATAGAACTTTGTGTGTTTTATTCTTAGGAATTTAGGCCTTAATATTTTTGGTTTTTCACTTCACAGTAGCTCTTGTTGTTTTACCATTTCATAATATTTTCTTCTCCTTTTTTTCTCAAAGAAATGTTACATCTATTTTCATGATGTGACATCTCCACTTGTGCTTCTCCCGCCCCTTCCCATTCCCTCTAGAGAAGATCTCTTCTTTTTCATAGTATTGGAGATTCAAGCTCTAATTCCTGTTTTGCCTCTTTTTGGCTTTGTAAACTTGAGTGAGTTATTTGATAAATTGGACTCTGCACAAATAATTCAGATTTCTTAGGACAGTTTTTCTCAACTGTGCTAACCCTTAAAATATTCTTATTTCTTACTGTCTTCCTTTACTGTCAAAATATCCTAAAAGAGGGCTGGGGTGTGGCTCAGCGGTAGAGCACTCACATAGCACTTGTGAGGCCCCGGGTTCAATCCTCAGCACAACATAAAAATAAATAAATAAAGGTATTGTGTTCAACTGCAACTAATATGTATGTGTGTGTATGTGTGTATGTCTGTGTGTGTGTATCTTAAAAGAATGGTATTTATTTTCTGACTATATCCTCTTACTTCTCAATCCATTGGCATCAAGCTTCCATTTGATTCTGACTAACTATTGTAATCTGCCTTCAAGATTACTAGATTGCCCATTCCCACATTTAAAGTCTTTTTCTCAGCTCTTGTTCTTTTCACTTTCTGTAGCAGTTGATATTATTGACTAAAAATAGTTCAGCACAGTACTGAACATGTAAGTAAATTTTCAGTAAGTTTTTAGTAAGTAAATATTTCTATTTATCCTTTTTTTCTTTTAGTTATCATTGGGCCTTTATTTTATATTATTTATGTGCATGCTGAGAATCGAACCCACTGCCTCACACATTTGGCAAGTGCTCTACCACAATGCTATGACCCCAATCCTTAGTCTTTTTTTCACGGGGGAGGGTGGGGACTGGGATTGAATTTAGGGGCACTTAACCACTGAGCCACATCCCCATCCCTATTTTGTACTTTATTTAGAGACAGGGTCTCACTGAGTTGCTTAATGCCTTGCTATTTCTGAGGCTGGCTTTGAACTCGTGATCCTCCTGTCTCAGCTCCCTGAGCCACTGCGATTACATGCAGGTGCCAGTGCACCTGGCTTTTTTTTTTTTTATTAATCCACTTTTTCTGTTCATAAACCAAATTTATGCATTTCCAAGTTTTGTCCCTTGTCTACTACTTTTACTTTTTATTCTCTCTTGGAGGTCTAATTTGTCCTAATGCCTTTTAACTCTACATGAAAGAATGTAACATCTACTTTTCCCAGCTCAGTCCTGAGCTTTTTACTTCTTCCTGTTTGACTCTATGTTTCTACATGGATGTACCATTGTCACTTCAAATTCTCAAAGTTCACTATCTTTTTCCTAAATCAATCTCTTTTAGGCCTTTGTGTTTTTGACAGTGAGACCAGCACTCAGTCACTCAAACTTGAAATGCTAGTAATGTGTTGATTCCACTTCCTTTATGTGTCACTTCAGCAGTCACTTGCTAGTTCTTCAAAAGTTTGTTCAGTGTTCATTGCATGTAAAGCACTATTATAGAAGCTGGAAAATATAAAAGAAACAAAACAGACGAGAATAAATGCTACTAAGGAATTTATTTTCTAGTTACTTTCATTCATTCATCTACTTATTTAGTAAATATTTATTGAGAGTGATGGAGTGGCTATTTTGCATAAGGTTGTCAGAGCGGGCCTCTTTGATATGGAAACATTTGATCAGAAACTTGAATGCAGTGAGAGAGCAAACCATGCAAGTTACTAGGGGAAGAGCTTTCAGGCAAAGGGGGAAATGTGCAGAAAGGCATTGAAATGAAAGGTGCTTGGTTGTTCAAAGAAGAATTGGTACCAATGGTGTGCTTAGAGCTAAATGAGTGCATAAAAGGGAAGTTGGAAATAGATAGCTGGTGGCCAGATCAAGTAGTGTCCTCAAGACCTTGATGAAGACTGACTTTTATTCTGAGTGAGATATGAGATAGGAAGTCGGGAGGATTTAAGAGAGAAACAAGGTGTGGTAATTCATATCTTAAAAAGAATCACTCTTCTATGAATAGACTACATAAAAGCAGGTATGGGATCAGGGACACCAGGTAGGAGGCTCAAACAAAGGTGTTTAGATGAAATGACATTGCTTAGACTAGAGTAGTAGCCACAGAAAGCAGTACATACTATGGATACCTAAATTAGGGGATCCCCCATTTTGGGGTTAGACATAATCTCCTTCAGTAGCATGACCTGAAGAGTTGGCAAAATCTTTCATTCTAGCTGCCTTTTCCTGAGAAGATTACAGCCCTATGCCAGGATACATGGCTTAGTAATCTTGCCTAGATTTGTATCCTACTTGCTCCTTTAACTGAGCATCCTTGAGCAGTAATAAACAGACTAATGGTACACAACCATCCTGTGTGGAGGGAAAGAAAGTGAGAAAGAAAGAAAGTCACTCATTAAAAGGAACTTTTTTTTTTCCTATTTGCATTACTCTCATTCAATCTCTTACTGATTCACATATATTTAATCTCACCAACTAGATTTTAAGGCCACTGAGGACCAGAAGTATGTCTTATTATTTGTCTCACTAGTACCAGACATGGTGTTCTATTTCTTGTTTGTTGGTAGTGACAGTAATGAAACTATTTTATGCCAATCCTTTGCACAAATCATGGTGCTAGAGTTTCTGAGGTTTGAAATCATTTGGGATGTTAATGAAAACTAATTACAATGCTTATTTCCATTAGCAGTAGACATTAACTGTGGAATGTAAAAACTGTTGAAAAAAGTACATAAAGTACAAGTAGATTTTAAAAAATCATATAGGGTTAGGGTTCGTTGTCATCAGATTGTTTACATTTCACTGATTGTTTTAACATACCTGAGTTTATTTTAAAGGCTGATACCAACTGAAGAAAAATGATAAAATACTTAATTATTTTCAGATGTGCTTATTTCAATTACCCTGAAAGATCTTGATATGACATGGTGTAGAGGATGAAGCAAGTCTAGGGACTGCTGCCAAATTCTACATAGCAACAACATGGAAGTAGTTTAGTTTCACTAAAAGTTTGAAATCTACTGTATTAGAGGCACATGCAGAAGCTGTGTTAATTGCTGGCTTATTTTCCATATGGTTCTATTTTAATGAAGCATATTTGATACAGATGGTTGGAAAGTAAGTTGGGCAATGTCTAAACTGGCTCTGACTAATTCCTACAGTGTTTCCACTCCAATATTTAACAGTGCCTTTGTAAACTTTCTTCATTCACAACTTTTTTTTGGGGTTGATATGTGGTCTAAGATAACTGAATACTATTTTTCTTTCTTTAAAGTTGATCTTTGAAAAGAGAAAGAACAATCATATTCCTCCAGATTTCAAGTCAAAACTACAATCTAGTTTGATTCCTTTTGTCTTATTGCATCTCTTCCTTATTATGTCTCTTTCTAAACAAGTTTCATTGAGGTGATGGTCATTTTGAAGCATCACATATAGGAACTGGATTAACATTAACAAATGCTTATTAGTTTTGTTCCTATGACAATTCTTTTACTTCTTTAGGGGTGTAAAACAGAACAGTCCAGATTATTAATAACCATCTCTTGTTTGTACATTTTCTATGTCTTATATGCAATGAAATAGACTTACTAGAAGCCAATATTAAGTCAGAAATGAAATCAAGGATAAATTGCCCAGCAATACTGCAAAAATCTTTCCATTTCACATCTTTCTTTTTATGAGATTAGAATATAAATATATAGCCATTGTGTTTGTGTTAAGTCTTTAGAGTTCAGATGTGTTATCTTACTTAACAAAGATGTGCTGATTTCTTCTGAGTATTTTATTTTGGTGTGCTTGTAACTAAATATGTATGATTGTCTTCATATTTGCTCAAGAATATAGTTAATGTCCTGTGTTAGATTTGAGGTTGAGTTCTTCAGAGCAAAAGGGAGACATGGTACAATGAGTTTGTATCAATTTTGCCATTTTTCTCCTCACATTGTCACTAAAATATTCTCTTTTTATCTGAATAAGACATCTGCTGACTAGCCTGTCCCTCTTCACCTGGTTGTATAAAAAGTCTTGGTTAAGTCTGTTAGACCTCGGAGGTCGAGGAATCTGCTAAGTGCTACTGAGGTTGAAAGACATAATGTCCTTGGTCTGTTTTGTGTCTCCCACTTGTGGACACCTTTGATAAATTACCCTGATGTACATATGGAATAAGCCAAACAATGCTGTATTCTAAGCAGTGAATTGCCCAAAGGATTAACTTTTCTCATATTCAAGAGAGGTTGAAAAATGCAATACAAAATCAATTTCTCACCCAGCTTAGTTACCTTGACACAGGGTGTCTTAACACTGAAGAGAAATTATTTTTTAAAAAACTAGTTTGTGAAAATCTTCTAAAATGACAATCCTGACTTCTATCTGCTTTCTTTTCCCAGTTATATTTCTCTAGAAGAGGTTAACATTAGACCAGGCAGTGTTCTGCCCAGATGTGCTTTGTGCTTGAATGTTTGGGAAGTTGTATTGAATGTACCCCTTTGCCACAGAAACTAGTCATCTTTAAATGTCAGCTTCAATGTTGAAATTTTATGAGAATGGAAAGGAATACACATTTTCACTTATTTTAGACTTCCCTTTGGAAAATGTAGTCTATTGCTGTTGTCTCAAGTTGGATGGATTTACAAAGTTTTCTTTAAATACTCATGGAAAGCAAATGCAATCCAGAATTAGACAAGAAAAAAAATTACCTTCCTTTAAAAAATCTTAATAATTGTATCACACTAGTCTTAGTCATTTTTTTGACCTTTCCTTCAATTTATATTCACTCTGGAGAATTTATTTTTTATTCTTTTGTCTTGTCTTGTTTCTTTTATTTCAAGCATGGTTTAACTTTTCACTGGAGCAAGAGCTTATAAAGGTCAGAGTAAGAAGAGAACAATTACCTTTGTGACAACTGTCAATTAGGTGTACATTATTCAGGATACAATGTATTTACCAATTAATGTTTAAAAACAGAATTGTAGAATTACTTTTGAGTTTGATTCATTTTGAGAAATCTCAGAAAAAATTTAAAGATGATTCTGTTCCTTTTCCTTCTTATGTGGGAATGTTTCTTAAACCCAAAGAGAATAATACTCTGGAATATTCTCTGACTTTGAACCTTGTGGAAAACCACTTACAAAGTACAGGGAACCCTAAATTGATTTGGGCAGATGGAAAACTGATGCCATGGTCCTAATAGTAGCAATGGGAGAGGCTCTGTGAATGAAGTTTAAGATACTAGGTTGCCCCAAACAGCAATTTAAAGACAAGAAAAATCTGGCTGTATCTTTTTCATCATTATTGTCTAGATGTTAGCTATGTGGGACTTTTTTAAAAAAATATATTTCTTTTCTTCTTGGAGAAACAATGCTCTTACTTTAGAGACAAAACAAGATATTTAGTTAAACTTTGGGTTTTAAAATTTTTATTTTTAATATTCTTCACTATGAATTTCAATTCTAATTCTTGAACTCTCTCTCTTTTGGTCTTGATTTTGTTTTCAGAGAAATAGCAGAGCTAAGCTTTTCATTTAATTGTAATAAAATACTGCCCTAAAGAAGAAAGAAATATGTGTTTTTTTACTGGTTTATATGGAAAAGCATATAACTGTAATAATATTTTAACTATAGTTTGTATAGACCATACTCATTTAAACTCTATGCAAATCTTTGTTACTTTAGGGCAAACAAGCTAAGAAACCATAATGTGTGGTGTAGTGAGCACACACCATAAATTTGATAATCATACTTGTGAATTCATCATATTTTATATAGGAGATCGCCGTAGCATTATGAATAGTAATGTGCAAATGATGTGACAAAAATGTTGCTACACTCTTGAATGTTTAGTGATTTTAATACTACTGTATTACTTTATTCTGTACCAAGTTGCATTGATTGATAAGTGAAGGTATTAAAATAGCAGAAATTTTACGTTTGCTTTAATGCATGGAGTTTGTATAATTCCCAAAGAATTTGAAATGTTAATATAAATCTTCCTTTTGTGGGACTGCAAGAAGCATGCTGCCCCAACTACACATGTTGCTGGCTAGGCCTGCCTCTACTGTTTAGAGAAATAGGAGTGGGAGGCTGTCTTAAGTGAAAGTGAAGAAAGGCATTTGTTTAACTGCATGGCAACACAAATATTTCACTTAGTGAGGACTGACAATGCATCTCATTATGTGAGCGGGTGCCAGCTTGTTAAAAATTTCTGTTTAACTTTCCATATTAGTTGAAGGTACTTATGCTTAACTGTTTGAAGTCTGGCATCCAGGTTCCCTCCACCCCTACCCTTTATTTACCACTTTTTCTTTTTTAATTTGTTTTGTTTTGTTTTTGTTTTTCAAATGCCACGGATATGGATGAGAAAGCCAAGGATGTCTGGTCTATTGAATGCTATTAGGAATACCTGGAGAAGTCTGCCAGATTGAAATGTGCCTCAGGCTAGACATTTGTCACTTCTTCCCATTTCTCTTATTTCTAATACACTTTTCTTAAGGCTAATTGTTATCTTCTGCCCTGACTATAGAAACATTCAATAATATTTAAATTAACAATTAATCTTGTTGTGCTAACATTGCCTATGTAGGAGTCTCATGTTCTTAAGATAAAAAGTTTTGATCTTAAATTCTCCAATCTTTCACAATGCATTTGGATCCTCAGCTATTTTTCTCTTCTTACATGTTAGCATAAGAAATGAACTACCACACTTGTTTAAATGATCTATTTTCTGGATTTTTATCTAAAGAAGGTAGAGAAATATTAATCCAAGAGTGTTTGCTATCCAGTGTTTGTATTCTCACTGGCATGATTCCTGCCTTGTGTGCATCAGTTTTAGTAGTTTTACTAGGATACTGTGGTGGAGGGCAAAATACATTTTTTGATGCTTGTGATTGTAATGTACAAAAGAAAGATTCTCAGCATTTAGAAGCAAAGAATAATGTGCAAGGATACTTGGATGAGTAAGTAATCCAGGAAATAAAAACACATTTTTTCCCTTAATTTTATCAGATTTTTTGAGTGTGGCATCAGGAATGTTAGAGTTTGTTTAAAGGACTTTTCAAAATGTTTTATCCATTTGTGGGTAAAATGAGAGTATGCCAGTTACAGAATAAGAGAAATAACTTATAGTGGACAAGGTACTTTAAAATTATATACCATGAAAGATAAATGGAGGATCTTTTTGTATGAAAATTGAAAATAAATTTAAATTATTACAATTTCTTTGCACTAATATCTGCATAAGGTTTAGTGAGTTATGTTCTGTGAGTATATTTAAATTTCTTTTTTATAAAAGTAGTTAGGGCATCCAATGTTTTAAAAATAAAAATATATTTAAATATAAGAATTAAAAATCTAATATGAAATAATTATTTTCCAAATTAAGTTGTTGGACATTTGCTTTAAAAATATTTTTCTTCTTTCCTTTTCTTGCATTCTGTTCTATCCCTGTCTACATTTTATGTGTGTGTGTGTGTGTAGATCTTGGTTTTCTTGGAGAAGAGAATCCTTTTAAGTTCTGAAGACTGTGGTATTATCTATCAGGGAGAACCTGAACTGGCCTGTAGGGTGGGGACAGGTCATAAATGCCTGACCTCATACTTCTACAATCTCAGTAGCAGTTGTGAAATTTTTATGGAATTAGTCATACTATAGCCCTGTGTCTGCATCTTTCAGATAGAAAATATGCCATCCTTTAATGGGAGGGGCCGGAGGGGTGGATGGCTAGGAGGCAGTGCAGTTATTCTCTGGAGGAAGCCCAAAGTAAATATTTTGACAATTACTTTCTTGTCAATCAGATTGTAATAGTTGGCCTAAAAGTGCCAAAATATGGATTTTTAAAAAGTACGTTTAGATTTTTCAGTTCTGTGTTATTGCTTAATTCCTTTATTTAGGCAGGACAGTACTTCAAGTTTCTCAGCAAATCTGGCATTAGGGTCATTGAATTGGTCCTTTATGAAGAGGCATTACATTTTCTTAGGTTTTGACTCTTCGTTCTATGGTTCAGAGTGAGAGGCCGACAATATTGATTCTATTTTATCTCTGTATTATGTCTCTCACCCTGTCCATCCATTATTAACCTATATTACAGTCCTTGGTAGTAGCTTTGCCATAGTTGTGATGTTCTGTCAGATTCCTTAGTCCCCCAAATGGAAGGAAGTACCTCTGATTCTGTGTCACTTACAGTGCTTGGCAGATGGTAAGCACCCAGTGAGTGAGTGAAAATATAGGTAATGTTGATAAGAGAAGAGTATATTATTATTATTAGAAAACACTATTGGGAATGATTTAGTGTTATAGGCACTTGAAGTCTAAATTCTGGGATTAATTGGTAACCTGTTGAAGTGAGGTGTCCTTAATTAAAAATTTTTTAACAGATTTTTTTTAACTTTTCTAGCTAGTACAAGCTAGCTATCTGTTGTTTCCACGAATTGTCAGGTACCATTCAGTTTTCCAAATCTGATATTTTGTAAGGCAGTGGGATTCTCTAAAATGTCATACTTGGAAAACTGCCTAGGATTCAGAATAAATAATTTTTATAGAACCAAAGAGAAGACACATCTTGGAAAATTCTGTACCTATCTGCAGTTTTATATTTCTTTGGCTAAAAAATGTTAGGAATATTTCTGACTGGTGGGAAAAGTTGGCATCTTGGTTTATAATCTCTTTTTCTGGATTTGCATTTACTATCAAAGTTTCATTTTGAATTACTGTCTTCACATGAGTCTAAATGTGAAAGTGGATCTTTCAAGCTGACCATCATACATGTGACAGCCAGATTGTCTTCAGTCCTGCTACTGTGTTGCTATGTCTTATGAGGCAACCTCTGACATCCTGATCATTGTACAGGGAGAGGTCAGTTCATATGTTTTCTAAACAGCTACACATTGGAACAAATCCCTTATGAAGTCATGTGTGCTAAGCTTGATGTTGAATATTTCAAATAAAGGACTGCTCAGAATCCAAATCTCACCAGTGTTCCTCCTAACATAGGAATTGATGTACTTGGGAGGCATTTTTTTTTTCTTCCAGATTCTCTTTACTATTATTCTGCCAAATGCTGTTGCCATTTAGACTGCCAAATAATCTTGAGGTTTGTTGGTATCCCTCATGATCAATCATTTATTCTGCTTGCATAGTTGATGGTGTATTTGTGCAAATGTCATGTGCTTTATTGGCTACAAGGTAGCTGAGGTCTAGGTGGGGGAACAGTTATTTTTATGGTGAGGAGATATAGATTTTACCTGCTCAATGAAGCAGATAATTTACATGCTAACATTTCAAACATTAAAATATACTTCCTGTTGTATATAGGAAGCTTACTTTGTATTTTATTATTTGTTTGCTAAAATATAAATACTAAATGGCTAGACATGTATTTCAGTATCTTTGGCATAAAATGCCCAATACAGATTGTATATAAAGAGTTCCAGTTCCATTCTTTATACATTGTGAATAACTGGACTATCAAAATATTCCAATATACATTATTTATAGTTCTCAAAAATCTAGTTTTGAATTATACATTAAACATGTAAGTTATTTAAAAATAGCTTGTATGTATACGGTATCTTCATCCGAATATCTCTAGGTTCTTTTGAACTGACTGATATAGAAACAGGTTGTATTTTTCTGATATATTTCATACCATTTCTTCTACTTGGAATACTTTGATCAAACATATTTACTTGTAGGAATTCTATCCATCTTTTAAGACCTGGTTTCTGGTAGTCTTCAATGATCTCACTTTGTCTGAACTCCTATTGCATTTTTTATCCCTTTTTTTGTGCTTGTTACAATTTGTATTCTTAGTAGTTTTTGTGAGCAGTCCTCTCTCTATTTCTCCTCCAATGTGATACATGATACTGGGGATTCAACCCAGGGACACTATACCACTGAGTGGCATCCCTACCCCTTTTTATAATTTTTACTTTTTATTTTGAGTCAGGGTCTTGCTAAGTTGACCAGGCTGGTCTTCAATTTGTGATCCTCCTGCCTCATCCTCCTAAGTAGCTGGGATTACAGGCATGTGCCAATGTGCCCATCTTTTCATTAATTTCTTATTGAAAAAAAATTTAGCAGCTCCATAGGGATATTAAATTTAATTCATCTTAAATAATTTACATGACCATATAATGCCTGCTATTCAATATGCATTTAGTATATAATTATTGAATGAATTAATTAAAAATTCTGAAAATTTCCGTACTCTCAATCATTTTCTGTTTATCAAATTTCATTGCCCTTCTTGCATTTGGTTTTTCTTATAACTACTACTACTATTTTCTTATATGTAATCACTACTTTTTCTTACATGTACTACTTACTGTTTTCATATTCTCTTCGGAGCTAGACAAGAAATAAAGAATAATTTGCAGATGAGCCAAGAGAAATATTTTTAAAAAATAGTGTAAAGTGTGTTATTTATCATGAAGTCCTAAAGAAAATCTGGAGCTTTTAATGGGGTGAGGAGAAAAGGAATTGGCATATCACCTCACTATCTCAACTCGTGCTTCTTCTATCATGCTTGGAGGAGTGGGGATGATTTCATATTTCCTTATACTTTCTCTAGCAGTATTTTGCTCATAGTCAGTGGACTAAACTGACTAAAATACGCATAAAATAAGTGCATATTTGTACCCTTGCTAACACAGTAGTTTACTCATAGTCAATGCTCTAAACTAAATCATGCATAAAATAGTGAATGAATATGACATTGATGAATATTGCTTTCAGTACCTCAGCCATTCCATCCTTTAAAGACTTTCTATTTCCCAGATTTTTCCTGCATTTGTGTCTCCTTCCATTACTTAATATATAATCTTTCTTTTAGGAAAGAATTGAATAACTACATTGAACCCATGATATAAATGGCCAATAATGTTTATATTTCACTTTTATGGCATATATATTTTAAAAAGTACAAGTCTTTTCAATTAAAATTAAGTGAATTAAGTTATTTAGAATCCTCATTCAAAATAAAGGTGTTGGTTTACTTGACCTTTTTTTTTTTTTGATACCAAGGATTGAACTCAGGGGCACTCAACCACTGAGCAATATCCCGAGCCCTATCTTGTATTTTATTTACAGACAGGGTCTCACCTAAGTATTTATTTTATAATATAGTGCCAAGTCATAATGAGGGCATGCCATTGGGAGACAAATATTGGTTCAGAATTGAACATGGTATCCAAACTGGGCTTGAGTTAGTGGGAAGAAGTCATGTGTACTGAGTTCACTAACATGGAACTTCTGGTAATAAACAGAAGAAGGACAGTCTGCCTGAGAGAAAAGATGAAGAAAGACCAGTTTCTCATTGCATCATTTTAGTACTGAGTCCAGCCCTGTCAAAAGCCAAGATTTTTTCAGTTATGTGAACCAATAAATTATTTTTTATAAATCTCTCTTGAGTGGATTCTTATCACTTACAACTAAAAGTGTTGTAATGATATAACCAGAGTTGCATAACTGACTGCATAGCTGATAGGGTGGATGGATATATGTGATTTGGAGAGAGATTTTGATGCCCACTGAGTCATCCAATATTTGCGATTTCTTTGCTGCACTTTACTTTCCAGTGGGTGATAGGATGAAAGTAATTACTTTTTAAATAAGTATAGTTTCTACTGAAATAATTTTATTAGCATTGTCAAAGGATAAAATGAAAACTAGATGGTATAGCTAGATAAGTTTCAAACTTTCACTTGTATTTTTTGAAAATAGAATAAGTTAATGGATTTTTCCTAGGTTAAAAGCATGGTTTTCCTTCTAAGTAAAAGAAATTGAAATTTGCTTATATTTTAACTGTCTATTGCAGTTCGATATTTTTGTTAGATGACAACTTCAACAGAAATTGGAGAGAGTGCTTTATCTGCCTATGCTCTGAAGAAAGATCTGCCTATACATTTTCATATGCTAATCCTATTCATTAGCATATAATTCTACTTAAGATCAACTTTTATGGATTTGCTTCAAATCAGATATGTTCTCAATCCTTTGGAAAGAAAACCAGAAATGAATACTGTAGTACAAATTTTGCTGTTTGCTTGAAAAAAGTAATCTGGATTGGGAAGGAAATTTATTCTTCAAATATAGTTGTATAAGTTCTAGTTGAATTTGGTAAATCACATTGAAAGGGGCAATGTTTTAAATTTACATTTAAAGTCTATTTCTTACATAGATTTTAAGGTAGTCTCCATTTTGCCTGTGTTTTCACATTGCTTGAAAAATGTAAATAAAAACTAGGTTGATATTTGGTCATCTCTCTTAAGCCATGATGGACCATTTTGTAGTAAGATTTTATTGTTTCATTTTTTTAAAAAAATCAATATTAAAATAAGATCCTTGTTTTCTTCTTCTTTTTTTCCCTGCTGTTTTTGGGGTGTATACTCTCAATATAATTTGTTCTTCTTTACTTGGCAAACCTTAAGTGCCACTGTCATAGGTTGTTAGTTTTCTCCCTGACCCTTAGATATACCATTCAGACCTAAGCATCTCAGATCTAAGTCTCTTGGGTGTTGATGCTCTTATTAGAAAATAATCATGTTCAGAATTTGGGGTGCTAATAGTTTATAAAAGTAAGGACCTCATTAGAGCCATTTTAAGATCAAGACCAAATCAAATAAAGCTTTTGACCTTTAAAAGTCTGGTTATAGCACATTTGAAAAGGCTTGTATACTTATATGGGTGGAGTTTGTCAGAGATAGTGGATTTTGAAGTTTCATTTTCAGTAATTAGATAGAATTTCCCCTTTTCTTCAGAAAGACCCATAATTTGTACCTAGACCAAATAAAATTTAAAATGTATAAAATTCCTAGGAAGAGCCTTTTCTTTCCTTTGCTTTTAACCCTTCCATGATGTGGTAATCTTTTTTTCTTTTTAGTTGCTAGCTGTCTTTTTATCTCCTCTTCCTGAAATAGCTCAAAGTATAATATCACATATTAGATATGTGATATCACATATCTAATATGTGATACAATTCTTTATTATTACTATTTGGTTAAAATTTTTATTGCATTACATTAAAGCAACATGGAAAAAGATAAAATCTTAAACATAGTTCCACAATATGTCACCTGTTTTCCTTTTTGCTAGTTTGTTTTACAGTCCTTGTTCATTTTAACAAATAACTTAATGTAACTGTAATCAGAACATAGATGTTATTGTATGTTCTTTGTTTTTTTTTTTTTTACTTAATGTTATATAATAAACATTTTCCATCACAGAGACTTGCCATGATCGAAACAGTCATGTAGGAAAGCCCTAGTGTGTCTGATCTTCTTCGGCTAACAGCTTGCATTTGGACTTTCAGTTCTTAAAACCCACTTAAAATTTGTTTTTTATTTAAAAATTTATTTCTTCATTTGACAAGTCATAATTGTATAAGATTATGGGATACATGGTGATATTATATGTATGTAATGTGAATGATAACTAGCATACTTGTTATCTTAAATTATCATCATTTATCCTCCTGCCTAAATGCAACTTTGTGCCCATTGATCAACATCTTTACATTCCTCATCACTCTCTACTCTGGTAACTGCTGTTCTCCTCTCTGCTGCTTGGAATTTGATTGGTTTAGGTTCCACATATAAAAGAGAACATGTGGTTTTGACTTTCTTGCATTTGGGCTTTGTTTTAGATAGATTTCTTCTTGGTTTTAAGATGTTCCATCCAAAATTAGCCTAGAACTTTTTTTGTTCTTGTCTTTAATGAGAATACATCCTAAAATATTAATAACAACTAAAAACTTTTTGGGGGGCTTGGTTGTAGCTCAGTGATAGAGCGCTTGCTTAGCATGTGTGAGGCACTGGGTTCGATTCTCAGCACCACATATAAATAAATAAATAAATAAAAATAAAGGTTGTATGGACAGCTAAAAAAAAAAACCCAAAATTTTTCTGTGAGTTTTTCCCTATACCTATTACATCTTTTGTGGTCTTCATAGATTGTTTTATCTTTAATCTGTGAATGTGGTATTGTTGGCAGATTTTCTGAACCGCCTATAACTGGGACAACACCTTACTTGTTCTCAATAGATTTTCATTTATTCTATACAATTAGTAAAAGTTTAAAAGATTTTAGCATCTCTTCATAAATAAGATGTCATAACTTTATCTTCTTTGGTGGCTTTATTTTATTTTGGAGTTAAGAATATTTAAGCCTTATACAATGAGTCAAGAATTTTATGTATCTTAGTCTGAAAAGAACTCATATTACCTCTCCTTAGAGTCATTTGTAATTTAAGTTTAAACTCTACCTGAGATGAAACTTATTTTTATATTTAAAGGATTTTGTAACACCAACTTAAGATAGTAGGATTTTTTTGGTTATTATTGCAGGGGAGCAAGTGGGAATAGAGAAAATAAAAAAAATATGGAGGTTGTCTCCATAAATTTCCATAATAGAAGTGCAATTATTTTGATTATCTTTGACTATTTTTTGGTGGACTTGTGGTTTAATCAATTGGGATTAAGAGGATTGCAGGTTAATGGCATTGGTAAGGGAAGACATTAATTATTAAAGAAGGCATTAACTAAGCAGAGAAGAGGACTCCTGGACCAAAGTTGGAGTTAAACATGATCTGAGATTTAAATTCTTAGTCCATTTTGACTCTCTTTATAATGACAAAATGGTAAAGCTTCTTCAGGCCCGAGAATTACCCCCACTGGTTGCATTAAGCTATTTATGACATAATTTTTCTTATGAGTCTTTGCTCAAGATTAATTTTAGGCATATTTTTAGTTTTATAAAAAATGTGTAGTAGATGTGCTTCTACATGTAATTTGACCGTTTCACCTCATTTTGTCCTATAAAAATGATTTTACACAAATGTTAGGAACTCTTAGGTTTGGGCTTCCTGTGTATCTGATGTGACTAGTGATGTGATTTCTTAAAAAAAAAAAAAGAGAGAGAGAGAATGCTTACTTTTTTTTTTGTACCGGGGATTGAACTCAGGGGCACTCAACCACTGAGCCATCTCCCCAGCCCTATTTTGTATTTTATTTAGAGACAGGGTCTCACTGAGTTGCTTATCATCTCCTCCTTGCTGAGACTGACTTTGAACTCTCCATCCTCCTGCCTCAGCCTCCTGAGCCATTGGAATTACAGGTGTGTGCCACCATGCCCAGTTGAGCATGCTCACTTCTGTCTTCATCTATTGTTCTAAATATGTGATAATTTAAATCAACACACAGGTTTGAGCATGTACTATGTACCAGGTGCTAGTCATGCAGAGAGATGTTCTTAAGGAGACTGATCTTTCTTTTTCTATCTTTTTCTCTATCTCCCTTCCCTTTTCTGATATACTCTGCTTTTTTTTCTTTCTCTTTGTCTCTGTGTCACAGTAAATGGACTTTTAAAGGAAAATTTGAGTTAAGCTGCTTCCATTGAGAAGAATTAGTACAGCTCTCTGAACATGGCCTATTGTTTGTTTAGAACCCAGTGTTAATGAGGACACAATGCTAGTCTTGATTCTTATATGGATTTACTACCTTTACTCTGTTCTATGGCCTTGGATCATTGCTCCAATGATTGATACTTGCTAAAGACCAGGTGAGAGGATTTAGTTGATCAAAACACCAAAAAACCAGTGTAGATTGCATTCTTGCCTAGTGTCATTCTCGTTTATAAAAGGCAAACCATAATTTAGGGCTTTGCTTTGAAACAAAATTATTATTAAAATAGTTGAAAATGGATATAGAAAAGTGAAAGGGACTTAAAAGAATTTTATGCTATTTTTTTCTCCATAAAGTGGGTAATTCTTAAAATAGTTTTCTTCATATTGTTTAATGTCCTTTTTAATATCTTTGGAGGAGGGATTGAGTTTTGCTTGTTTTTATTTCTTGCTCCTTGGGTGTTAGTGCTAGCTTTGGTGGCTTCATTGTTAATGTTGGCTCAAATAAAGGAATGGCCAAAGTCTTCATTTGGAGACCACTTCATTGGTTACTTTAATTGTTGAGTGGTGCTATAGGATAGTATTTCCCTTGCCACAGGGTTTAGGAATTCTGCCCAGTAATAACTCCTATTTCTACTAGATGAGTATTTGTAAGTAAAAAACAACAGTAACAGGCTTAAGGTATCTTTCTAAAACTATATGTAGGGCTCCTGCTAAATTATTAACTATGGGAGCCTGGTGTAGTCAAAGTGGATGCTTTAAAGTTTCATTGATCTTTTGAAACAGAGAATCTCCTGATCTTAAAATTAGCTTCTTAATAATCGTCTTAATCTAGATCACTTTTTTATGTAGTTTCTCTCTCTCTCTCTCTCTCTTTCTCTCTCTCTCTCTCTCTCACACACACACACACACACACACACATACTCACACACACACACAAATATATTATCCTAATAACAATAAGGATGTGGGGTAGGGACTGAGTTTAACATTTTTTTTAAAACACTGATTATTGCTGTGCCCACTATGGTAAGAACTATGAAATACAGTTTTCTGATATTCTGTGCAATGAAAAGATATATTCTTATTGAGATATAGTAATAAAAACTTTGGGTCCAGGATTCATTAAGTATCTCCTTAAAATTAGCTGCTTTTGTGTGGAAAAGGGAAGCTAATAAGACAAAAGAGGTTGTAGTTTTGAAATATTTTATTAATGTAGAACTGGTTCACAACAGATCTGTACATAAAAATAAATGGTGAATTCATATAGATAACATTTTAGAATTAGCTTAGTATTTGTATTTTAAAGATTGGAAATCACTGGATAAGATGTGATAGGATTGTTTGTTAATTGGTTTTAAGAGTTTTTCTCCCTTATTAAAACAACAACAAAAATACGATACCAATTTTGAGTAGTTGTCTATCCCACACTATTTAAAATGGAATGAAACAGAAGTTTCTGTTGAAGAACTTTGGGATTTATTTAAATGACCTTGACTTCATTGCTAAAAGCCCCAATTCTTCTTCATCCTTCTTTCTATTCACAACCTTTGCCATGTTTTAAAAGCCCCAATTCTTCTTCATCCTTCTTTCTATTCACAACCTTTGCCATGAAGTTTTGCAGTGCCCTTCCACTCTTGACAGGGCATTCAGACTTACTCCTTGACTTTGGGGTCAATCATTTGGTTTGCTTTGGCCAATGGGATATTTGCAAATGTGACACGTGTAGAGGTTTGTAAAATCACTTGTACATTTTGGTTCATATTCTTGCTCTTTTCTGACACCACAGAATAACAAGCTTGAGCTATTCTGGTGAAGGAAGAGGCATATGGAATGTAGGAAGTTACCGTATTTGTCCCAGCCAAGGCCATCCTAGATCAGCCAAAAGCCAGCCAATCACGAAATACATTAGTAAGCACAATTAAAACCAGACAAATGCTCATACACAGGAGCTAAATAAATGCTTATTGTTTTAAGCTACTAAGTTTTGGAGTGATAAGACCTTCAGGGTTCTTGTTGCCATAAATATTTGAAACAATCTCAAATAATTTATTTTTTTAAAGATGCATCTAGTCACATGTCACTAATGATCCTGAGTATTTTCTTGCGATTCCAGTAACAAATATGTGTTTCACATTGGTTTTAAGAAATTCCTAGAGCTTACCATTCAGAGATTCTTGTGTGAGACTTCAGTAGAATAGATTTTTTTTCTGTGGGGAATTCTAGAGCTATTTCCCACCTAGTCTGCATTTTCACCTAATATTTGGCACCTTTTGGGAACAGAATCATGTAGTCCATGAAATGGTAAGGCAGAAAATGCAAGTAGAGCAAGTGATTAAGTATGTATAGTAGGAAAAAGATAACCATGGTCATATGCCATATAGTGACATTTTGGTCAATGATAGACTACATGTATGGTGATGGTACTATAAGATTATTTCACCTAGTGATGACATGTCTGTCTTCATTTGTGTGAGTACAGTCTATGATGTTTATACAACAAAAGTCCATATCCCTGTCATTATGTAATACATGACTGCATATCCTTTGTCAACAGCACCTTTTGACTAGGGAGAAGTAGTCTTGAGCGAAGTCAGCAAAATCGTGAAAATGAGGCTCATAAAAGCAAAACCCAGTTTACCTTTGAACTATTTAGAGACAACATGGTGTACAAGTTCTGTGAATAAAGACAGAGCTTTCAAGATTTAACTCTATTCTACAAACCCAACTTATTAAAAAATGAGAAAGCTTAGATAAAAAGAGGCAAAGAGGTGCATGGTTCTTTAATTTGCTCTTTGTGTTTTGAAATCAGAAATCAGAAGACTGTTCTAATTTCAGGTTATATAGATAGAGTAAGCTATTTCATTTATTTATTTTTTTAATTTTGTGGTAGAAATACGTCTGCATTTTTTTTTTTTTTTAGTGATTATATTAAAAGTAGCTGGGCTGGGGATGTGGCTCAAGCGGTAGCGCGATCGCCTGGCATGCGTGCGGCCCTGGGTTCGATCCTTAGCACCACATACAAACAAAGATGTTGTGTCCGCTGAAAACTGAAAAATAAATATTGAAAAATTCTCTCTCTCTCTCTCTCTTTTAAAAAAAAAAAAGTAGCTGGGGCAGAACATTACTGAACATATCTTACCAGTTATGGCCTCCCATTCATCTGGAGCTGTACTTGGAGAAAGGATGTTGGATGAGGGACCTATACTTGCTTAATTCATCCTATTACTTGGAAGGGTCCTTATTATTTTGCATAGCAGTGTGGTCACCTGGCGGTAGGTCATTAGCATTTTAGTCTCTTTTTCTCACAACAATGCACAACATGTTAATTAGAGGATTCTGAAAGCTAAGTAACCTGTTTTAAAATCAGACATTTTAATTTGCAGCTTTAATGGCTGTTTTTATAATAACTGGCTTTATTGGGGGTAAAAGCACTTCTCATGTTCTACTAGCAAAGCAGAGTATAACAGAAGCTGACAAAATTAAAAACCTCATAATGCGACCTTTGCCTGGGATAAAAGGTTGTTTCATAACAATTTCCTTTTGTTCTTTGTTTAAGCCATTACTCTAAAAGGAGCCTCCGATTAATCTAAGTAAATGCATCATTACAGTACTAATCCATGTCCTTCTGTCAGTGTCTGTTTTAATTAAATAAGAAATGCTAGCAGAAAGATATCACGCACAAAGCTGTGATTGGAGAAAGAAGCACTGGTTGATCAAGGAAAAGATTAAAAAGAGCTTTGCTGTTTTGTCCATTTGCATTACTCCAGATGCCACAGTGTTTCAGGGTGAAAAGAAAACTTACAAAAGAGTTTAACACGTTTCACTCTTATAGATTTAAAATAATGGGATTTTCCAATGAAATTCTAATTATCCAATTTATCACATGTTAGACATTCCAAAGCAAGAAGCAGAACAGCTCAGGGTGTGTCTTTTAAACCTTTCATGCAGTATTGTGTTCTATTTGTGAAAACATACCTGCCAAATATGCATTTTTCTTCTTATTTTAGGTGAAATTGACTGTGATACCTGCTTATAGACATATAGTATAAGTTTTTTTTTAATTTTTAACAAATATCTTGTGACTTTTAACTTAGTTTTTTTCTATTTTTTTAAAAATCATTTTCCATTGATAATATGGTAAGAATTTAGGTGCTTAAGTGGTTTGTTAACAATGAAAAGTATGCTTGATGAATGCTTATAAAATAAATATTGTTACATTGATACACAGAAACTCTGCTTAGCCGTAGATTTGCAGAATTCCTGAGGTGAGGGCTCTCTCCATATACAGGCCATTATTTGATGTAATGAAAAGAGAAAGTGTGCAACAGTGAGATTGTTAATTAATTTAGCCTAACAAGATGAAGATAAATGAAGCAAAGCACAGATTGAATGAAGCAAGAGGTCTTATTTACAATTTAATACATTTTTATATAATGCAGATTTCATTGGTAAAAACCAAACAGACCCTCACCCCAAATACTGGCTAACAAAAAGGTATGCCCCCACCTTATAGTTCAACTCTAAAATCCTGGCTGACTTTACTGAAAACATGTATTGTGGCTCCATACAGAAGACACTTTTACAGTGTGTAAACAGTGCTTTTCTACTGCTAAGAATTCTACACTAGTTAACCTTTAACTTCAGTATTTTATTATTCTAGCTATAGACTGGGGATGACCATAAGAATAATTATCTGGAAACCTTTGGGTTTCTTGTTCTCCAGGTTATCCTGAGACATATTGCTTCAGTTATTTAATAATCATTTTATTTTAATCAGCTTTCACCAAAGGAAAGAAGCTCAAAAAATGGGAAAAGACAACAGAGTGAGAGAGAGAGAGAGAGAGAGAGAGAGAACCAGCGAGACAGAGACACACACAGAAGCTGTGTGCCTCTTTACATGTGCTTGAATCTGTAGCAATTGTACAGAATTCTTAAATTAGCATTATTTTTTAAAGTCTCCCTTTCAGAGATTAATGAGCTTTATCCAGTATTTGACCTTTTATCATTCCTGCTTTCTGCTCAGAAGTACTTCCTTCCTTCCTACTGTAGCTAGAAAAGACTGTCTCTTATCTTATGTTACTGTAGGCAGTGGTAACAGGGCTCTCTACAAATGGTGTTATTATGGTCACTATGTTTTTATCTCAGGGGTCACGAACAAATCCATGCAACTGCTTCTAAGGATTTCAATAAATAGGACTTTTTATCCAGACAATCGCCTTTTATGTTACTTTTAAACAAAACTACTAGTCCATCAAGAGTTTCAAAAGAAAACAATTCTACAGAGTGCCGGTATGGCCGCACAGACCAATCATCATGGCACCCATTCTCTAGTCCTTTATTTTTCAAGTCCACAACAATAGGTTGTTGATTCAATGGACAAGGCCAGAACAATTAAGTTCTCTGTTTAGCAGCAGTGCAGCATTTTAATGCCCTTCTCTAATAATGGTCTCATTATTGTTATTCTAAGACTGGGCCTCAGGAGGAGGAATATTTGCTGGAGGTACGTCATTATTTTGCAAATTTCGATTAGCTCATCATGTTGTCTGTAGTGTGAAAATCGTAGCTAATTAGGGCAGCCAGTTAGACTACCAGCTTTTGAGCTTATGAGTTAAAAGGTAGCATACTTGATAGGCCAGTGATGTGAAAAAGGTGGTAAAAAGGAGGATTAGAGCAGTTGCCTTAGTAACTCCAACTTCCATCTGTGAGGGAACAATGGACTTGTGTTTCTCCCCCACCTTGGTGTAAAAATTGGTTTTGTTTTGAAAGGACAGGGTTCTTTTTATGACAATCTGGAATTCAGCCCAACCGGGTGTAGTTTTTAGTTTAGGAGAGACCATTGGGGATAGGAAAGATGAAAGGTCATGGTGAGCTTCAAGGACATGAAAGGTTGTTGTCTCATGTAACAATGGTAGATTGTTTTTTCTAATATTTCTAGCCAGCCCCTAAGTCAGGTGATGGAACAAATACCTACAGTTTAGTCAGGTGAAACAGGAGGGGGTTGGGGGAGGAAAGGAGAAAAATGGGGTAAGAGAGAGTTTGTGCTGTGCTAAAAAAAAAAAGTTACTCCAATTTGCTTTTATTAAACAAAATGATATTTCTTTGTCACTGTCTCTGAGATTCCAGTGTGCTTTGGATGGTTTGCCTCTGTGGGCCATCACATCTCTGGGAAGCTCTCCAATGTGTTAGGGAATGTGATTTAAGCTTTCTTTCTGAACTCCCAGGAGGACTTGTGATGTGATACTTAACAATAAATTTAGTTGTTGTAGCTTTCTCACATTATTGGTGCTCTTAAAAGGTTTTCCTTCAAATGCACACTGAATAAAATGAATGATAAATATGAAAGAAATTTGTTTCACCACTCTACAGGGTTTTATCATAAATTCTATGACTTTCATCACAGAAAGTTTACAGGAAACTGTTTAGATGTTGCTGCAAAGCAACACAAATTTTTTCTCTACGTACATAAGAAAATGCCACAATTTTAAGAGCTCTTGGGTTTTGGTATATGGAGGAGGTGATAGAAAAGGATTGAATGCAGTGCTATTTCTTTAAAATCCTCAAAACCAAATCACCCTGCCTTGGTTTAAAATACTTTTTATTTCACCAAAATGAGTGACTTTTCTTTTCCTTCCATATCAATATTAAAACACTTGGTTGTGGTGGTTATTGTTAGGGTGTGAGTGTATGTGTATATGTGTGTGTGTGTATGTGCACACACACACAGGCATTTTAAGTGCCAGAAGCAGTATAGGAACAAATATACAGTTTAGGAACAAATATTTTTGTAACAAAAGTACCTGCTTTAGATGATTTATGAAACCTTCATGTTTTTTCTTCTTTATTGTCCCAAAACAATCCATGTGTGATTGAAACTGGACTTGGTCCAGAGGTTTGGGGAGATTTTCAAATTCTTTCTTAATCCTGAGTCTTTGTTTTTTTCCTTTTTTTCCAGCCAACCATCCTTATTGCTGTAACCTTTATGCTTTTAAGAAGGTGTATTCCTTTAATTTATTGTAGACACTTTATAGACTTGACATGATACTATCAAGCAACTTGAGAACTTAAGGATTTTTAGTGATCACCTTGTCAAATTCTTATATTTGAAAAATAAGAAAAGTGAGACTGGATTGAAGTGACTTGCCCAAGGTAACTCATCTAGTTAGAAGTAGAGAAATGGCTTTCATTTGCCGTACTGTTTAAATGTAAGAACCTGAGACCCTCATCATTATACAAAATACATGTATGAAGATGTGAATTTGGTATCAACATACCTTATATATAATCAGAGATATGATAAATTATTATATAATGGTGTATTAAGAATTGTAATGCAAAATAAATAAATAAATAAATAAAAATTTAAAAAAAGAACCTGAAATCAAAGGAAGAATGAAAAAGCATTATAGGAACATGTTTGACTTGTTTACTGGTCGTTTTAGTGGTTGAGGTGAGGTGGAATAAAGCTAATATCTGGTAGTGGTGGTGGGGGTTGGGATTCACATAAGATTTTTTTTTTGTTAACTATTAAACCTTCATTTTAAATAAATGGAGTTTTTAATTTTATTTTTCTCCCTGTCAAAAACAAAACAAACACCATACCTCCTCCCTAGCATAAATAGGGAGAGATGCACCCTGAAGTATTAGCATAGGATCCAAAATCTGCAAAAATTTCTTGATTCAGGTATTATATGAGATATTTTCATATGTATTACTGAAATTGACCATTTAAAAACTTATTTCCAGTGAGGTAAATTAGTTAACTTCTGTTTCTTAGTTTTTGTATCTGTAGAAAGGGACCTGATGTTATTTNAAAATATATATATATATATATATATATATATATATATATATATATATATATATATAATATATAGATCATAAATCTAACAAGTGGTAGACAGGGCATGAGAAATTCAGGTCTTCTAATTCAGTACTATTTGTTTGTTTATTTTCTTTTAGTTTCTTTAAACTTTTCTCCAGGTTAAATAATTATCTTTTTGTTGAATTTTCTTAATAGATTTCATAAAAATAAGAACAAATTATTATTATGAAAAAATTTACCTTATTTTACCTATTATAGTTTTACAGTTATCAAGGAATTACCTTTAGCTTTTCATGATAGTTCTTTTTTTTCTATAGTCATTATCTTTTCTTTCATTCTGACTATGAACATGGACTATAAAAGCAATTTGTGAAGCTGTTACTGGCACCTGACAAAACCATTTGCTGTTATGTCTGTCTTTTGGCCTTTTAGCTAGAGGTTCATTTCACATCTCTGAAGGTGATTATGCAAGCCTGTTCATCATAGCAGATACAGAGCAGGTTGGTAAGTGTCAACTAGGCTGGGAACAGCCTTATAAGTAAGTTTATACAGCAGATAAATGTATTAGCTAAAAAGTTGAACAATGGACACCAAAAAGTATATAAGAAGAGAGTCATGTCACAGGAGATTAAAATGTTCATTTAAAGAAGGAAAACAAAAACAAAAACAAAACCCCAACAACCTTAGGCCTACAGATTTAGGTCACAGTATAAGTGTAGACACCAAGTAGACTTAAAAGACAGATTCCAGTTTCTGAGTGCTCTGCATGTGGAAGATTACCAAGGCCACAGAAGGTCATGATCTTAAGTGAACCAATGTCTTTAGATTCAGAAAAACTAGGTGGAATCTTAGTTACTGAAATCAAGGAAAAATGTCAAGGTCAAACTAGGAACAAGAGTAAATAATTTCATTCTGAGACCCAAGGGATTGTGTTGGAGTCTCTCTGATATGAGATCAGAAATATCCTACAGCAGTGTCTCTCAAACTTTTGAAGTACATAAGAATCACTTGGGTGCTTAGGATTTCTTGGGTGGTGCCCAGGTGTCTATATTTTTTCATGAGCATCACAAATTATTCTAATGCAAATGTTTACATTTGGAGAATATTCCCCTAAATCCTGAGATGGCACTTATTGTAGGATAAGGGACCTTAGTGGCTACATCTGTTGAGAGAGGTGGCATTTAGAATTGGAAAGTCAGACCTTTCTCCTAAGAAAAATGTATCTCATGTCCAAAGTTGAGTTGTGTTTATCTTACATATAAGAAGGCAGTAAATGTGGGTTTGTATTTCTTGGACTGGGATGTTGTAAGGTTTTTCTCTTCATGTATCTTGATTCCCCTTTATAACCTGAGTGTTTTTGTAATACTTAACAAAGGTTTATATTTTTTTTTATGGTTAAAAAAGTAAGACTAATTGTTCTTTTGTGATTCATCTAAACTGCACTTCATTTTTACTTTCTATTTGTTATCTGCATTGTTAATCTCCTTTTTTCCTTCCCCCTTCATAAATTGATTAGTCTGAGTTGGCAAACTGTTGTAATGCTAAGGGTTAACCAGAAGAGAATTACAAATGAACTATCTAGAAAGTTGATTATTAATCCAGCTAGGGAAGAAATATCCTTTTACTTAGCAAGAATGAGTATCCGAAGAGCTGATAATATTGTTCAGGCAGTGGGGTGGAATGGCAGAGCTTGGTAAGTAAAACAAAACTTGGAATTAATCTTTTATATTCATTTTAAAAATGAGTTAGAATGTTGCTTTGTTTAGACAATTAAGCATAATATGAATTTACAAGCTACTAGTGCAAACCTAAAAAGTTCTAAATGTGTTTGTTAATGAGATTCCCATGTAGGCTATCGGTAGAAATTAACTGAAAAGTATTTACATAAGCAGATAAATATATTTAATTTTGAATATTTATAAAAATATATGATTAGATTTGTGATTAAGAACAAGGAAGTGGGCATGGAGGAATGATTACTAGAACAATCTAAGTTCAAACCTTGAGTAATATAAACTGAAGAATCTTGAGTGACAAACTGTTTCTTTTTTTTCCCCTGTAAGAGCAAATTCTGAGTTCTTTTTGTTATTAAAATATAATTTAAAGTATAATATTCACATAGATTCAGTGAGATATTTTTCAGACTTGTAGGTAACAAAAACTGTCATAAGTTCTGATATTTTCGGGGTCCCAGGACTCATTTCATCGTTGTATTTAATTTAAAGACCTTTCTAAAGACAGCTTTTATTGTATTTGTGAATAGGAAGGAAAGAGAAATGAGAGGATCTGTGCTATTTGTACAAAGAAAATTAAGTGAAAAGATATGATTTTAATAATGTTCTTCCACCAAAGACTGTTCTTCCTGTTGTAGCAGAATTTTTGATGTCAATATTCAATTCTGTAAGATTGAAGTTTTGCATGGATTACTTGATATTACAAAAATGAGCCTTTGAAAGTATGGACCATAATTAATATTACTGAAGCTTCATGTAATTAAGTCATTTGAATGTAGCATTGTTATTCTTAGAAGTTAGTGAACATATAAAACTTGTTTTAAATTGCAATAGTGCATGAATAAATATAGAATTCTTACTTTTTCTTTAAATGTATATCTTTAGTGACAATAAAAGACCTCAAATTAACATTTTGTTACTTAATGCTGAAGTGAGCAAAGAATATCACTTTCAAAAACTATAAATTCAGTGTTAGAAATGTTATAAGCGTGCATCTATTTGTGTGTATACATATATATGTGTGTATAGTATATGTATAAATAGAAAATACATGTTCAGAATGACAGAGTACCATGTGTCCCTACATGCTCAGTTCTTGTTTAGTTATAGTGGTCTAGTCTGTGTTTAGTACTAGGAGGAATAGTAGAGTATAGTAAACGAAATAAGAAAAATAATAGTTAAAATTTATGAAGCTCTTAGAGCTAAATGCTATGTTTTTATCTCATTTAATCCTCATATTAACTCTGTGGTTGTTGGAAACCTGTGAAGATTAGAGTGTATGCTAAAACAAAAAATAAGCTAATTAAAGAGCTCCTAACATCTGACATTCAAAGCCTAGAGAATAAAGGCTCAGTAACTAAAATATGTAAAGGGGAATATTTGAGATGATATACTTGTCCCAAAATTGAGATGATTTAATATAAAAAGTGGAAGAAATGAACCAGTGAATTATTAGCATTTAATTCTTTAAAATTATTTTGTTATTTAAATTTTAGTCACATAAATGTGTTAAAATGTATAAAGAATAGTATAATAAATACCTATGTATTTATAAAAAATAAAACATTACCAATAAAACTGAAGCCTTTCTAAATTTTATATTCTCCTCGATTCATGGCAGAGGTAATCACTCTCTTGAAAATTGGTGCTTTTTTCCCCTTATGCTTTTCTTTCTATCTGGGCTTAAATTCCCTATTCATTGTCTAGTAGGAACCCTCCCTACACTATCATCTTGAGGTCCAAGAAAGACCTATTATGCTTTAATTAAAACAAAACAACAAATTCTTAGCATAAAAGGCCTTTGCTCTGCAAAATTGGGCCCCTGCATTACCAGCAGCAGCTCTTACTTTTCTTCCTGATCCAGCTACTGTAGTGGTTTCATATCAGTTTCCTGGACTCTCCAAGTTCCTTCTTACCCCAAGGTCTTCATATAATGCTTTCATCTCAATTAGAATGCACCTTTCTCCACTCTTCGGCAGGATGGTATCCATTTTTCTTTCAGGTCCCTGCTTCAATGTCATTTCTTTAGAAAAACCTTTATTGATCCATCCAATTCAAATTTTTTCAGCTTGCAAAAATTTTTCTTCTCACTTTTTAATTTATTCAATAAGCAATATTGTAATTTTAAACTATGTATTTATCTATGTGATTGTTATTTAATGTCTGTCCTTCACTTTGGACTGGCCTCTTTTGTTCTTGGATGTTTTCCTGGCATGTAGCACAAATGATCTTGCACATTACAGGCATTCAATAAATATTTATTGTTGTTATTAGGGAGAATAATGTAATGAATAAGAAAGGAGAAAAAAGGGGGACAAAGAGGAAGAAACAATGTCTATAAAAATGTAGTTCATTATTTCTTTTGGATATACTGTTTAGATAAAATTATGCAATTTGATGCTGGTTAAGATTGGGCATGAAGGAGGTGTTAGGGACCTTTTTGAATCTTACCATCTAGCTATAGAGCACTTTACAGTTCTTCATTGCTGTTTCTTGTTTTTCAGTGTAATCTTACTTTTGTGTGCCATCATTTTTGGGAAATCTACATTTCTGGACATAGGAACTGAGCTTTCAAATTACAGATTTATAGAGCAGCTCCAATGGCTATAATTCTATTGTGGAAACATGATAATGTACTCTGAAAAATTAAGACTCAGTTGAGAAAATATACCTGGTATTTTTTCAGAGAAAATCCATAGGCCAGTTGTAAGAGTTTTATGATAGATAACTAACTAAAATATTCATAGTAGTGACAGTTGCTATAATATTGCTATACAACTTGAATTTTTTTCAAGACTATAGAAAAGGTTATTAAAAAAGGAAAAAGAAAATGAAGTCAGTCTGAGAGGAGGACTGGGGTTTATGAAATGTCAGAATATACTTATGTTGTATTTTATGTAAATCTTTGCTGGCATTTGTAATTAAAGTCCAAAGCTAAGAGGTTATGCTGATTTTTTTTTTTTGTGTGTGTGTGTGTGTGTGGTAGTGGTGTAGTGAGGAAAGAAATTTTTTAAAAAAAGAGTATGATAAAGAGAATTTAGTTAAAATATCTTGATGTTAAAAAGAGAGGATTTGTAGAATATTTCATTTACAGTCATAGATGAAGGTACCATTATTGCCAATAATATTATATCTTTTATTTTCATTATACTTTATGCTTTTAAATGAAGTTTCTATATATTATAGTCACACTGAGATAATTAAAGCATGACTTTTACTATCTTTGTTTCACAGATAGGAATGTTGGGACAGAAATCAGATAGAGCTGGGATTAAAACATTTTTTTCTTAATTCCTAAGCATAGCTAGGAACAGGCCAAATAAATATTAATATCACTCCCACCTCCCCAAACAGGTTGAAATTGGACTTCATTTTTAGATTCTCCACATCATTATCCAAAGTACATGTATGAAGACACGAACTGGTGTCAATATACTTTATACATAACCAGAGATATGAAAAATTGTGCTCTATATGTGTAATAAAAATCGTAATTCATTCAACATGTTTTATTGATTTAAAAAAAAATCAATTAAAAAGAGACCAAGGTGGATTAGACATACGTCCTTTCTAGGTTGTCTAGACTTGAAAGTTTTATTATTCCTAATTTCCTAAAGGTGCGAAGTAGTTAACAATTTCCAACAAACAGAATTGATATGCCTAAATTCAGATAGCTAATGGAGACACATTGCTAAGCCTATTATATTTAAGGATTATTCAATGAATTATAATAGACTAAATCCTTACCTGATATCTTGGGCTTCTAAATAAGGAGAAATAGGTGTGAGTTTAAAAAATGAAAGAACATAATTTGGAGTAAATGAACTATAGGTCAAATGAAACCATGTGATAAAGCAGAGAGTACAAGCCCCTTGGATACAAACTTAAGTCACGTGAGCTAAGGGAAAGTTCCTATTTAAAAGAATTTTTAAAATAAATGGCAGTGAGGGCTGAGGGTGTGGCTTAGTGTAGAGCACTTGCCTGGCACATATGAGGAACTGGGTTCAATCCTCAGCACCACATAAAAATAAAAATAAAGGTATTGTGTCCATCTACAACTAAAAAAAAATTAAAAAAATAAATAAATGGCAGTGAACAATGTTTGTGTCACATATAACATGCTTGCAAGCAAGTGGAGGTATATTTTTTTTGAAGACAAATGTCAGGAGGTATACTGATTACTTAAGAAGGCTGTTGTGCATTAAGATAGAAGCCAAATCTTATATATTTCAGTTGGACAAATAACTTGGTTGTGGTAAAATTCAGTTTCTTACACTTTCCTGGGATACTTGGCAAAAGCTTCCTTTAAGTTTAAGATCAAGGCATGTTTATTCTGAAACACAGGTCTTAAGAGTAGCTGATTCTATCCCAGGATGGATACCGTTCTGCCACAGGGAAAGGACGATATACTGTGGAGGTCTAGACCCCAGCTATCAGGTAAAAATCGCAGGAAGCCAGAGTTATTGACAAGCTGAAGAAAGACTTTTATATAAATTTTGGTTATTAAAAATGGAATGACTTCATTTGTGAGGTAGAAAAGGCCTTGTCAATAGTGAAAACAATGGGAAAATATTAAAATGTTGAGTTATACCAAGTTATTTCAATATTAAATTTTATAAGAATATGTTTTATGAGTCACCTGGCTAAGACAGGGAAATAACTCAACATGTTAAAGGACAAAGATAGATTCTTCTATTATGTGAACTTCATGAATAATGAACTTCATGAAGTCCAGTTTTACTGTCTGGATTATTCAAGCATTTGAAATTATTTATTTATTTTTAAATTAAAAATAATTTAATTTGTTATATATGACAACAGAATGAATTACGATTCATATTACACATATAGAGCACAGTTTTTCATCTCTGGTTGTACATAAAGTAGAGTCACATCCTTCATGTCTTCATACATGTACTTAAGGTAATGATGACCATTGCATTCCACCGTCTTTCCTACCCTATGCCTCCTCCCTTCCCCTCCTTCCCCTTTTCCCCTTTGCCCTATCTAGAGTTCATTTAATCCTCCCACTCCCCCTGCCCCTCCAACACCCCTCCCCCTTCACATATTAGAAACAGCATCCTTAAGCCAGAGAAATCATTTGGCATTTAGTTTTTTGGGATTTCACTTAGCATTATATTCTCCAGCTCTATCCATGATTTTATTCTTTTTTAATGCTGAATAATATTCCATTGTGTATATATACCACATTTCTTTATCCGTTCATCTACTGAAGGGCATCTAGGTTTGTTCCACAGTTTAGCTGTTGTGAATTGTGCTACTATAAACATTGATGTGGCTGTGTCCCTGTAGTATGCTGTTTTTAAGTCCCAATTTTTAAGTCCTTTGGGTATAGACCGAGGAGTAGGATAGCTGGGTCAAATGGTGGTTCAATTCCCAGTTTTCCAAGGATTCTCCATACTGCCTTCCATAATGGCTGCACCAATTTGCAATCCCACCAGCAATGTATGAGTATGCCTTTTTCCCCACATCCTCACTAACACTTATTATTGTTTGTATTATTAATAGCTGCCATTCTGACTGGAATGAGATGAAATCTTAGAGTAGTTTTGATTTGCATTTCTCTAATTGCTACAGATGTTGAACATTTTTTTCATATATTTGTTGATTGATTGTATATCTTCTTCTGAGAAGTGTCTGTTCAGTTCCTTGGCCTATTTATTTATTGGGTTATTTGTTTTTTTGGTGTTAAGATTTTTTAATTCTTTATATACCCTAAAGATTAGTACTGTATCTGATGTGCGTGTGGTAAGAATTTGTTCCCAAATGGTAGGCTCTCTATTTATCTCACTGATTTTTTCTTTGGCTGAGAAGAAGCTTTTTAGTTTGATTCCATCCCATTTATTGATTCTTGATGTTAATTCTTGTGCTATAGGAGTCTTATTAAGGAAATTGGGGCCTAATCTGACATGATGGAGATTTGGGCCTACTTTTTCTTCTAATAGATGCAGTGTCTCTGTTTTAATTCCTAGGTTCTTGATCCACTTTGAGTTGAGTTTTGTGCATGGTGAGTGATAGGGATTTAATTTCATTTTGTTGCATATGGCTTTCCAATTTTCCCAGCACCATTTGTTGAAGAGGCTATCTTTTTTCCAATGTACGTTTTTGTCACTTTGTCAAGTATAACTGTGATTATGTGGGTTAGTCTCTGTGTCCTCTATTCTGTACCATTTGTTTACAAGTCTATTTTGGTGCCAATACCATGCTGTTTTGGTTGCTGTTGCTCCATAGTATAGTTTAAGTTCTGGTGTAGTGATCCCACTGCTCACTTTTCTTGCTAAGGGTTGCTTTAACTATTCTGGGTCTCTTATTTTTCCTATGAATTTCATGACTGCTTTTTCTATTTCTATGAGAAATGTCATTGGGATTTTGATTGGAATTTCATTAAATCTGCATAATGTTTTTGGTAGTATGGTCATTTTGACAATATTAATTTTGCCTATCCAGGAACAAGGTAGATATTTCCATTTTCTAAGGTCTTCTTTAATTTCTTTCTTTAGCATTCTGTAGTTTTCATTGTAGAGGTCTTTCACCTCTTTTGTTAAGTTGATTCCCAAGTATTTTATTTTTTTGATACTATTGTAAATGGGGTAGTTTTCCTCGTTTCCCTTTCAGAAGATTTGACACTGATATACAGAAATGCCTCTGATTGATGGGTGTTGATTTTGTATCCTACTACTTTGCTGAATTCACTTGCTAGTTCTAGAAGTTTTCTGGTGGAATTTTTGGGTCTTCTACATATAGAATCATATCATTGTCAAATAGTACGAAATTTAGTTTTCCTTTACCTATCCTTATCCCTCTAATTTCTTTTGTCTAATTGCTGTGGCCAGTGTTTCAAGAACTATGTTAAGAAGTGGTGAAAGAGGGCTTCCCTGTCTTATTCCAGTTTTTAGAGGGAATGCTTTTAATTTTTCTCCATTTATAATGATGTTGGCCCGGGGCTTAGCATGGATAGCTTTTACGATGATGAGATATGTTCCTGTTATCCCTAGTTTTTCTAGTGTTTTGAACATGAAGGGATGCTGTTTTGTCAAATGCTTTTTCTGCACCCATTGAGATGATCATATAGTTCTTATCTTTAAGTCTATTGATATGATGAATTACATTTATTCATTTCCGTATGTTGAACCAACCTTACATCCCTGGAATGAACCTCACTTGACCATGGTGTACTATCTTTTTGATATGTTTTTGTATTCGGTTTGCCAGAACTTTATTGAGAATTTTTGCATCTATGTTCATTAGAGATATTGGTCTGAAGTTTTCTTTCTTTGATGTGTCTTTGCCTGGTTTTGGAATCAGGGTGATATTGCGTCATAGATTGAGTTTGGAAGTGCTCCCTCTTTTTCTTTCTTGAAACAAATTGAAGAGTATTGGTATTAGTTCTTCTTTAAAGGTCTTGTAGAACTTAGCTGGGTATCCATCCAGTCCTGGGCTTTTCTTGATTGGTAGGCATCTTCTATTTTGTCGCTTGAAACTGATCTGTTTAAATTTTGCTTATCATCCTGATTCAATTTGGGAAAATCATAGGACTCTAGAAATTTGTTGATGCCTTTAATATTTTCTATTTTATTGGAGTATAGATTTCAAAATAATTTCTAATTATTTTCTGTATTTCTGTAGTGTCTGTTGTGATGTTTCATTTTTCATCATGTATGATAGTAATTTGAGTTTTCTTTGTCCTGTTTGTTAGCATGGCTAAGGGTCTATCAATTTTATTTATTTTTTCAAAGAAGCAACTTTTTGTTGTGTCAATTTTTTCAATTCTTTTGTTTCAGTTTCATTGATTTCAGCTCTGATTTTAAGTATTTCCTGTCTTTTACTGCTTTTGGTGCAAATTTGTTCTTCTTTTTCTAGTACTTTGAGATGCAATGTTAAGTCATTTATTTGTTGACTTTTTCTTCTTTTAAGGAATGAACTCCATGCAATGAACTTTCCTCTTAGAACTGCCTTCATAGTGTCCTGGAGATTTTGATATGTTGTATTTGTATTCTCACCTCTAAAAATTTTGTAATCTTGTCCTTGATGTCTTCTGCAACCCATTGTTCTTTCAGTAGCATATTATTTAGTCTCCAGGTGTTGGAGTAGCTTTTATTTCTTATTTTATCATTGATTTCTAATTTCATTCCATTATGATCTGATAGAAAGCAGGATAGTATCTCTACTTTTTTATATTTGCTAAGAGTTGCTTTGTGACATATTATATGGTCTATTTTAGAGAAGGATCCATGTGCTGCTGAGAAGGAAGTGTATTTGCTCATTGAAGGATGAAATATTCTATATATGCCTGTTAAGTGTAAGTTATTGATTGTATTATTGAGTTCTATAGGTTCTTTGTTCAGCTTTTGTTTGGAAGATCTATCCATTGGTGAAAGAGGTGTGTTGAAGTCACCCAAATTTATTGTGTTGTGGTCTATTTGACTCTTGAACTTGAGAAGAGTGTGTTTGATGAATGTAGATGCTCCATTGTTTGTGGCATATCTATTTATAATTGTTAAGTCTTGTTGGTGCATGTTTCTCTTGAGCAGTATGTACTGTCCTTCTTTATCCCTTTTGATTAATTTTAGCTTGATGTCTACTTTATATGTTATGAGGATGGAAACCCCCGCTTGCTTCTGCAGTCCATGTGAGTGGTATGATTTTTCCCAACCTTTCACCTTCAGTTTGTGGATGTCTTTTCCTATGAGATGTGTCTCTTAGAGGCAGCATATTGTTGGCTCTTTTTTTTTTTTTTTTTTTTGATCCTTTGCTAGTCTATGTCTTTTGATTGGTGAGTTTAGGCCATTAACATTCAGGATTATTATTGAGACATGATTTGTATTCCCAGTCATTTTGGCTTATTTTTGGTATTTAACTTGACTTGGTTTCTCTTCTGATTAGATTTTCCTTTAGCAAAAAAGAATAAATACCTCCCTCTGCTGGTTTTCATTGTTTTTCATTTCCTCTTTGTGGTATATTTTGCCATGGATATTCTGTAGTGCAGGCTTTCTAGTTGTAAATTCTTTTAGCTTATGTTTATCATGCAAGGTTTTTATTTCATCATCAAATCTAAAGCTTAATTTTGCTGGATATAAGACTCTTGTCTTTCAGAGCTTGGTTTTTGTTGTTCCATGATTTTCTGGTTTGAGGGTCTGGGTTGAAAAATCTGCTGAGATACGAATTGGTCTCCCCCTATATTGATCTGATAGCTTTTTAGATTCTATCCTTATTCTGTATGCTAGGAATATTCATTATTATGTGCCTTGGTGTAGATCTGTTTTAATGTTGTACATTTGGTGTCCTGTAAGCCTCTTGCATTTGGTTTTCGAATTCATTCTTCATTACTTGGGAAATTTTCTGATATTATCTCTTTGAAGAGATTGTGGATTCCTTTGGTTTGAAATTCTGTGCCTTCCTCTATCCCAATAACTTTTAGATTTGGTATTTTGATGGTATCCCATAATTATTGGATGTTCTGTTCATGGTTTCTTACTATCTTCACTGTGTGGTCAACTTTATTTTCCAGATTGTATACTTGCTTTCATTATCTGATGTTTTTTCTTCCAAGTGATCTAGTCTATTGGTTATGTTTTCTATTGAGTTTTTTATTTGGTTTATTGTTTCCTTCATTTCAAGGATTTCTGACTGTTTTTTTTTTTCAGAATCTCTCTTTCTTGATGTCATCTTTTGCTCTCTGTATTTTCTCTCTTATCTCATTGTTGGAGTGATCAATTTTTGCCTGTATTTGCTCATTTAGGTCATTCTTTAATTCACAGATCATTTTAGTTATGAACCCTCTGAACTCCTTCTCTGACATTTCATCAACTTTTCTATTCATGTGTTCTGTTATTGTAGTATCCTGGTTTGTTTGAGGCACTTTCCTTCCTTGTTTTTTTCATGTTGTCTATGTGACTTCCTTTCTTGCAGTGTGGATCTGAGATATTATAGTTTCTACCCTATATTCTTGTAGTACCTGTGCAGATTGTCTATACCTCACCTTGATGTTGGGCTTCTAGACCCTACTAGTGTCCCTCAATGTATGCTACAGCAACTAAAGGTGGTGGTGGCAATAGCCGAGATAACTTGAGAAAATAATGGAGGTTCCCCAAGATGGATGCAATGTCTTACAGAGATGGGGTTGAAAGGGTGGGCCTTACACTGTCTTTGGGATGCCTGTTCTGAGATGCAGTTGCTTCTAGGCCCTGTCTGTTCTCAAAATGGTAGGGATTACTTCATGGGGAAAGCTATGGTAATGTCTGCAGTGTCCCAAGATGGGTTAGTCTTGGGCTTCCTGGAGGTGGCGAAATCGGACCTACCGTGAACCTAGGTCCCACCAGTGTGGGCCACACTGTGTGTTCTGCTGGTCAGAAGAGGTGGTTCTGTGCTGGAGCCTGAGCTCCAGTGGGTGTCTGCTGGTAATGGGATGGACCTTGAATAATTTTTTAAATGGTGTGTTTTACATCTCTGGGCAGGCAGATGATACCTAACATTATAGTTAGTAAGAACTTTAGATTTCAGCAGGTAACCCCCAACCTCAGAAGAGTTGATGTGAGATAACAGAACTGTGTTGTAAGGGGAAATGAGATAAATCAGTTTGTTTGTCCACAGGGTCCAGATCAGATCCAGAGAATAAGGATTTTAGGACTAGGTATGTAGCTCAGTGGTAGAGCACTTGCCTGGCATGCGCTAAGGTCCTGGGTTCCATCCCCATCATGGGGAAGGCAGGATTGGGGGACAGGAAAAAAAGAAGATAATTTTAATCTGAGTTAGGAGAACATATTTTAAAAAATAATAAGTGTATTTACATTAAATGGTTTTTTGGCCTTCTGTTATTTTAGTTGACCTATTGAGGTAATACTTTCATTTAAAAAATTAAAAGTATATTAAAATTACACAAGTAGTAAAAAGATGCATTCTTATAGAAAAGTGTCTGGCATTTAGCAGACCATCATCAAACATTTCCTCAATTAATAATTATTGAAAAAAAATGAAAGAAAATTTCCTTAATATGTCTCCCCAATCAAAATTCAATTTCTTTCCAATAAAAACTTCTATTTTGATTTTTATCCTTCCAGACATCTTTTAAATAATCGGATACAAATATATATAATTCCATAGAATTATGAAGCTTTATTTTATGTGAGGTTGACACTCCCCCCTTTTACACATATTGCCTTATACTTTGTATATTCTTTTTTATTTAAAATTACAATTTGGATCAGTCCTTTTATATAGTATTACTTAATTTTCTTCTACATAATTCTATACTATGTATAGTATTTACAGTATGTATACATATTTATACTATGTCATGTTATGTTAATAGACATGAGTTATTTCTGATTTAAATACTGTCAACTGAAACATCAGGTATTGAAAAATTTGAGGGTGGCAAAACTTGATTATTGTCTTAAAATATATAATTTGGGCATAGAAAATTTCTATTTGGTAGGGTTATGGAGAATTACATAGGTAATAAAGGTACTTAGTACTCAGGGAACCTTTAATAAATGAATCATCTCCCTTCCCCCATCTTTCCTTAAATTATTTGTATGAGGGTAGGATTGAAAGAATATGGTAATGTGATTGCTCATATTCTCATTTTTATCTTCCGCAATATGTTATTTGTATTGCTTACTTAATTTTTAATACTCAGTCTGAAGGATATTGAAGGTGATGACTTAGTCCCTATTTTCCTCATTGCTCTTTAATGATTGGCTTCATGAGAAAAATGTTATTGACAAACATCAGTTTTCATCTACTGTATGCTTGGCACAATGGGAATAAAATGAAAAGATGATTTCTATATATAAAAATATTATAAATTTGTGGGAAAGACAGACACAGGAATTAATAAATACTGAATAGTATAATAGGAGCTTGAGTAAGTCAAGGGTAGAAACAACTAACTTTGGTGTAGTCGGGGAGCATTTTCATTGAGTAGGTGATAGTTGAGATAGAACCTTAAAGGTTTATTAATATTTCACTGAACAGACAAAGGAAAAGAGGTTATGGACAGAGTAATAGAAAGCACGGAGAAGTGAAAAAAAAAACTATGGTACTCTTTATTTTGTCTTTAAGGCAATACGAGAAGTATTTATGTTCAGAGAGTAATTGGAAGTAAGAAAAGGCCACTTGAATCTATTAAAAACTGATTAGGGATGACTATAAATTCTGGGAAAAAACCACAAAATTACTATCTGAAGGCACTGTAAAGCAACTTAAAAGCAGGCTTAATCACGAGAGGACATGACAGTAGAAAATGGATGGAGGGAAACTTGGTATGTTTGTCATTTTTAAGGTTTGTTGTATGAGGGCAGGCTCCGGTTCTGTGTCAGACAAGTTAATAAAACTCTGATAGGAAAAAAACCAACATTCTTTCTGGCCTGGAAAACCAAAAAAGCAGATTTCAGGTAACCATAGCTTCTCAGAAGTAAGGGGGTAATCCTGGAGAGTAAAGAGCTACAGCAGGAGACTGTCAACATCTATGTACAAACTTTGTCTAAATCTCTGACTGATCCCCAAACCAATGCACACACAGGACAGGCTTCAAACAGCTTGGACAAGCCTAAGGGACTAAGCAAATATTTGAGCTGCTGTGAGCTGCAGGTGAGGTAGAATATTCAGTTTGGGTCTTTGCAAGTAAGCTTCTTGCTGAAATAACAGCAACACTCCTTATAGGACTATAAAAGAATCCAGAGTCTCCACATTATAATTCAAAATTTTTCAACATATGACTGACTAAAAAATGTGAAACCAAACAAAATAGAACTCAGAACATCTCAGTGGGGGATTGCGGGGAGGCTATAAACAAGGAGCTAAATGGGAACTTAAAACTGAAAAAAAATATAAACTAAGAAAATTATTTGAGGGGACAGTCAGTAGAATAGAGATGACAGAAGAAAATATCAGTTCATTGAAGATAGAACAATAGAAGTTGTCCAATTTAAAGATCAGAAAGAAAAACATTAGAAACTGTGAATATAGTATTAGGGATATGTGGGACAATATTGAAAGGTCTAACATTGGAGTCCCAGAAAATAAAGAATGATATGGGGACAGGAAAAAAAGAATTTGAAGAAATAATGACATCAAATTCCCCAAATTTGGTGTAAGACACAAATTTACAGATTTAAGAAATTCAGGGAACTCCAAGTGAGATAAATTCAAAGAAGAGCACAACTACTATCTAGGCATAGGCAAAGGTTTTGTGTTTTTTTTTTTTTGGTAAGGATCAAGAAAAAAGAGAACATAACTTACCAAAAAAAAAAAAAAAGAATGTGGCATCTAATACACAATGGAGTACTACGCAGCAATAAAAAGTGACAAAATCATAGAATTTGCAGGGAAATGGATGGCATTAGAGCAGATTATGCTAAGCGAAGCTAGCCAATCCTTAATAAAGAGAGCAACTAAGAACAGAACAGGGAGGAAGAGCATGAGGAAAAGATTAACATTAAACAAAGACGAGTGGGGGGAGAGAAAGGGAGAGAGAAGGGAAAGCATATGGAAATGGTAGGAGACCCTCAATGTTACACAAAATTACATAGAAGAGGATGTGAGGGGAAAGGGTGGGGAAACAAGGGAGAGAATTGAACAACAGCAGATGAGGTAGAGAGGGATGATGGGAGGGGAGGGGAGGGGGGATAGTAGGGGAAAGGAAAGGTAGCAGAATACAACAGTCACTAATATGCCATTATGTAAAAATGTGAGTGTGTAACCGATGTGATTCTGCAATTTGTATTTGGGGTAAAAATGGGAGTTCATAACCCAATTGAGTCAAATGTATGAAAGATGATATGTCATGAGCTTTGTAATGTTTTGAACAACCAATAAAAATATAAAGAAAAATATATATATATATATATATAAAATAAAGACATTGTGTCCCCTATAACTAAAAAATAAATATTTAAAAAAAAAAGAATGAAGGAGAGGAGTTGGGAGTATTGCTCAGTGATAGAGCACCTGCCTTACATGTGCAAGGATCTGGATTTGATCCCTAGCTCCATTAAAGAAAGAAAGAAAGAAAAAAAAAGAATGGAAGATGAATAATCACTATAGATTTGATACAACATGAAACAAAAAACCTAAGTAGCAATGTACTATGCAAGAAATTAAATTTGTTAATTAAGAAATAAAAGTTTCTATCAAGGGGATTATAAACCCAAGTGATTTCACTGGTGAATTCTATCAAACATTTAAGCAATAACACCAGTCTTACAAAAACTCTTTCAAAAAATTAAAGAAGAATTCTAACCTCATTTTATGAGGCCACCAGCATTCACCCTAATACCAAACTTGAAAAAAATTACAAAAAAGGTTAATTACAAATATCCTTTATGGTTATAGATGCAAAATACTTTTTAACAATTATCAGCTAATTAAATTTGGCAATCTAAAAAAAGTATAATATATCATGACCAGTAAGATTTAGTCTATAAATGAAAAGTCTAACATGTGTAAAATTTCACTATTACCAGCATAAATGAAAAAATTATTTGATAATTTCAATAAATATAGAAAAAGCATTTGACAACCCGAGTTCATAATTAAAATTCCAAGAAAACTAGAAATAGAATAAAACATCCTTAATTTGAAAAGGGCATTTGTGGTAAACCTAAAACTAACATCATGTATGATAGTGAATTATTTAATATTGAAAATATTGAATTCTTTTTTCCTATGATGGAAACAAGATAATTAATGTTCATGCCCCCTCATCCCACCTGTAGGTCCTATCCATTGAAATGAGGCAAAGCAAATAATAATAAGCATAAGAATATGAAAGGGTAAAACTACATGCTTTTGGCAAGGTCCTGTGATAAAAGGTTGGTAGCTTGTATTTTAATTTAGTCAATGGGTGGAAATTGAAATTTCATGGCAAAAAATGAGAAAAATTACTTCCCTTTTGACTTAGTCTTAAAAATTAAAACAAAATTAGTAAAAGGTGTATATAATTTGCAGTATTCATATGTGATTCTAACTATGTATCAATTTTTGGAAGAATAAAGTTGTTTTTTAAGAGTAATTTTCAGATCAAAAGTTGTAATAGCATAGTCATTTTTGATATTCTAGTACCATCACCACAAAGGTCATTTTTGTAAAGATTATATCATAAGGACATTGCCTAATCTTTTTACATTCAAATAATTCTCTTTTGAATAATCTACCATATCATGTATCATTTCTGTCAAATTTTGGTTCTTTGGTTTTTTTAATCTGATCTAACTGCCAATTATTTATTTTCAGTAATTAGATCTTTTCTACAATACTACATTTCTATATTTATTGAAATCTTGCAACTTTTACAATGTTCGTGATTTCATTTTGCAGTTCCTTAACGTTTTAATTTTGAATATTGGTTATAACAATACTGAATAATGCAACATGTAGGAGTTGGTTGGCTTGATTTTTAATTTTGTAAGACATAAATTATCTGGCTGTTATTTAGTAGCCCTATGCTTATGTGCACTTCAGCCAGTCTTTGGGAATGAAATCCAGGTATTAATGTATTTTTAAAATTTGTTCTTTTTAGATATAAGTGACAGTAGAATGTATTTTGACATATTGTATATACACGGAGCAAAATTCCCATTCTTGTGGTTGTACATTTATGTGGAGTTTCACTGGTTGTGTATTAATTTACAGACAAAGGAAAGTTATGCCTTATTCATTCTACTGTCTTTTCTATTCAGGTATCAATATTTTTGAAGTTCTTCATGTTACTTCATTATGCAGACAAGTTTGAAACCACTGAGCAGTGATTTTCAAAAACACAGACATTGATCCCAATGAGTAAGATACATGATAAATTAATCTGTGAGGGATATTTGAATGAAGACTAGAATAACCTTATACATGATAAATTCATTAGTGAACATTTTTAGATTCTCATGACTTTCACTTCCTATGTAATTTTGGAAACTTACATGATCAATATTTAGATAATAAGAGAATCTCCTAAATTCATTGAGTGTCATATAGGAATGGGCCAAGAAATACAGTGGTAAACTAAAATGCATGATGTCCTTTTATCTAGGAGTTTATAATCCAAAGAGAACAAAGGCATTAAGTAAATATTTGGTTTTAAGATAATGAATATTATGAAAGAAAAGGAAAATATAACCAGGATTAAGGATGGTGACAAGACCCGGCATTAGTGGTATGAAAGCTGAGACCTAAATGATGAGTAGGAGATAATTTGATGAAAAGGAGACTCTGAGGGAACAGTGTTTTTGTAGGCCATAAATTGAGAAGAAGCTTTCAAGCCCTAGGAGCAGAAATCAGGCAAATGTAACTAGAGAATAATCAACAGAGAACAGTTGGAGAAGATCAAGTCTTCTGCTGCTGAGTGTATGCATAGGTGCCAAGAAGTGAAATGAGAAAGACAGTTTGGAATCAGATTATTAATAACTATTGTATCCGTACTAAGGAATCTATATTTTGTAGGTTATGGGTAAATGACTAAGGTTTTTAATTAAGCAGGAGATTGAGGTAATTAGATTTTTGTTTTAGGACATCTCAGGACTCCCTCCCCCAACCCTATACTCCCAAACAAGGAAAGCGAACTTCTGAATTTCCTGACTTGTAGTAATATTACTAAAGTTGAATAGACTTCTCCAATTCTCATTATTCTCCTACTTTCTAAGCTAAATGGAAAACTACATGTATGAGAAGAAAAAATCTCCACTAGTATTCCTCAAGAGCCATATGCATATCAATACAAGCAATCTTATGTGTTTTAGATTTTGACAAAGATAGCTTTGAAGTAAGGCCAGAGACTTGAGAGCCATACTCAAGGGTTTGATCTGAAGAACAATATGGCTCCAGATACTACAGATCTCTGGACATATGAAAGTGGCTAAAGGCAATTCAAAAGCAACAAACATGAAACTGTCCTTATAGTTGGAATGACTGTGTTAGCTAGTAGGAGAGGAAAAAAAATAAATAAGTAAAAACCCCACAAAATTTTAATTAAATAATGTTTTACATATTTTTCCTTTGGACTCAATTCAGTCACAAATGAAATAGCAGTTGCCTGGGATTTCCACAGCATTAATTAATTCAAAAGAGCAAAAAATGAATCAAAACCAGGAACTTATTTATTATTCCCTTCTTTCCTTTAAGCATCATGAAAAACTCAGAGTCTCCTGTGATTGCAGGAGTTTGCATTTCTAAGACCTGGATAATCCAATTTAAAATGGATTAAAATCTGCTCACAAACATAATAATAAAGGGAAGATATTTGTTTTAATTTATTTTTTCTTCACTTTTTTTGTTTAGAGAAAGTTTAAATTTTAAGTGATGTAAATAAAACTTGAAAATAAAGACACACTAAGAGTAAACCACATCTAAAGAGCATTTTTGTTTGTTTTCCAAGGATAAGATGCACTTTAGAAAATAATTTACAGGCATGATTTAGACTTACCCTTTTTATTACAAAACATAGATACATCTTTTATTTAAAATGGTGTCTATTGCTTTTAACCCCTGACAATTGGAGTCCAAAAAAAAAAAAAAAAAAAAAAAATTCATGACATTCATGCATTAATGTCCTAGTCAATTAGTAGTTT
>NW_026000174.1:28930313-28955260 GCF_001458135.2 Marmota marmota marmota | reverse complement strand
TTTTTTTTTTTTTTTTTTTTTTTTTTTTTTAGCTGAAAAAGTCCTCTGGGATCTGCTGTGTAGCTCTCTAGCATGTTCTCTATTAATTGTACATGGTATTTAGAGGGACAATTCCAAGGAGAAATACATGCTACAGATCAGAAAGAAGAAATTTTGCCATAGGTTGATTTCTTATATTTTAGATTGCTTTCTGAGCTGCTACCCTTTCTTTCTTTCCTTTTCATCTGTTCAGTGTCAGTGATTACATGGTAATAGCTAAATTTGCCTAAAGCATTTTAATTTGTATTTTAGAAGGTAAAAAGGTGCATTTCATTTATGACTACGTCTTGAAATTTCTCCATTTTATCTGTTTATTTTGCTGTTTGCCTAGAGTTGTTTAAATATTTTCTACCCTAAAAAAGAGGGTGTGTCAGAATTGTTGCAAGCAAAGATAGAGGTAATCATATGTGGTTCATGTTATAAACTTTGTGTTGATGTTGACTGCTATTTAAAATAGCACATCTACTTTTAGCAGTCTTTCAAGTGAATTTATTGTGCAACAATTAATGTTCTTCACAATAGTTACAATTTTGTAAACCTTTATTATTTCAGGAGCAATGTGGGTTATTTGAAAAAGGGACTCTAATAATAGAGAATGAGTTAATCTGTTATATACTCATGCATTTTTTAGATTTTTAGACTTTTTTAAGAGTTAACCTTATTTTTACAATTTAACTATACATTCTAATTTTCTAAACACTTTGTTGTTCAGAAAATACAGAAAAATTAAGGAGGATAATTAAAATCACCTATAGTTTCATTACCAGAAAAGGTCCCTATTTATATTTTGGTGTAATGTAACATAGTTGAGATTACATCCTATACAGATTTTTCAGTTTAATTTCTTAGCAGCTTGTCTTGGTGGCTCAGAGTTATCACTATGAACATCCAATTCCTGAGCTGTGTCTAGAGTTGAGGGGCTGCTAGGTTTAATCGTCTGTATATTGAGTGACTGGCAAACTTCTGTGCTTTTTGGATTCTTGTGGTTGCATTTTGAGTTTCCTGTCTTGGCCTTTGTACTTCTCTGTAATTCGTGTTTTGACAGTTAGCAAGATCAATTCTCCTCCTGTACTCTCATAAGCTGCTACTTCTATTTGAATATGGTCTGTTGAATTAGATAAGAACAGGGGGGAATTAATGTTTTATTGAGCTTCTTTTTTGTTATATAGCACTAATGTAGGAGCTTTCCCATAAGTTAGCATTTACTTTTCAATTCTTGAATTGTTACTTGTTTTGGAATAGCAAAGAGCAATTATTGAGCACTCTGTATATGCTAGGCACTGTGCTGAGAACTTTACATGTCTTCTGGATTTATTTTTACAACATTCTGGCAAGGTGTGGACTATTATACAAATAAAAATACTTAGAGAAGTTGAGTAATTTGCCCAAGATCATATTATTTGAAAGTGGTAGAATCAGAATTTGAACTCAGGTATGCTTCTCAAATAATTATAAGTGCTACAGTTATATTTAAGAGTAAATAGATTCTGAACTGAGAAATTATTTAAAAAATTAAATAATGGTTAATGTATTACCTTGATTTGGATTTTGCTTCTTTTCAAATTCTCACCATTGCTTTATTATAGGGATGCTGTTGTATAAAGGATCTATGGAAAAATATAGTGTTATAAATGTAGAAGAGCCTAGGGATTCAATATTTGAACCAAACTTATTCTAATAGAAGGAATTTAAAATAATTTACCAAGGAAGAAACAATTCTTGTTACTATTAAATAAACTTCTTTTTTTGTAATTCATAGAATCATGAGTGCATTCTTTGTTTAATTTCTTATCTCAAAGGATACTGATTTATGAATTTGTGAAGAAGTTAGTACAGTAATTAGTCAAAACACCATTGTATTGATTTTAATATCCATAACTATATTTCTCAGGGAAACAGGTAATTAATTATACATGAAACAAAGGGGGCAGTTTCAAGAAGCAAAAATCTCAAATAGGGTCTTTTACAGTGGTTTAGAGATTAAGTGACAGTTAAGAGATTGATATTTAAAGTTAATCTACCTATGTTCAAATCCTGATTCTGCCATTACTAGTACAACCTCAGGTAAATTAATGTCTTTGTGACTAGTTTCTCAAATGTAAAGTGGGGACTGTGATAGTAAAATTTACATAATAATATCTACTCCTAAATGGGTTGTATGTTTCTAGGACTAAATGAGTTAATGTATGTAAAACAATGAGAATAAGCTTAATTGCATAATAAATGATTTACAAGTGTTATTATTATTCTAATTTGAATTTTAAACCATTTTTCAAAACTCAAATCTTTGTTATAAACATAATTTGTTTTTTGTTTCACACATAACCAATAGTATATTTCATTATTCTTTCTTCCTTTTCTTAAGATGTACTATAAAGTTGACACTGATATCATGTTGAATTCTGTAACTTCATTTTACGTCTATTTCTTGGACCCAAGCACAGAAAATTTTTAAATTGCTCTATTTTATTCAGAATGGACACAAATTGCTGGTGAAGTATCAAATATTGTATCTCTTTACCTTCAGATAATTTCCCCCCATCTTAGAAGATTTTTCTCTTTTGAAACTGTGCTGCAAACAGGGTAACAGTGCAGTTCTGTTCAACAGTTGACTTTATGTTGAATGTGCATTGGTTGGTATCCTATAATAGTGAGCATCACGTGTTCATTTGCTATTTTATTATTGAAAGAAAATTGCAAAGAGCAATTTATCCCCCCATCCCTACTGTGATGTGCATGTGCAAAACAAAGATAAAAGTTATGTTTTCTTCGTGGAAGGGTGTGGGGGTAGAGGATGATTTCAATTAGAAATAATGACAGCACTAGAAGCTGCCAATGAAGAAACTGTGGCTACCAAAGGAAAAGAGAAGTTAATTCCTGAAGTAGAGGTATTTGATTAAACCTTTAGGATGTTCTTTATGTGTATAGGTGTCATGTATGTTGCTGTTTATGAGCTAATGTAACAGAACACATAGCATTCACCATGTGTTCTTTCCAGGGTTATTGCAAGATGTTCTCTGGCTGTTTTGATGATGGTTGGGAGAGAAGCAACCCTGAGATATCCAGAGAGCTTGCAGTTAATAAGTAAAATAAAAAAGTATTTTGATAGGCAAAGACTTTTGCTTTTTAAGACTTTTGTTTTTCTTTTATAATGACCAACTGTGAGAACTGGCTTATTATAATAGTGATTTATTATTTTGGTTAATAATGTTGACTTAGAGAAAAAAATTAGCAGACTCTTATTAGAATATATAATGCTTTTTTTTTCATTACCTTAACAAACATATTTGGAAATAGCATACCACCTTGGTATCACTCACTCTCAGGTAATTTTATGTTTAAGTATTTATTTTTAAAATTTAGCATTGTGTCTGTGTGTACCTGTACACATATGTGTGGGTATATGTTTGGGTTGGAGCAGAGCTGGTGACAGCACATGAAATTTTAAGGGGTTGAAAAGTCAGTGAAAGTTGATGTAGGGGATTGGAATTCTGCACTGAAAAATAAAAGGTTTCAAATATGTTTTCTCCCTCAGTGGGAAAAATGAAACCTACCGTATTAGGAATATTTCTATTAAGAGTATGTAAAAACATAATATTAAAAATTATAAGGACGAACAAACATTTTAGAGACAGAAAAAGAAAATGTATATGGTTTTGAAAAGTGAAGCACTTTTTTAAAAACATAATTTCAAGCATAGAGTCCAATTGGGATAAAATTTTAAAAGAGCAGGCTGTGCCATTTATAGATTACAACACTTCTAATTTTCTCAGTGTTACAAAGTGTTATTTTGATAAAGAATTTGTTGATGCTATATCAGTTTCTCCATGTGGAGAAGTGCTGTTGGGTGATTAGTTAGGCTTGAGGCTTGCAGCCAAAATTCAAAAATTTGGTTTCCAGTTTGCAATAGGAAAAAGCTGCTAAGTTTTCCTGAGCCTTGATTTCCTATAAAAGAAATCCTTCACTATCAAGGAGGTCAGCTCATTTTCTTCTTTTGCTTTCCTTCTTTTAAATTTATTTATTTTTTGTCTCATATTATTCCCATCTTCACCTATGGTTAATTAAATAAATACTATTGTTGAAGGTACTTCAAGTTTTTTATTAATTTTGTAACATGAAAATTCTTTACATTTGCATAAATTTCTACTATAACTTTAAAGCTGAAGAATCTACTTTTTTTTTTACTGCAAGCTTAAAATCAAGGAATCTAAAATTTGGAGAAATTATTTGATTTGCTCAGGATTACATGTTTAGGAATCAGGGGTAGAACTTTTAGCAATGCCACGCTGACAAATAATTGATATCTGTTCTTTATTTTTGTCTTTCAGTGTTGATTACCAGTCTCAGCATATTCATTTTTATCAACGGTTGAGTCACTTTGCAATTGTCTTATTTTAGTACATCTACCTATCTGCTAGTAGATGGACTCAAATAAATATGACTTGCCTGATTGCTTTTTAAACCTCATTTGCAGTTTGATGTAGTTAGTATACTTAAGTTTTCCTCACTTTAAAGTTTCTGATTAGACAGAATATACTAATACATTCCTTAGGAAAACCTCTATTTTTTGGTATCTGTTTTGGCAATGTGAAGTCAATATGTTATTTTCTACTTTTAGTCATTATTATGGGCTTGTTAAACAATTATGTGATAGAATGGGTTTAGAGAAAATCGCAATATATATAGTCTTTCTCTTTCCTTTTCTTTCTCATTGGGAAAAAAAACTGTGATTATTGTAGAAAATCAAGAACTATAAAAATATAATTTTTAAATTTCAATCTTCAATATTTTGATGTGTGATATGCAGTTAGGATTTAAAGAACCAATTATTCCAACCATAATACTAATGTTATGCATTTTCAGATATAATTCTCATAGATTAAATTCTCAGATATATTTGGTTCTGTTTTTTACCTTCTTTTATTTAATTGATCTGCCTATTCATTTGGCAAACTTTGTGTGTGTGTGTGTGTGTGTGTGTGTGTGTGGCGCGCACGCGCGCGCGTGTGCTACTGAGTATTAGACCCAGGCCCTCCTACTTGCTGGACAAGTGCTGTATCACTGAGCTACACACCCCATTTCTAAAATTTCATTTGGGTTGTGACTTTTTTAACTGATGCATGCATGTATTTTGCATTATCATTTTATCATTTATTTATAATTTTAACTAGTCTACAATGTGTAGCTTCAGTAGGTACTCAATATATGTATTTGTTGAAGAAACATTGTATCAATATTAGCTATTTGAATATTAAGGAAATTTTTATTTTTTCTCTATTGTGGCAATTCTTTGGTGAACATATTTAACATATAAGTTTTTGAATATCACTGATTGCTTCACTGATTGATTTGAATAAATTCTTAGATATTTAAAATCTAGTTGAGTACTGTGGCTCATGCCTGTAGTCCCAGCTACTTGGGAGGCTGAGGCAGGAGGATCACTTGAGCTCAAGAGCTCAAATGCTCAAGAGTTAAGTAAAACAAAAACAAAACAAAACAATTCAAACAGTATTTTTAATGATTTTGATCCATACTGCCAAATTACATCCCTGAAAGAATGCATCAATTTATCCTCCTCCTAAGAGTTTGAAACATAGGGCCTTGATCATTTCTTGTTTGTCTCTCCATTGTAAATTGCAGTACCAATTTCTAATGAGTCTGAAATTAATAGTTCATGGTAAAAGAAACATTTTTGTTTTTTTAATTTTTTAAACGTTTGCAAAGTTTGAAGGAGGAAGAAAGTTCATCAAACTTACTGAATTTATAGTGCAACCATAGTTTCTGTGCTATAGATATTAAAATAACCAATGGCGATGTTATTCCACATACTTGGGCAAGTCACATGTTCAGGGGACCAGATGATGATAATAATAATGATAATAATAAAAAGAAAGCAATAGACATTATTTTAGGATAATGTCTTCAGGTGATTATTTTTCACATCTTAAATTGTTTTTTCTTCTTTGTACTATGAAATCACTTGTTATCTTCTGAGAAAAACATGCTGATTGCTTATGTAGTTTTCATGTCTTTTCATGATTAAAATATTTCACTTGGTATGAACGACCTCACTTCTGTGATCAGGTAGCAATTTTTTGGTGAAGGAGAAATTAATGCTTATTTCATTTTGTCTTTGCAAACTTGCAACCGAGATTTAAACAGAAAAGTAAATTAATATTCGAGTTTTGAGTTTTTGTACAGCAAGAAGCCAATAAATATCCTGGTTCCTTTAGTTTTATTGACCAATTTATTTGCTTTTTATTATTCCTTTTTGTTTCTCTTTTAATATAGTGTGTATATATATATACTTATAATCCCAGCAGCTTGCGAGGCTGAGGCAGGAGGATCACAAGTTCAAAGCCAGCCTCAGCAATTTAGTGAGGTCCTAAGCAACTTAGTGAGACCCTATTGCAAAATAAAATAAGAAGAAGAAGGAGGAGGAGGAGGAGGAGGAGGAGGAGGAGGAGGCGGCGGCTGGGGATTTGGCTCAGTGGCTAAGTGCCCTGGTACCAAAAAAAAAAAAAAAAAAAAAAAAATAGAATAGGTCTTAATCTTGATGGTATAGTTATTAAAAAGTGACATCTTCTTTGCCTAGAAACAAATATCATATTTAATAATTAACAACTTGACTTTTTTAAAATAAAAGATTACTTTGTAGATTGCTTTATGAGATTTAGCTTCCTGGAGAACTGGAGAAGCTCCCCTAAGTATTTCCTTCTTTTTTCATTTTCTTTTTGTCTTTTCTCCTCCTACTTTGTCCTTCTCCCTGTCTCTTCCCATCCTTTCATTTTCTTCTTCCTATCAAGGTTAAGTTTAGTGAATATTTAAAAAAGATACAACATTTAACATCTGGGATGTTGCATCATCAGCACTGTAGGTTTTCCCCATTTTCAACAGTTGCCTAGAGGTTTAAGTTGGTGCAGGGTCTGCAGAATGTAGTCAGGAGTTTCAGAGATGACCATGAGGAATTATTTCCTCATTTTCTTCACTTTAACCTCATATAGATCACATGAAACTCTTACTGTTAGTAATAGTGCTATGTTTTTAAAATCCAACTTTCATGTTTCCCCTTCCCATGTTCTTAGTACCTATCATTTGAATGACCACTTAAAGGCAAGAGTGTAAAGAGGCGTGGTTGAAGGATTTCATTTATAACTTTAGCTAACTCTATAAACATGCATGGATTGTGTCTTGAGGATTAGTACAACAATTTTCTAGTTCTGGGATGACATTCCCTTGGCAGCCAGTATGTTTCTACCCTGGATGCCTTTCTCTCTATTTCTACTCTCATATCTACTTCCATCCCTTCTCAGTCTTTTGGAATGCCAATTTATTCTAATATTGATTTTAGGCCAAAATAATTCAGAAGGTATAGATCCAGGCAGGAAAATATCACATTAGGTATACCAGAACTATAGATAAATTATTTGGGGTTACACAAATTAAAAAAAAATCCTATTTGCATTAACTCTTCAGTTGCCTCCATTACTGTGATCAAATAATATTCACCACTAGAAATAGGCAATTCTAGACTTTTAGTAAGTTCTTTAGGACTAAGGACATTTCTTTTCTATTTTCTGTACAATTCTTAGTACTTTTCAATTTATAAAACTGGATTCTAGTCTCATATTTTTAGTGTTTTGGAGTTTGGAAAACTGGGTTCTAATCCTAACTCTGGTACTAATTAGTAACCAGTTCTTCAAATTTGAACAAGTTGTTTAAGCTCTCTAGGCTTCACTTTGCTTTCCATTGTAGCAACCTCTGATTCAGTGAGGCAAATAGTTTAATCTCAGTTGGATTAACTTTGATCCAAGAGGAAGATGGCATTACCATGTTGGATCAGGTGTTAGAATATTAATTGGTGCAGTTTATAACATTTGAGAAGATTTTTGGAAATGTTAGTTAAAAATGGTGAACATTTCAATTTGTAAATTGATCTAATTATATTATTTATATATTATTCCTATTTCTCATGTAAAACCTAAGGGCAACAATTAGCTTTTGAAGTTCCAGTACTTATTTTGAAGTTTCATTCTTAAAATTACTAATAGTTTTAGTGTTGCATTAAGTTTGAGTTAAATTCTGTGATTTTTTACTATGGTAAAAAACAATGGATATAAAAGATGGAGACATAGTAATTACAAAAATAGAGAATGGAGAAAATGTGAATAAGAATATGAATATGAAAGGAATAAAAATAAATATGGTCATTCTTTTTAAGTATTTGTCTGACCTTTAAACATTATTTTATTTTCCAGTTTCTTAGATTTAGCAGGGACAAAGCATTACCCGAGAATAGAGGATACAGCATAGACTGTCTCAATTTATGACAGGGTATAATTCTTTTGGTATGTTAATTTGTTTTATTCTTTTGCATTGCAAAGAAACTCCTCAGTTGCTTTCTTTTTAAAAATACTTATTTTTAGTGGTAGTTGGATACAATACCTTTATAATATTTATTTATTTTTATATGGTGCTGAGGATCGAACCCAGGGCCTCGCATGTGCTAGGTGAGCACTCTACTGCTGAGCCACAACTCCAGCCCCTCCTCACTTGTTTTTGAATTTTTAATTATTTAAAATACTTTAATTGTCTTATGACACATGTTTAAGCAGAGGCTGGGAAATCAGTCTTTTAAAGTTTTAAAGAGAAAATGATGAAGATATTGATATAAAATTATAATTTATCTGCTTTAAAATGCATTCTACACTTTATATTTGACACATGACTTATAATGCTGTGAAAGTTAATTTTTGGAATTAGTTTGAGATGAATTGTCATAAGTTTACCTGAATATCCACTTAGAATGCAGAAATGTTAGAAAATTTGCAGGCCTGTGAATTAGTCATAGCAGAACTGAGAGTAGCTATGTGACATATTTAGTGAAGATTCTGATGAACTGAAAAAAAATTGAGTCCTGGACAATGAAAATATTCTGAATAGGCTTTACAGATATTTCTGATGTTTTTGGTAGGGAGTTTTCTAAGAGTAAATTCTCAGCTGTGTGAATATGCAGTCCAGGATGTTCCAAATTATGAAGAAATACAAAGGGAGGTCAGAAAAGGAAAGATCTGATTTTGTGATTTAAGTCCATATGATGTAGTATAGTTGTGTGAGATGATATCTATATAGAAGTTGGAGTAGTTGTTCTGAATTAAACATGAGTCAAAGCACAGTCCTGAGTATTTATTAAATATACCAATGGCTCAGTGGCTATATTAATCAAGATAAAGAGGTACATTCGCTCGCTCCTATCTTCCTTCTTTTCTTTTTCTTACCTTCCTTTCTTCCTGCCTTCATTCCTTTAGCATGGTTATGATTTAATAATATCTAATTTAATAATATCTAGGATATGTTATATGTATATTATGTATAAACATGCATATACTATATGTGCATTTATATAGTATATTCATTGCACACTTTCATTCTTAAGATTACAGTTAAGCACATATAAAACATAAAACCACAAACTGTTGCTATAAAAGTTGGGTAATTTCTTGGTCTGATTGTACTCTAGAAATTATAGAAACCCATCAATTAAATTCTTAGGTATAATATCATTTACTTCCAAGGTTCACTATTTCCAGAGCAGTAGGAGGAGATGTTGCAGATGACAAGAACTACCTAACAGTAAGATTTTAAATTTATTTGGGAGTGAATGAGCAAAACAAAGAAAGGAGTTAGACCTAAGGGAAAAGAACAAAGTATAAAAGGAAGAGTGGATTAAATATCTGTTTTGGGCATGTGTCTAGAATTTATTTCTTTATATGTTGTAGAAATACAGAACTTTGTATTATGATCTGTCTTTTGTGGTTCTTATTCTGCTTTTGAATAATGAAACTATGTTAGGGACATAAACTCAAAACAGTTTTATGATGAAATCTTATTTACTTTTTTTCACTGGTACTCAAGAGATGTTCACACATTCACATACTAACACGCTTTTGTGAATAACATTCTACAAAATAGTGTTTTAACCTCTTGATTTATACATCCACAATGAAACTACATTTGTGAAGTTATCAAAAAGTGGTTATATCAGTATACAAGCATGACAAATTTCAAATATAGTTACATTAACTAATGTGAGTTTTTATAGCATCAGGAAAAAATGAAATGCCTTCAAAGTGAGGGTTCATAGTAAATGAAAACATTTTATGTAGTAGAATCTTAAAGTTCTTCTCTGAGGATCAATTATTCCATCCAAGTATTTAGCAACTACTAGTAAATGTCAAATTTATTCAACTACTCCATCTCTGTCAACATTTTGAAGATTGTTGATGATGATCATCTTTGCCTTTATTTTAATTCTTCTGCAGTTCCCTTCCTGTGAAAGTCTAGTGTTTAAGCTTCTTGTGACCAGTGGTTAACTGTATACTTCCTTTGGGGTCAGTTATTGTCCTTACTTAGCTGGGTTTATCTTTGGGTGATCTTTTGGTGTAGTATCTTTTCCAACAAAGTTCCACTCTTAGTTGTCAACTCAAGATTTGCTTAGTGTTTTGTTCTCTCTTAAGAAGCAGACAGACGTGACTGGTCTCAATTTTAAACCCTGCCATCTGTCTCTACTTTCCCTCTGTTTTCTTTTCTTTATATGTCATTAATTTATCATTATTTATTTTCTGCTAGAAAATCCACTTATCTCTACTGTGCAATTTTAAAAAGGTCTTATACTTTATGGCAGGTTAGAATCACATAGTGTGATGAGGGGACAGAGCCAAGAAACTTGCTTTCCTTAAGTCCTGTATTATTTATTCTGGTCATCTTGAGTAACCTGACTTTAGAAATTTATATTTTTACTACATTTAATCATTAATCAATAAACTAATCAATTACTTATTAAAGTAAAAAAAAAGATTCTTGCCTTCAGTAAGCTTATAATATAAACCAGTGAAGGCAGTATAAAATGCTGAAAGCTTGCCATTCAACAAATATTAATGCCTTGTATAATAATAATAGCTAAGGTATACTGATGATTATGAACCAGGCACCATGCTAAAATGTTTTAGATATATTACATAATGAAATATTTTACATCATTTCTATGAGCTAAGTTTTAAAAAAATTTCATAGTTGTAGATGGACACAGTACCTTTATTTTATTTATTTATTTTTTATGTGATGTTGAGAATAGAACCCAGTGCCTCACATGTGCTAAGCAAGTGCTTTGCCACTGAGTTATGAGCCCAGCCTCTCTGAACTAAGTTTTATTATGATGATTTTTATAGTGAAAAATATGAGTCACAGAGGTCACTTGCCCAGGGTCACAGCATTAGTAGTATAGGGATTAATAAAACCAAGAAGGCTGACTCTTAAACATTATGCTAGAGAGCCCCCATATATAGTATGGTAGGATTATAGATTTGAGATTGATAGAAAAGCAAAAATAATTTTCATTACCAATAGAGTTTGTAATATAATTTTGCTTTTCAGAATAACATCAAGATCATGTATATATAGTATATATATGCATACACACATACAACATATGTTACACAGTATTTCTGTGTGTGAATATATTCACTTTTTCATTCATTTGTGCTTTGGAGTTTAGAGTTAAGTGTTTCCTGAGCACATATTATGTGCCAGCACCATCTGGGCATTGGAGATACATCGGTGAACAAAACAGAAATTCCTGACCTCAAAGAGCTTACATTCTAGTGGAGGGAAACAGGCAATATGTATAAAAGGGACCTCACCAAATAAGTTATTATGTCATAGCAAGTTGTATGAAAAATGCTGTGAAGAAAAAAAAGAAAGACAAAAAAGGAGGAATAAGAGGTGCTCAGGGTAGAGGTATGTCCAATTTAAAACAGGATGATCAGGAAAGGTTATCAATGAGATGAAATATTTTGCTCAAAGACTTGTAGTAATAGAAAGGGAACCAAGCAGATATCTGGGGGAAGAGTATTCCAGACAGAGGTAGCAGTCACTGAGAAGATTTTGAAGTGGAAATGTACTAGGCATGTTCAAGGAACAGGAATGACACAGGAGAGGGTAAAGAAAAGTGAGTGAAGGGGAAATGTTAGGAGATGAAGTCAGGAGGTAACAGGCCAGATTTAGTACAGACTTGTTAGTCATTGTGAGGATTTTTGCTTTTACTGTTTAGTTTGATGGGGAGCCATTGGAACATTTTGAGCAAATAAGTGATATGATCTGACTTATGTTTTTAAAAGGACCACTTTGATTGTTGCTAGGAACAAAATGTAAGGGCAAGAGAGTGGAAAAGGGTGACCACAGAGGCTGTAATCTAGGTGAGAGTTCTTGGTGGCTTGCAATAATAAGTGCAGGTGGTGAGAAGTATTTATGTTCTAAATATATATTGAAGGAAAAACAAATAAGATTTTCTTACAGACTGTATTAGGAAGATGAGAGAAAGAAGAGTCAAGAATGACTTGACTCAAGAATACAAGTAACAATAAATGTTGATAAGCTTGTGGGAAAAATTCACACTTATATATTGTTGGTGGGACTGCAAATTGGTGCAACCACTCTGGAAAGCAGTATGGAGAGTCCTCATAAAACTAGGAATGGAACCACCATTTGACCCATTTATCCCATTCCTTAGTATATATCATAAGGATTTCAAATCAGCATGCTACAGTGATGCAGCCACATCAATGTTTATAGCAACACAATTCACAATAGCTAATCTATGGAGCCGACCTAGATGCTCTGCCAGAAATTAATGGGTAAAGATGTTGTGGTATATGTACACAATGGGATATTACTCAGTCAAATGTCAAACTGACTTTATGACATTTGTCAGTAAATGGGTGGATCTGGAGACTGTCATGCTAAGTGAATTAAGCCAATTCCAAAAAACCAAAGGTCAGCTGTTTTTGCTGATATGTGGAAGCTAAACTACAATAAAGAGGGGAGGGGAAGAAGAGAGGAGGATTAGACAAAGGGAATGAAGGGAAGGGAAGATGGATAGGAATAGGAAAGACAGTAGAATGAATCAAACATAATTTTCCTATATACATATAAAAACACCTAAGTGAATCTCACCATCATGTACATCCACAAGAAGGGGTCCTAATTAGAATAAGATATGTCCCAGGCTTGTATAATTTTATCTAAATGGATTCTACTGTCATGCATAAAAAAACCAATAAAAATAAAGAACAAAGAGAGCTTATAAATAATTTTTGATTCTTTTCCTCAAAACAGTTATTAACTCAATGTTCTATATATTGAGATGAATTGGAATGCTCACAGTAAACACATATGTCAAAATTCAGTGAATGAACACTTGATTTGTGCATTTTATTACATGCATTTTTTAAAAAATAATTGAAACAAATATTAAAATATAATTAATAATATATAAGAAGAAATATTCAGGAAGAATTTTTGCATGTCTAAAAGTCACTTTGCAAAGCACCAGAAACACAAATGGATAGCTATATGATAAAGGAAGCATTGTAAAATTGTAATGGTAGAATCCAGGTGAGGGGATTTCATTCTATAAATCTTTAAAGTTTGCTATATAATTGAAAGTTTTCATAATAAAATGCTAGGGAAGACAGTCTGCAACTAAATACGACTAATTTTCAAAGTGTTTCTGTTTGGGGGAAAGTTTTTTTGTTCAATTTAAATTTAAAATTTTGTATAATTGGACTAATGACATATGAAATTAATGGAAATCTTGTATTCTGTTTCTCTAGAATTAATTTTAAAGGAGTTTTTATATTAAAATAACCAAGAATGATCTGAGAAACAACAACAAAAAAGAATGACTCAAGGTTTTTGGCTGAGAAGCTAAGGATGGAATTGCCATTAAGCAAGTTGGGAAAGGTTTGGAAGGAACAGATTTTAGAGGAAATATCAGGAACTCCGTTTAGACATGTTAAGTTTTAGATTTATGTTGGACACCCAAAAGGGCATTAGAGAGAAGGGGATTTAAGATGAAAATTTATGACTCTGAGAGAGGGTATGGGTATGAACATAGTGCAGCCTTCCCTTGGTATCTGTGGGGGATTGTTTCTAAGACACCCTGCAGATACCAAAGTCTGTGGATGCTTAAGTCCCTTATATAATAAAACAGTATAATTTTGGATATAACATATGCACAGCCTCCTGTGTATTTTCAATCATTTCTAGATTACTTATTATAGCTAGCAATGTAAATGTGATGTAAGTAGCTGCTGTATTGTTTAGGGAAAAATGGCAAGAAAAATGGTGTATATGTTTAGTAAAACCTTTGCAGGTCTACATTTTTAATCCATGATTGGTTGAATCTGTGTATGCAGAAACCATGGTCTGACAGTATTTCTGGATCTCAATCCAAAGATCTTTTTCTCATCCTTTGTGTATGATATTATAAAAAAAATCTGAATGATATTAAATTATGGGTGATGAAAATATAAATTTATACTCTTGTCAATATTTTTTTGTCTGCCCAAAGTACTATACTGTACCAAATACAGTCATATCCAATCAGAACAATGAATGCAAGTACTTAAAATGGGCGGGGTTTAATTGAAAGAATTTAAAAAATAATTTTAGTTGTCAATAAATGTTTATTTTATTTATATGTGGTGCTGAGAATCAAACACAGTGCCTCATGCATGCTAGGCAAGGACTCTACCACTGAGCCACAATCCCAGCTCTAATTGAAGGAATTTGTTGCACAGACATTGGAAGGTGAAAAAAGCAAAAGAGGAAGCTGAAATAACCCAAATATTAATAACTGTAAGGAGCAACGAGTCATGAGGTGAATGAAAAAAAAAAAAAAACCCTCAAAACAGGAGAAATTGTATTCCTTAAACCTGGGAGCGTAGAAAAGCTTGTAATTGGTGATTGGGCTTTTAGGGAGAGGATATGCTGTGTAACTGCTGCTCAGACCACTGAGGTGAATGTGGCATGGCTTATGCAATAATAATCACTGAGAGGATTGTGGCCAGCCGGTACTGATATTTCTGAGGGGCTTAGGCAACTGGTGTTGGGGGTGCTCCAATGGAAATTTGAAATGGTGCAATCGTAGTGTCTTTGCTGCTGCAGGAGCTAGAAAAAGGAAGTCTCTTTTCTCTTTCACAAGTCATTCTCATTGGCAGAACCTAACAGGAAGCCAGCTGACAATGAAACCTGGGAAATACAGTGCCACAGCATGGTAAAGCAGAGGACTGAAGTGTGACATAGGAGTCAAGAAAATTAGTCAATACTGGCACATTTTTTGTGAATATTAAGATATTAATAAAATCTGGAGATCTAATTTCATTGAGATGTTCAGTAAAGTGGTGCACTTTATATTTTAAGACATAGTGTTTTGATTATTAAAAAATGGGAAAAAGTATTCTGTGTTGAAGAGACAAGAACTGATTAATTTTAAGAAAATATTATTTTGCATTTTTTACAGTAACCATCCTAATGTTCATGAAATTGTACCTCTTTGTTTTGATTTGCCCAATGACAAATAATCTTGGTTATTTTTCACATTTATTGCCATTTGTATATGATCTTTGGAGACATATATATTCAAATCCTTTGCCCATTGATGAATTGGGTTGTTTTGTTGTTGTTGAATTGAAGCATTTGTCTATATATTATGGATATTAATATCTTGTTATGTGATATGTAAATATTCTCTTCCATTCTATGGGTTATCTTTTCAATCTGTTGATGATGTCCTTTGATGCACAAAATTTTTAATTGGATGAAGTTCAATTTATCTATTTTTATTTGTTACTTGTTCTAACTTAGTTATTTTTGTGTCATATCCAAGACATTTTTACAAATTTAGCGTCATCAAAATTTTCCTGTTTTCTTCAAAAAGTGTTATATTTTAGGTTTCAAGTTTAGTTTTTGGTCCATTTGAGCTTAACTTTTGTATTTAGTGTAAAGAGAAGGTTCAACTTCATTTTTTTTGTGTGTGTGTGAATGTACCCAGTTTTCCAAGAACTATTTCTAGAAATGACATCTCTTCACTTTTTAAATCTAATTTTTAATAAATCTAGATTTGAGGAAAAATGGACTAGACACTTCGAGTTTATAGCCAGTTTCTAGTATTAGTGTTCTTTTTGTTTTGTCTCTGTTGCTTGCTATATTCGTATAACATAATGAAAGTACTAGTTAAATGAAGAATTATTTGTGGTAGACAGAAGAATAAAATTGTTTTAGATTTAACACTTTTCGAGGAAAATTACTTATAAAGTGCATAGACTTTATGTTTGTGTACATATATTACTATGATATGCTAGATAATGATTTATTTTTATGCTAATATTGTGTTTAGTCTCTTGGATATTTTGGCCACTTTAACTTTTTATTCACATTGTTGTGACCATAAACTTTTAGAATTTGTTAATCACTCCTTTCATTTTATGGTGTATTTAAGCTGTGGTGTAATTAAGCTGAGGATGACATTAAAAGGTAAATTCCAAGGAGATTGGTAATTGCTGAAAAGAGTTATTTGGTAGAAATCTCACTTCACTGGACTATTCTCTCTCATCCTTTTGCCTCATACTATGGGTACACATTATTCTCTATAGTTTGAGAGCATGTTCTTTCCTTTAAGCCCCAGGGAAGAAAATGTGGTTGCATTGTGTCATAACTTTGTGAATGATGTGGGACATCAGTGGCATCATTAGGTATCTCAGTAGAAAGCTTATTGTCTCTTTTAGCTTGTGATGAATGTAGCATGCTGTGATGCAAGGTACATTTAAAATAGTGCTCTTTCTTTTGTTGTTCTTTCCTAGTTCTTATCTTGGGCCAAATGAAGAAGTGAAGGTATCTTCAGTCTGAAAGTGATAATTCCAATAAAAATGATAGTATACTTCAGATAAGAAACTTTACATCTGTTTCAGAAACAAAACAAAGCAAAACCAAAATCAGAACACACTTAGAGGCAAAATGTTCTTCAGCAAAAATTCAAACTAGGTTTCAAACTAAGGAGCTAGATTACAGATTCATAATTTCTTACTATTACACTTAAAAAGGCTTTGCTTTGGATAAACTAGTTATTCTAGAAAATGTCTGTTGCCTGCACTATCTATGTAAGTAGCCATCTTTAGAGGAATTTTTGAATATTTAATTTCTGCTTTCCCAATAGGGTCCATTCACTTTGATGAAGACCTGTAGGTGTTTTGAGTTTTCTGTGCTCTTGCACTTGTCCTTCACTTTTTGCACTTGGGTTACAAATTCATAACCTGGCACTCTCTGTTAAGTATCAAAAGAAATAAAAGAATCAGGGCTGCTGGAGAAGTAACTCCATGGTACAGTGCTTGTCCTGGGTTTGATCCTCAGCACATAAAGCAAAACAAATGAGAAAATTTGTAAATTATGACACTCATATACATAAGAAATGCTTCAGTGTTAAACAGTGATTCATTTTGCATAGTACATTTTCCTAGCAAATTTGAATTTAGTTCAATGCAGAATAAATTGTGATAGACTGTCAGGTAATTTGTCCTCCATGGCAGCCATTGAATAGTAAAACCTGGAGATTTGGACCTGGATATAAATCTTTGTCCTGCAATTTGATTATTGTAGCCTTTCTCAATATCAGTATTTTGTCTATAAATTGGGGGATACTATTATCTATACTGTTGTAGACTTGGAAGATTGTATCTTTACATCTCTTTCTCTAATTGAAATAGTTCTTTATGTTACAAAACCCAATTCTGTATGTGCTTTGATTCAATTGTATGTAGATAATTTTATAATTTGCTCCTTTTTTCAGGATATCGAGATGTAAAAAGAATAGGGAGCCCTTTCTAAACAGTCCCTGACAGCTGATTAAACATTGTATGGGAGATCTGGAAAACAGGAAAGATGGCAAATGAAATCCTGGTAGAGAGAATAGTCTAATCCCAAAGGACATTTTCAACAATAGTCTGGGCCCTATGCCTAGTACTTATAGGGGCCTAGGGTAAGAGACTCCTGCCCCTCACTGTACCATTCCCAGAATCTTATTCTTTAATGCTTGGCTTTATTAATAAAGTCATGGCCACTTGTTCAGCTCTGCATATGGTTGGTTGTGATTTCCAGCTGCCCTTTGGGTTAAAGTGTAAACAATGAGTAGATTGTTATATTCTCCTATTAAGCTTAAAGCTGTGATCTCATGTCTGTGCCACATATGTCTGCAACCAGAAATATATCCTTTTCCTGATCTCATGGAAGAGAAGCAGCACTGTGTTTGAAAAGAATCTGAATTCATTAGTCCAAGGCCTTTTTACTTTTCTTTTTATTCAAACCAAAGAACAAAATAAAGGCATAAAAAGTCATGAGCACCATCAATAGAATTTCAACATGACAACAAACAGCATAATATATTGTCAAGATGAACATGTAATCAAGTGAGTGAAATTTCTGTATATTTGGCATTTTCGTAGAAGACAACTGCAGGCAGCAATCCAACAATCCACAGTCAAAACGAAAGCATCACAACACTGGATTTCAAATAAACACAATTGTTGAACTGAGTGACTGAGAAAATACCCATTGACAGAACTGGTTCCTAAACTTTGGCTGGATTGCTAATATGCTGATCAATCAGCACCTAAATTTTTGTTGTATTATGTTGAATCAGGAATGTTATTTTTGTTGTTTTTTTTATAGTACAGATGTTTCAACTGTTTACATTGTGGGAATGCTAAAGAAAACCCTGAAATTCTAAATTCTCTAGAAGAGGAAATTTATGATTAATGATAATTGCCATTTTATATAATATGTCTATCTACATATGTATCTTTGTTTTTCCTTATTCTTCATAGTAATTCTATAGTGGTACTCTCCCCATTGATGAGAAACTGAGGATTAAGGAATTTGAGTAAGTTCAAGATCATAGAGGTTGGATTCATACCTGGAGTTATCTAACTTCAAATTTTTGACATTATTCCTGTGTCATAGTGCTTCTGCTCTTTACTACTGGTTCTACAAGATGGCTTTCTGGTTTCTGAAATACTTAATAATTTGGAGTAATAATCCTAATAGCTAATTGTACTACTTTTCATTTGTATGGTGTTTTATACTTTTAAAATTCATGTTATAGCTGTTAGCTCACGTGCTCTACCTGATTACCTTATATCAGCATAAATGTTTTACAGATGGATAAAATAAACCCAGAGAGGATAAGTGATTTCCCCCATGTCATACAATGTGTTAGTGATAGAACTAGAACAGTTTTACTGTTCTCAGTTTAGTACTCCAATTTAATGTCTAGCACTTCCCTAAGGAGGGACTGGCTTCAGAGTAGAAGAGCTGTGTAAGTGTAGCTTAAGAAAATCTCCCTTCAGCTAGGCCAGTAGGATGAGTCTTTCTTTGCCTGAAAATCCAAGTCTTTGGGCCACTTAACTCCTTTTTGGAAAAATTCACTTGGGAGGAGCTTGTCTTGCAAATCCTGAAATTTTTTTTAAGAAAAGACTATTAGGATAGGTTATTTTTGTTATGTGTAAAGCTTAGCAAATTCCTGCTGGGGTCATTTAGGCCAGGCTCTTGGTTTAGAAGCTGTTACAAATTGTCTAAATTGGGTGCAATGGTGCACACCTGTAACACCAAGGACTTGGGAGGCTGAAGCAGGAGGATCACAAGTTTGAGGCCATCCTCAGCAACTTAGTGATATCTTGACTCAAAATAAAACAGAAGGGGTGGGGAGGTATCTCAGTGTTGAGCACCCCTGTGTTCAATTCCCAGTACCACAAAGAAGAGAGAAAAGAAAAAGAAAAGAGAAAAAGAGAGAGAGAAAGAAAGAAAGAAAGAAAGAAAGAAAGAAAGAAAGAAAGAAAGAAAGAAAGCAAGCTTCTAGTTCTACTGGAATAGAGGGTTGGGGGAGGAGGAAAGTGAGCTTTGAAAAATAAAATATCCTTATAGTTAATTTGTTAAGTATTGTAATGTGGCAGTAGCATTATATACTTTCTAAGTGTTGGTGGAAATACAAAAATCATAACAAGTAGTTTCTTCCATTTAGGAACTTTGGAGAGACTATGTGGTACATGGGCTAGGTATGAGAAGACTTAGGCTTTAGTGCCAGATCTGCCATGAGTGAGCTGTGAAACTTTAAGCAAATTTTTACCCTTCTCTGTTTAGCCCTCATCTAAAAAGTGAGAGGGTAGTATTAGATAGCTAGATGATATACACATGAACCTTTATATTTAATTATTTTTATGTGATGCTGAAAATCAAACCCAGGGCCTCGCACATGCTAGGCAAGCACTCTACCACTGAGCCACAACCCCAGCCCAAGAACTAGATGATTTTTAATGGTACTTTTATCTGTCAACTCTTTCAAATCTTGTCTTAACCTCAGTTGAATGAAGTGAAGTGTTAAACTGTGTGGTTCTAATAGGTACATACATAAGCAAAGATGCAGAGACTCAATGTTGGGGAGCTCACTTTTGTTAACTGAGATTCTTAAAAATAAGATCTTAAACTATTATAGTGTAAAGTCAGTGTTTAGTTCTTAGCTCTACCATTTAATCATTTATTTAACCATAAGTCACTTATTTAACCAACATGTCTGTTTCTACATCCATAATATAGATTTTTATCTTCATTCACTTAAAAACCTTCCCTGAGCACCAAGCATCATGCTAGATCCTGATGCTATAAGGTGGTTTCTCTCCTTTTGGTGCTCAAGGTATCTAACCACCTGTGACATTTGCAATTTAATAATTTTTTTTCAAATTGTGTGAAATCATAAAATCTTAGACTTGGAAGATATCTTAGATGTGGTTTAATTTGGACTTAGGGTGCAAGTTTGTTAGGACTGAGACTTTATCTTGTTCACTGCCCTATGCCCAGAATTTAGAAGAGTGTCATACATATCCATATTTAAAGAATAAATTAATGAAAAAAGAATGTTAAGAAAAAATATATTTGGGCTAGGTAGAAATTTTAATATCTGGAACCACGTGTTTACATGTTAAATTGGTAATGTGCCAATGCTTATGGACTAGAGATGTGCACAGGGAAATCCTGTGTGACCATTTTCACGCTGACTACTTCTCCAATGAAATGGCTATGTATATGCATGTTGAAAAAGTTTTATATATTGCTTCTGAGAAAGAGTTTATATGCTTGTTGATCTCTGCTCCCCAGAAAATTATAGAACTTAGAAGTAGGCAATTTCCTTTACTATGTGACATAGAATTCTGTAGCCATAGCAAATTTTGGATAGATCCGCCGGTTCTTACTTTTTCTTCCCTCTTCATACCCTAGATCCCTCTTTTCCCTGACCATATATACAGCACAGCAGACAACGCTTCTGTACAATCTTACTATATTTTACTTTCCTCTGGAGAATAATCATGCTGTACTATAAGGGATAATTGCTGTATTTTCAGTGTTCTGTATTTTCTCTGTCTTTCCTTTTGCATTTTTTCTGCATAGAGTCATGGGACTTGTTTCTCATGTGTCCATGATACCACTATCTATGGTGGTACTGTGTTACAGTAATTGGTCCATGAGCTTCAGGGAGGAAAGGACTGAAGTTAGGCGATGGTAGTGATGGAGAGCAATCAGGAGAATTTTTTATTATTATTTCTTATTTTACTTTTAAAGGGGAAAACGTGGAGGTTCCTTAAAAGAGTGGGAGGGATGAGAGAGAGAGAGAGAGAGAGAGAGAGAGAGAGAGAGAGAGAGAGAGAGAGAAAATATGAGTCCTGCCCTAAAGCAAGGTTTGGCCATTGTCTGCTGCTATTATTGTTACTTTTCCCTCTCTGTAACAAAAGGGGATCATATTTCTCTTTTCTTCAAGAGAAATCACATGGTAAAAAGGAAGGAGCTTTGTTTCAGAGGACCTGAATTTTACTTCTGGATTCTCCACTTCCTAGTTAAATAACTATGAGAAGTTATTTTCTCTGAGCCTCCTTCATAGATACTGATTTTGTAGAGATGATAATACTACTGAGCTCACCAAATTCCTAAGAAATAATTTAAAGAATTAAGGCCTTGTGAATTTAAATCATGAATTTACATACAAACAAAAATCACTTACCTTTATTTTTTTAACATCTCTAAATTATTAGAAATTACTTGTTGCTTTTTTAAAGTGGAGCTGTATCTTGAATTTTTCTCCCTGACTTTTGCAACAACTTAATCAAAGTTTAAAAGTTTTGGAAATCAGCATTATCTTCTGAGTTTTCCTGGTGTCTTCATCAGGACATTTTTCTGACACTCTAAACAGCTGTTGTGTGTCAGTCCAGAGGTGGTTGCATTTTGCTAGCTCAGGCTTACATGATTCTGGTGTAGAGTTTCAGTGTCTTTGCTAACAATGGTTTCTCACTCTGAGGTATGCTATGTAATTTAGTGTGAGAGGAAGTTGGCTTGAATGCTTTATGAATCACAGAAACTTGTGCAAAAATAGCATACTTGGCACACTCCAATTTTTTTTAAAAGAGGAATATATCTTGATTTTTTTCTTCTTATTTTCCCAGCAGTTTTATATATGCCGCTCAGATTTTCTACTCTATGCAGACATACTCTTCTTTCTGTATCTTCTCTAGTGTTTATAGCAGAAATTAAGGGCAAGTTTTACCATTTTTTTAAGGTATGAGAGTTGTTTAATCTTGGAACAACATCTTTTGAGTGAAGATAGTATTATAAATTAGTCAAGGAAATGCTGACTTTGGAGTGAGACTATGTGGACTTGGACAAGTCACTTAACTTTTTTATTCCTGTTTCCTCTGCAAAATGGGGATAACAATAGTACCTACATCATTGGATTTCACACACACACACACACACACATTTCTATACATATATATGAGTTAGCTCTTATTATTATTATTGAAATCTTCCTACTGTTAGGTATATTAGAGTCAACATTTTTATTAAACCCTATTATATGCTGAAGTATCTATCAGGTATATTGGAGAAAACAAAGCAGTATGGCATAATTCTTGCCCCCTCCTTGAAACTGAGTTAAAAGTAAGATATATTTGGATGATATAGATTACCTGAGAACCTGCTGTGGGACACTTTCCTGAGTTGGCTAATTTGGGACATAGATCATTAACAAGAGAAAATGAACAAATACAAATCCATCTTGATGAAGTTAAATGCATGTCATACAACTAGTTGCAGTAAGAATGCAATGATAGACCAGTGTTTTCCTGAAAGAATTTTGTGGAGGAGGTAATGTTGAGCATTGAAGGTGAAATACGGAAACATAGAGATGGGTAAAAGGAGTAGGGATTAGGAATGTGCTCATCAAAATATAGTGGAAAGGGTATAGCTAAATGAACCTGGGCTTAACCTCTAATACTACCTGTGACTAGCTGTGTGACTTAGGAAAGTCAATTAACCTCCCAAAGCCTCAGTTTTCTCTTCTGTAAAATGGGGACAATGATGTTTACCTGTAAAAGCAACTAGCAAAGTTTGGCAACTAGTTAACATTTAGTAAGTGATATCATTGGCGTTCAGTATTATTGTTAAAAGCATGGGATTTAAAGTCTAACAAGACTGATTTTAAACTCTCTGTCCTGTTTACTAGTTATAATCATAGCTAAGTTGCTTAACCACTTCTGAACTTCACTTAGCTCATCTGAAAATGGAAGTCAGGAGGTTCATTGCAGAGTCACCTTGAAATTTAGTGAAGTACTATGAAGCATAAATAATGATCTTGGCACACATTATGACTCAAGACCATTTCACTGTTATGTTGTTATTTTTATTAGTGCAGCATCTCTCCTTTTCCCCAGATCTTTATCTGGTGATTATTCATATTCTTTCGTCCTTCCCTCTGTTCTTTTCATCAGGCTTCTTTCAATATTTATCACTGATAGTTGTAGAGACTGAAAACAGAGACTTGAAAGAATGTGGAGGTAGAGAGTAACTGGTTAGCACCACATGTCCAGCAGAACACCAAGGACAAGATAAGGAAAGAGCAGCTAAGCACACATAAATATAAATGGCAGGAGCATAAATATATATACAATCTTTTGGGTGAGTTATCGTTACTGATGCTACTAAAGATTTTTTTTCCTGAAGGGGAATTTAGATCGCACTACTCCCTTATTTAAATTTCCTCAGTAGTTTTCTATTTCCAGAGAATAAAATATAAACTATTTTGAACTATTCTAGCTACTATGAATTTCTTCTTCTTGGAATGTGTATCTTCATGCCTTTGCACATCCTATAATATCTCTTCCTTTCATTTCCACCAGACAAACCTCAACTCATACTTTAGGAACCAACTAATGGGACTTCTGCAATGCCTCTGATCCCTCCAAAATGAGTTATTTGCCCTTTCATCTGGGTTTCCACAATATATCTGTCTAGCACCTGATTACTTATATCACCTTGTAATGATTTATTTTCCATTATATTTCTTGCTAGTCTTTGAACTACAGATAGTCCCTCACTTAAAATGGCTCAACTTACGATTTTTTGACTTTACGATGGTACAAAGGTGATATATATTCAGTAGAAATCTTACTTCAAATTTTTATCTTCTTCTAGGCTAGTGATATGTGGCACAATGCTTTCTCATGCTGCGGCGTAGTGGGAAAGAGCTACAATTCCCACTCAGCCACACAATCACGGTGGTGAACTACCACCGTGTTCTATAGTGTACTGTATTGCAAAGTAGTGGTAGGCTAGGTGTATTAAATGCATTTTTGAATGATATTATTTTCAACTTATGAAGGATTTATCAGGATGTAACCATATCATAAAGCTAGCACCTGTAGTTGATATTACCGTCTTTTATGCCTGTGTATATTTGTCAGTAAGTATAGTATGTGACATGGAGCAGGTTTTTAGTAAATATTTGTAAGCTTAATGAAAGACAACATTAATAGAAGACACAAGACCCAGGGCTTCTGTGGTTTACTAGACAAAGTTATAGCATTTCTTCTATTAGGATTGCCTTAGAGTCTCTGCCTTAAAAGTATAGAATTTAAGTGTTACAAACATACTTTATTCTGTAGATAAATAATTCAGGCCAGAGAGGAGAGACTTATTTT
>NW_026000174.1:28889061-28927794 GCF_001458135.2 Marmota marmota marmota | reverse complement strand
GGGTGGGGGGGTTGGCAGTCAGTGGTTTCTTGTGATTTGGGAAGCTGTCAAAGGTGTTATGCCCTCGAGTTCTGAAGTTCTGGCTGATGTGGTAAGAGAAAGCCGGATTGAAGAGTGGAAGAGCAGCCACTTCATGTGAGTGATTTGTGCCTCTTTTAACTGTCACAGGTCTTAGCTGTGCTATTTTACCTTTTAATTTTTCTAACTTCAAAGCCTACCTGATTGGGTAGGATGATGGTGTGTTAGGGTAAGCTTATATTATGGTAATGAACTAATAACTTGAAAGGCATTTTTGCATGACATTTATAATCTTGCTAGGAAAATGTAATAGACTATTAGGAAAAAAAAGGTTTGATTTTCCTGGGGGTTAAAGATTCATACCTTCATTTGTAGTATTTCTGAGATTTTTAACATGTAATGATTTTTTCCTGTGTAATATAAGGTCCTAACTTTACTATTACCTGGAAAGAATAATATACTGCATACATGAATACTTTCAGAAAAATCAATCTTTCCAGCACACACTGCTAGTTTCTAATATATACTGCATATTATAAGGTATTTTATGTACTGTGGCAAGAGATACCTTCTCTAATGAAAATATTTAGTTATAAAAACATTTTAAAGAAATATACCTGACAAGCAGGCCACTGTGTAATTACTGATGTGTTTTTACTAAAGAATTTAAAATTATTAACGTTCACAAACTACTATAACTAAACAAGACTGGTATTGCTTTGAGTTTTGTAGTATTTAATGTTCTAAATATGTATTAAAAGTATTATTTATATAAAACTATAGTAAATCAAATCGACCTTTGGTGAGTGCATTAAAATAGTAATAAATTAATGCTTTTCAATTTACCATGTTTTATTTGTCATGTATTTCTCCTGCATTTTTCTGAGTAATACACACCCTGAGTTTGTTCCCTATCATGTCTGGCAAGGTTCAAAATATTTATTTGTTTTTTCCCTTATCCAGCTGTCATAGAAACCTTACTGTTTATGACTTTGGTCCTAAGGCAAGTTTATCTTGATTTTGGAACTTTCAGCTTCAAATAGTGCAAATAGTGATCTCAAGCTACATGTGAAGAATAGTGTTTGTCATTGTTCTGAGCTGTGATACAATTAAGAATACCTATTTTGTGATAATGAATGTACTAAAATATCAAACAGGCTAGTATATCTATAACTTCTCAAGTTGATTTTTTTTAAAGTAAATTGTGGTGAGAAGAAAACTGAAATTTCAATCTCTACTTGAGGATATTGGGATTCTTTAGCATACTATTAGAAATATGATTATAAACCTAAGTTATAAATGAAAAATGGTGTGAAACAAGTAACATTTTAGAACATTTAGTGTGGAGACTGGGATCACTATTGTGTCATGGAAAAGCAAACAATCAAGCTTTGAAAGGAATTCATGCATTTCTTAGGATATGGTAGCTTAGACATTTTATTTACTGTCGAACTAATTTAAGAACTGATAGCTATTTTAGTATACAGAAATGCTGCTTTTGTTTAAAAATTATTTCTGAGCAAATGGGCTACAGTCTCCAAATTCTTGGACTGTTTTGGTTGAAAATCAAGAGAAGAGGTTAATAACAGGAAGTCTGGAAGGATATCTAGAGTCCAGGACTCTGTTATCCTTTGAAACACAGTTCTCATCAGCAGATTCTGTATGTTCTAGGCTTTCCTGTGTGAAGAGTGATTCTCTCTCATCTCTACCTCTTTTTAGAACTAGTACCATAAATGTTTTTATCTTATGGTTTTATCCTGTTTGGCATGGTTCTAATCATTGGTCCATAAGCATTGGATCATGGGTCTATTGGAATTGAAAAACTTCTATTCCTTGGAACTTTGTGATTGGTAAAAATTCAGAATTTCTTTCTTGAAATATTTTAATTGATTTTTTAAAAAAAATAAATGACAGCAGAATGAATTATAATTCTTATTACACATACAGCACAATTTTTCATATCTCTGGTTGTATATAAAGTATATTGACACCAATTCGTGTTTTCATACATGTACTTTGGATAATGATGTCTATCACATTCCACCATCCTTGCTAATCCCCTGTTTTGAAATATTTTTATTTTTGTTTGTGTGAAATTATTTTTATGTGAGGTTTTATTTAAAGGAGTTTCATGTTTTTCATTAAAGACATTTGCTACATGCCTACCAAATACTGGGTACTTGCACATACATAATTTAATCTTTGAAGTGACTCATCAAGGTAGATGCATTGTCTCTAATTTTATGGATGGGGACATGGAGGTTCAATAAGTTAAGCCACTTCTCAAGCTCACAGACTTAGTAAATGAGTAGACTGATATTTAAATCCCTACTCCAAACCGTTCCATCACACTTTTCTTTCTGTCATTAGATTCTGTTATAAGATTAGTAGCAGTTTTCCAGCTCAAGGTACAGTTGATGCAAATAAAAATTTATCTTTGAAGAAATCTAAATATATAATAGATTAGGCATAATAATTATGTGTACATTTTTTAGAGGACTCTCAATTTTGGGAAATTGTGAGAGAGTGCTTATATGAGAAGAAGAATACCAGTGGATAAATAATGCAGATTTTTTTTTCTCATAACAAACACCATAGCTTGGGAAAACTAGACATTCTGTAGCTTGATAGGTGTGCAAATAGATACTTGGTAAAGAATCTTTTAGTATGCAAGACAGTGGGTAGTCATACTTGTCTTTTATAATGATAACTGAAACAATTCTGTGCAATGATTCATGGAAACAATTGGATTCTCATGTTCTCCTGGAGCTGTTTATGATAATATGTTACCAGCAAATGCAAGTGAGAAATTTAAAGCAAATAGCTATAAGGAAGGGAGGGAGTGGTGGAGAAAGCATAGAAAAAAATTCAAGATAACAGAACTTTAGTTATTCCCTAAACAAGATTGCTTAGTGTGTGTGTGTGTGTGTGTGTGTGTGTGTGTGTGTGTGTGTGTAGGGGAAATTTGGGTTGGTGGCAAAAACCTTTCTTTAGTTTTTATAGACAATTACAATTTATAAAAATTCATGTTCTTGTATTTGAGGCTTTTCTATTTATTTCTCCGGGAAGTTAGGGTATATGAAATGTTACATGGTAGATTTTAAGAGCATATATAAATTACTCTGCATTCCCTGAAACATTCTAGATGTATAGTGGGTTAAATACATATTGTTAAAGTTCCTTATCTTGTTTTCCCTTAAGGCTGTCCTTAATACCTACTTTTGTAGCAAAGCAGCTCTAATTGTGTGTGATGTGTCTGATACGGCTTCTCTTGCTAGAGCTGGAAGGTCATATTTGGATCTCATACTTCTCTAGGCCTTGAAATGAATGGACAGTGACATGTTTGTTTTATTTCACCATTTTCTGTTTAAGGATATAGTTAAATGTTGATCATCTAGGCTAATTAGAATAAAACACAACATGCTGGAGAATGCATCTATATTTAATACCCAACAAAAAAATTTACTGTATAAAAACCATAGTGAACCTCTAAGTCTTAAGGGCCAGTAGCTTTAACTACTTCCTCAACCAATTTTGCTGTCAGATATCCTAGAATGGGTCATATGAGTTGATTAGAGTATTACCTGATCCACATTCTTTTCTCTCTCTCCTTCCTTTCTCGGGTTGTTACCTGATAATTAGATGTCTCCAACTCTACAAGTGGAAATAAAGGAAAAATTAAAGATAACTAGTTCTGAATGAATGAGTATCTAAGAATATATAATTGGAATATTCAGAATAAAATTATACAAGAAGGGTAAAGTGCTTCAGATGTTAATTAAAAATAGCTAAAAATTTACTTAGTTTAGATTTCAGAAGCATGTGAGTCTAATACCATCTGCTTTGGGGTTAAACCACTGGAATTCAAATTCTGCCTTCTGTATTTACTAGGTATGACCTTAGGCAACTTTTTATTTTTTAATAAACAGTTTTTTCCTTAGTTTCCTTTAACAATAAACAGGGATAATGACATCTAATTGCTAGATATATATGTAGCAGTGCTTAGGCTGGTACTTTCTAAACATCTAGAGAAAACTGTGTATCTTTCCAACCAGTTCGCCAACATTCATCCATCCATCCATCTGTCCATCTGTTCAGCTGTTTATATTTTTAATGTTTTTGACAGCATTTATTCATGAATTTTTTGATGTTTAAAATGTAGTACATTTAAAATATGAATGAATTTAATGGGCCAGGAAATGTGGGAAGAGGAGACACTCTTTGAAAACTATTCACAGAGGTTTAGAAGCTTTTACTTTATATTGTCTTTCATGGGTACTTTTTTCTGGTTAAGTGTAATACCCTTAATTTATTTCTACTTACTCATCTAATAATGTTTAAATAACTAGGCAATATTTACTGAGTGTTTTCTTTGCACAAAACATTGTGTTAGCTACTGTGGGAATACAGAGAAGTATAGAGTTTTGTTTTCATCCTTGAAAAGTTTATAATCTGGCTGGGATTATTTTAAATTAAAATGACATCATACACTTTAAAAGATTATTTTGTGTATTAGCATTGAGTATTAAATATATGATATAAAAATAATTTATCAGAGTACTACCTAAATGGGATTAGAAAAAGGATGAATCATAGTTATGTAGAATAATCCCAGGTAGTTAGCTAGTGATAAGAAAGGAAGGTGAGGCCTAGGGCTATAACTCAGTGGTAAAGCATTTGCCTCCCACGTGTGAGGCACTGGGTTTGATCCTCAGCACCATATAAAAACAAAGATACTGTGTGTTCATCTACAACTAAAAAAATATTTTAAAAAAGAAAGGAAGGTGAAGAAAGAGTGGAAGAAACACAGTGATAAGAGAGCCTACATAGGAAAGGAAGGTGAGGAAATGGTGGAAGAAAGGAAGAACAGGTTGAGAAGCAGCAATAGGTCAGTTTGAGTATATCACTACAGTAGAAGTACAGTAGAAGGTCAGAGTGTATGCTGCTATAAAGTAAATTTGGAAAGATTGGTTGGATCTGGATGGAGGGCTTTGAATGTCAGGAGTTTGGACTTTATTCTTTCATCAGGGGAGAGCCACGGTTGGGTTGTGACCAGGACAGTACTTTGACAAAGGGAATTTCTACTTCCAGGATGGATTTGGAGTGGAGATGTTCAATTGAGATAAACTGATTTAAAATCTGCTGTAGTAGTTTAGGTATGAGGTGTAATAATGCTTTGTACTAAGATTGAGTATGAGTATGTTAAGAAGGATGAGCCTGAGAAACTATTAAGGAGGAACTGATGGAGCTTAATGATAGGCTGGCAATGAGGAGCAAGGATGAAAAAGAGAAGGGTGTAGTGTTTGTGTTTTGAAGCTGGATGATGGTGAGAATAATACTGTTCTGGGTGTGAATGAATGAGAGAAGGTGTCGAGGAAAACAATAATGAATGTAGTTTTAAGTTTGTTTCATATGACATTGCAGAGGAAGCCTTGGTATAAATGCCTTGAGTCATTTTTGAGGACTGTTGTGTTTCGGGGAGATGAGAGAGTTCAGCATTGAGGATGTAGATAAAATAATCATATAATTTAGATGTTATGTAATGAGATGTTTGATAAAAGGAGTATAGATAAAGAGTAGTGTTTAGGTTAGCAGCATTGATGTGTGAGTGGTATTTTCTGTGATAATCTATGCACTTTAATTAAAAATAATAATATTATCTTTCCCTGTCTTCTTTTCCCTCCCTCTTTTTTCCCAATATTATTGATTTTTTATTAAGTGTTGTGCACTGTGCTGGGCACTGGATATCCTGTAATGAATAAGACAGACATGATTCCTGCCCTCATGGATCATGTAGAATAAACTTTAAAAAAAAATCCGACACAATCTTTAAATGATTCTTTTTCTTCCGTTTATCATAAGGTTATGATAAAATCATCACCAGCATTTATTCCCAGGGTCTTTCAGGGTCTTTCAGAGACTTTCTTTGATAAGAGGTTCCTTTCTTCCTCTTGTTGATACTCTTTGTTATTACTATATTGCAAGAAATACTCTGTAGGAGTATAATTTCAGGGCTTAAGTTTCTTATCATTGAAGTTAAAAAAATACTGATTGCATACCCTTTGTTAGGAGGTTTTTATTGTATAAGCTTATAAGTAAGGTCTCTTGGGAAAAAAGTTTATATTTCTTGAAATTTGTAAGATTAAGGAAAAAGTTGTTTTCTTAAATCAATTGTTTGGATTTTTCAAAATCAAGTGTTTGGATTTTTCACATCCAAACACTTAAAGGATATGAAATTGATCTCAAATCACAATATAACTTGCAATGAGGGATTGAACTTCCCTTTCTCCTATTTCTTCTTATTCTGATTCTGTTTCTGATTTAGCCACCAAGTCTACCTAAAGTGTTCATTTCCTCCCTCCTCCTCCTCCTCCTCCTCCTCCTCCTCCTCTTCATCTTTTTATCCTTCCCTAATAAAATGGAGAAATGGAGAAGGAGGAATGCAATGCAAGTTTGAATTGCCTGTTCAGATTTATATAGGATGAAAGCAATCCTTCTAAAGAAATAGATATCAGATTGTCAATGTCTGAATTTTATATTCTCAGATTCAAGCTCAGGTAATCCTATGTCTGCAGATGATGCTCTCTAATTCATTCTACTTTCATCCTGGCAGTGCTTCCTTCTCCTCTCCCCAATTATTTTAGTTGGGGTTAGATGATTATACATGGCATTATTTAGCAGTATCACATAAAATGGAATATTAGGTATTAGTTATGTAATGTACCTTTCTGATGAAAAGAGGGACATAATTGATGAAAGAAAAAATCCTTTAAGTGGGGAGTACTTTGAAAATGGGAGTTTTTGCCACATTTGAAGGACTGATGTAAATTTGAACATTTTAAATTTTGGGTTAAATATAAAATTATTTTTATGAGAGTTTTTAAGATGCAGTTTTTTTGGAGAATAATGATATTAATGGTATTTGTTTTTATTTGGACACTAGTAATCTAGGAAAATGGGAAAGCCATGTCAAATTTTCAGTGCTTTGCTACTAACCTAGCTTTGGGTTACTGAGATAACTATGATAATAAGCCAATTTGATCACCAAATTTGGGCAAGACTTACAGATACTGAATGTCTCAGAAATAGTTGTGGTTATGTATCCTATCATTCATTATTTTATAAATTTGGATAGAGTAGTAAATCAATATTGTGAGGTGAATAGAGGCCAGTTTAGAAAACAAAAATACAGCATAATTTTTTTTCTCTCAAGGAAAAATGGAGACAAAAAAGCTTTTGAAGTTGCATTCTGTCTGTCTATCTCAACTTCCAGAAAGGCTTCTAAGCTAGAAAGAAACCTCTGGAAGCAAGGTTTTTATGATGGACATGCTGCTAATATGCACAGCATTATAGATCCACATGGTAGTGTTTAATTTGGAGGCCTTTGTAGTATGTCTAGAAAGTTATAGTGCTCTAATATTTATATTCATTTTTCATGAATTGGTCTTTCTTGTTTTTCATTTTTATTTGATGTAAGACTAATAAGTCTTATTGTTAAATAACATAAAGATTGCATCATAACACTCAGTATTAAAATGCATTCCTTTTTTGGGGAAGCCAGATAGATGTGTTTACTCTGCAGAGAGATTTAGATTTGATTTTTTGTTTTCTTCATGGTAATTATGTTTGCACTTTGCTGATCACTAGTTGTGCATTATTACAATGGAAGGTGACAATTTGATTGTCTTCAATTGGAGAAACAAGTAATTTTATATTCACTAAGCTGTCAGGTAACACTAACTCACAGTACTAAGAGCTCCTGGCAATTCGGCTTGGCACCTATATTTAACTGCTTTGATGCTTGTGTAACCTCTGCTGAATCAGAAATACTTTGCCTGCTGGAAATGGTTTTCAGGGCTGTACAATGAGGTTTTCATTAAGTAGACAAACTGAAAATGAACTGCAAAGCTTTGGTTGTTTCCCTCCTCCCCTTTTTCTTCTCCCCTCCTCCTTCTCTTTGATATCCCTCCCTCCTGCTCTTCCTCTTCTTGTCCTTCTTTGATAGGAATCTGAAATTTATCTCTTATTTAATTACATGAAAGAGAGGAAATGCTAGATAGCTTTATGTGGCTGAAGGAGAACCTCAGAGATTAGATTTTTTCATAATTTTGTTCAGTGTTACTATGTGTAAACTTTAATATTTTGAAACAGTCTCTATAGTACCAGTTTTCATTTTTCTCATTTTTCCCCCCTGGCAATATTAAACAAGGAGGAAAATAGAGGTAAGAATTGAAAAATATATGGTGACAGCTTCCCTTGCTTTCTCTTTAGAAGTTACTGTTCTGGTTTCTGTTTTTTTTTTCATTAATAATTAGATAAAATATCTTATAATTGGGCTTCCATATTAGTGGATTGTTTTTAGACTGACAAAGGAATTTCTGTTATTCACTTTAAAAATTATGATTCTCATTTCATGTGAATAGAAGATTCAAAGTGAAGAGTAAATTCATTATGCAATTATTTTAGAGAACTTTCTTTCACCCAAGTAAAATAGAGGTCTTTCAGTTGAGCTATAAAGTCATTGAGCTGATTAAAATCCTACAAATTTGTATGTATTTATAATAGTGATTGTTTGGTTTTACTCTTATTGTTCAGCCACTGATTTTATTTATATACTCTGGTCCTGGCTTTCCAAAGCAAAAACCCGCAAAGCTACTGGTAGACAAACTGTCAGAAAACTCAATAGTATTGCGATCAAGAAAAAGGATAGAGGTTACATGAAGTCAAGTTGTTTTGATCCCAGGAAGAAACTGGATACTCAGGGACAAATGTAATAATTATAGGTTTTCCATAGGCAGTCAGTCAGCAAGCCATTCCTTACACTGCTTGCCTGTCTCTTCCAGCAGATACTAACCAATTAGACAGAGATGGTTACGTGATGTAACATTATCAGGAGAAACAATTCATGAGTCAAAGCATTCCAAGACATATGAGCTCTAGTCCAAAGAACAGTCTTAAGCTATATAAAGTGACAGCAATATTGTCAGCTAAATATAAACTCCAGAAATACAAACTTTGATGACTTGAGAAGAATCTATTCCAGGTAGTCCTTGTTTTGTGAGAACCTCAGAGAGTTCTTGGAGACAATTCTGGAGTTTTGGTGTGAAAATTCAGAAGCCTTAGTAAAGTCAAATTCCACTCAGATAAGCCCCTTTATAGACATTCTTCATGTGCTTCAAGTGTATTTGATTTGCCTCATCTCTGTTGATTTGACAGCTAACTCAAGTCAATGAGTTTTTTTTTCTAACATGTATTGTCTTTGTGTGCTACCATATGCATTCTGAAAGAGCTGCTACAAACTCTAGAAATTAAGCTTATAACTTTCCAAGGAGCTCTGAAATCAGTTACCTACTTTCCCGTGAATTTTCTCAATTGCTTATTAAACAGATGGAAAAGAAAAACCTGGCAAAAGCCCAGGAGTGTTTGGAGACAGAATGGAGAAGAGGAGGTGGTAGTGCTGTGCGAAACAATACGAAGAATCATTAACAGCTCTTGGGCTTTACCAGAATAAAGCAGGCAAGGTTTTAAAAGGAATGTCTTCATTTTGATGTCTAAAATCAGAGTTCTCCTTGTAACTCCTTTCCAAGATCCCTAAACGTGGGAATTAGTGTACAGGAAGACGATTTTAAAATCATTCTTTGCTCTAGGCTGGGTGGATTGGCATCCTTTGTAAAGGTTCCTGGGTATTGTGCACTTTGGCAGCAGAACATATCTGTTACTCATGCTCCTTAAAATGAGAGGCACTGTTATATTTTTGGAAAATTAGTTGTTTATTTCTCAGAATCAGATCAAGTGCAACATTAAATTAACAGTGAATATTCTGACTGAAATAAGTCTACCCTTGGTAGCCTAGGGCTGAGCTGCAAAAATAAATGTGAATGTTGGCCTGAACTTTTTATTTTTTTCTGTAAGTAAACCAACTATTAAAATGTTGCTTTATGTTAAAAAACAGAAATCTTTTGAATAAATGTAACACTCCTAAAAAGTGAAGGCCATTTGATAATACTCATAAAAGTAATAAAAATGTTTTAAAAATAAATAAAATTCAGTGAATTCAATGGCTCTTTTGGACAGTACCAAATAATAGTTTTGAGAGATGGTTTCTTTCCAAGCAATAATTTTAAAAATGTAATTTTGAGTGACATGCCTTATAAAAACATTTAAAAGTTTAAATTTGTTTAAATATAATCCTAACTTAAAAAAATAACTTTAAAAATAACAATATCATATCAGAAAGGTTCCAGGAAATATAATTTTATGAAACAGAGGACTTTTTATATAGGTATTTGAAATCCTGATGGTTTTATAACATCTTGGGCCAACTAATTCTAATTTATTGTTTAAGAACAGAAAGTAAGTTTATTGTCTGAGTCAGTTTGTAATGGTTAAACATTCAGATTTTATACTGGAGGTTTTGGGTAGAATAATTATGACCTTTTTAGAAGCATTCCTACTGACTTCCCAATATCAATTATTGGAGGCTTTATCTCCAACAATCTCATTTTCTAATGTCCTAAGCTCGAAGTTCTTCCCACTGGCCTGGTATCCTGGGAATTCACTTGATCTGTTGGTCAGAGACATTTCAAAATTGGGGAACATATGAGGGGAATTCAGTTTTATATGTCCCAAAGATATTTAATTCTCTTGGGAGATTTTACTTGATAATAGCTATGCCCCAGAAAACCATCTTGTTTAACCAATGTGATAAGTTGACAATGTAGTTTTTCTCTCTGATTATAATGTACTCTGTGTAGTCAATACACTGGTACCATGTGAGTGTAATTTCCTCTTTTATTTTATCTCCAATGCACTGTATTATAAATAAACAGTTAAAAAAAAACACCAAACAAATCTGTTGCATCTCCTTTTAAGATTGTACCACTGTAGACACTTGTTCTAGTAAAGTAGAATTGGGCGCATTTGATTGCATTTAAATTTTTCATGCTTCAGCAGTTTGGCTGGGAGCACAGTAAAGAAAAATCCCATGAGCGAGGATAGTTTAGAATAATAGAACTTGATTTTGTGTATTATAGCGGCAACATTTGCGCTGCTTTAGTTAGGGTTGTGTCAGCACTTCCATTATAAACCCCTGTTTTCAGGGGGTATAACTAGGAAGATTTTTTTTAATACAAATTAAAAAAACAATTCATTTGAATGATTTTTTTAAGTTATAATAGTGCAAAAATAAAACAAAGTAAAGTCACATAGAAATTGACCATTTGCGCATAGATTTTTATTTTCTTTTGCTGATTAGTTGTATATGGTAGCAGCTAGGCAAAGGTGCTATTCTAAAACATTGGAGGAGAGGTGAAAGATTTTGTAATGTAAAATTACTGATGTGAGCATTAAAATAAGTGTAAGCATTCCACATGATGTTTAAAACATTGATTAACAAGGTATATTTGATTTGTGAGTTTTTAATGGAGAGTAGCTGTAGTACAGAGGTTGTAGTATAGGTATTACCAAAAGTCAAGTGAATTGCAATTTCTAGAATACAGTTTAGTTGGTCTAGTAAAATGTTTAACAAGGGAAAGCTAAAGAAAGAAAATGAATGAGGATATAATCAATAAATTGAAGGATTACAAAATAAACAATTGCATATAAAATCAGTAAATTGAATCTAATAATCAGCAAATCTAAGGTTTATTTAAATAAGCTATGTATTAAAAATAATTTGTGCACATTTACTTAAAAACAAAACCAAACAAAACCATCATCAGGAACAAAATGCCTCAACATCAAAACCCCAAATAAAAACAAACCTGAAAAAAGCCCAACAATTTTATCAAACAGAGATACTTTCCAAAAGAACAAAAATCTTTCTCTGTTAACATATTTCAGAATTATAATAAACTAAAACACATGAAATTAAATAAAATGAGGGACAAAACACATTAATTCCTTTGCTAAAAGGAGGGATTTCAAAGTTGAGTATGCTTCCATTGGTTGTTAACCATTGTTGTTTTTCCTCCCTCTTCTCCTTTTCCTCTTAAAATGGTGTGAACTGAGGATGAACAGTTACATTTAATATGACTTTTTTTTTGGCAGCCTGTCTTTTATTTGTAACCTTGATACACATTTGTATTTGTAGGTGGAAAATAAAATACAAATTGTGTGATGCTATAAATAGGTAGCTTTCCTGGATGGTCACTGGAGGAATCACCAGAAGACTGTTGATGAAGGAGAGGTGAAGCCTTTCCTCACTAATTGTATTCAGCGTGTAATTTCTAAACTTCCCTCTGAATTTTGATTTTCAATTAACACTCCCCATTTGAAGATAATTTTCTATTTAATGTAATTGCAGGAAATAATTTATTGGCTGATTAAGACTGAGGACCCAGCCTTCCTTAAGAAAACACTCTAAAAAACCAGCCTTTAAACTCAACTCATAGCTTTGGACAGATTTAGGCTATTTTTACAGCTGCACGGTTGTGTTTAATTAGGATTGTGGGCTATTGTTCACTAGTGCAGTTTATAGTTGAAATTATTCTTAAGAGACTATTTTCATTTTGGGTTTGTGTCATGATTAATTTATGCTAAAGCAACAATCAAAGATATTGCTATTGGAAAGAGCCAATTCTCTTTATAATAAGAGGATGTTTATTGGGGGAGCTAAAGTTACTCTGAGTTTTGGATTATGACTTTCAATTGTATTTAATGGTTTTAAAAAGCAGCAGTAAATTTATTCTTTTGTTTTTAATGTGAATAATTACATTATCAGCTGTCATTATCTGAACTATGAAAACACTTTTGTTTGTGGCAAGCTCTTGATAAACTTAGAGATCAGTTATAATGTTTGCCTGGTTTTACTATAGTGTTTATGGGGCCAATAAAGTAAGCCATATAGTAATTTTTGTATACTAAGTAAACATTCTTTGGTTATCATTTTTTGTGTATGTCCATTTGTTGGTACTGATAGAAATCATTCAAGCATCTGATTCTTTGATATAGCATTCTTTAGAACATTTAATTTCTTTACCTTCAAAGAAAATATAGGCATTCTTCTTCATTCTTCCCCCATTTTAGTTTCTAATATCAAGTCTAATAGATGAAATTTTATTATTTGTAGACTGATTATTTTAAGTAGGTATCAGCATTTTAATATGTTTCAAAGCACTTCAAAAGCCTGTAATACTTTTATTTAGAACTATGCATAATTAGATTAGCTGATCTTATATTAATTTTTTTTCACTGTAGGATACTAAATCTGAGCCCCCTCATTAATTGTGAGAAATTTAACATTAGCTGTTAAATCCTATGTGAAACATGGGCTGCTACATAAAAACTACTGTTTAAATTGGAATTAACTTAATTATTTTTCTTTGCAGTTGATATTTCCTTCACTGCAATATTCATGAAAGCATGTGACAGATTTGTAAATTTAACTGTTAATCTCAGATTTCTAGACCCTTTAATCAGTATTTATTTGTCTGTAGAAACAGTACTAGCAAGTTAATGATTTGCTAATTTGAAAAATGCTCATGTGGTTTCCTATGTTAACTGATTTGTGCATTTTTAAAAAAATGGTATGAAATCAATTAATGTTAAAGAGCAATTAAGGTGGAGATTTCATTCCTTTCATTACACAGCAGTTTTAGAGCTAGAGATACAATAAACCAAGAACAACATAAAGTTTTAGAAAAAAATGTTTTCTTAAATTAAAACTTTTGGTGGTTTTATTACTACCCATTTTGCTAGGAAATTCATTTTCATAAAATGATATTCTACTATCTTGAACTTCTTTTTAATGGCCATGATTATCTGATTGCACATGAAAACACAGATTGGAGACCATGTCATGCAGAATATAATCAATGTTTACTTGTGGATACACAAGTGAATGTTCAATATTATTTTTGGAGGTTTTAAAATATTTTGCATTGTAGGCATTTTACTATTTTCACAAGAAATGCTTTGAATCTTATATGTACTTTCTAACATAAAACAGTGGTATATTTATTTCAGATACCTAATTCAAATGCTATAAAACTGCCTAAAGACTAATCTAACATTATAAGCCACTCAATAAATAAGTCACTTACAAGATAACTTACAACAATCAACAGATCTTCAAGGTCTTTAGAAAGCTTCAGAGCAGCACCATGTAAAATAGTGTTAGTCTGGTACTCACAATGAAAGGTGAAAACTAAAAAGTAAGGACCAGATTTGCTTAGGACTTCATCATGGGTTATTTGTTTTGATTATACTTTTGTACATCAACTTCTTTTGTTCTTACATAAGCCATGGGAAAAATTGGATGCTTTTGCTCTCAAATCTTCCTGCAAACCAACTCATTTGTCATTCCATTCATTCATTCTTTTCATTGCTAACCATCAACCTAATTACTCTCAAAAAGCTTGTAGTGTAGTTGGGAAAACTGGGAGGAAAAATATATACACATATATACCATACATTGTGAAGACATATTCTATAAGAATTTCATTTATGGATTGGATAAGAGAGAAATATGCACAAATTTCTGGGAAGAGGTGTGCAGAACTAAAACCACAGGGGGAAAGTGGGACATATAAGTCCAAAGTTTTTTTTTTTTTTTATCAGTGGTTTAGAGTAGACTTTAACTATCTCTAAAATTAAAGAACTTTATTTCTTCTGAATTAGTCAAATACAAGGAACAGTTCATTCTTTTGTTGTTGAAAATCCTTTTGAATTCATGGCATTTTCCTTTTTCTATAGAAGAATGTCTTCCAAGCAAGCCACCTCTCCATTTGCCTGTGCAGCTGATGGAGAGGAAGCCATGACCCAGGATTTGACCTCAAGGGAAAAGGAAGAGGGCAGTGATCAACATGTGGCCTCCCATCTGCCTCTGCACCCCATAATGCACAACAAACCTCATTCTGAGGAGCTACCAACACTTGTCAATACCATTCAACAAGATGCTGACTGGGACAGCGTTCTGTCATCTCAGCAAAGAATGGTGAGCTTTAAAATCTGGTTATTGCTACCAAGTGGGTCTTCTAGTATGTCCTAATTTTATGTAGGTGTTTTAGGGAAAGCTCAAAATATGGCTTTAGAGTTATTTGTGCTCATGTCATGAAACAATCACCAGATATATGTTACTATTATACTAGTAACTGGGAAAACTTTGAAACTGTTTTGTGATTTTAGTTTATGTCCAATTATTAGGTCAACTTGTTAAAAGATATTTGATATTTTTTATGGGGTGTGGTTTGTTTATCTTATTCTCTGATCCCTGAATTTAAGATGATGAACTTGGTAATATTAGAATAGATATGATCAAGGAAAGTATGTTAATATTTAAAAATTTAATTAAGCAAATATATCTATGTGAATGAGATCATATGGTGAATATGTCTTCAGTAAGGAAAATCAGGTACTTATCATTTTTAATGGTTAGTCTTGATTTATATGAAGCTCTTCTCACTTATGTCCCTATATATTAATATCAAAGGACAAGTAAAGCTCCTCAGTATTGTTCAATCAGACTGCATTTTTCTCTAAAAGTAGAAGCAACATATCATATAAATGTAGTGTACTAGAGCCAGATTTCCCAAGTTGACTTCCATCTCTAACCATCAAAACAGAAATCATAATAAGTGAAATTAATTATCTAGTATAAAGCAAAAATATTCCGTTTGTTTTAGAATCCAGAAGAAACCAAAAACTTAATATATTTTATTAGATTAGAAGTTTTAAACCCTGTTTTTCATTGCTTAACTTTTGAAAGTTAATAAAAAATATTTTAAGTGGTACATGAGGAAATTTTTCTTCCTTAATAAAAAAATAAGATACTATTTAAACTGTATCTACTATTTAAATAGTAAAACTATTTACTACTGAGAACACATATTTTAATTCTTGCTGTATGTTTACTGTCTCAGGGACTTAATTCAGTAACTTATGGAAGAGACATTTTTCTTTTTGAGATGATTTTGCAAATACAGCCAGTGCTTTGGAGAAGTAGGTGAGAAGTATGGGATTGGAAGATAAATGAAACATTTCTTGACTAATTTTAGTTTGGAAGGCAATCAACATTGTAAAATTAGATCCACTAGAAGATTTATTTTCTTTAAGTAGGGAAAAGGGGGAAGGTAAAATAGGCAAGACTAAAGTCTGTTTCTTTGATTGAACTTAAATTTATCATATTATATCTCCAAGGTAGAATAAATGAGATATAGATATCCAGTCACTGCCACTGCTCATTGGCAAGATAATGGGGCCATGTTTTATTTTTATTTCAACAAATATTCACTGAGCACCTTTCATATACCAAGCTTTCTACTAGGTAGAAAAGCTAGGTACTGGCTGTATCATGGTGAACAATGATTTGTGCCTTCTTGGGGTCTAGGACAGGGGATAGAATTTAAATAAATATACATGCAAATATGCCCAATTAAAATTGTGATATATGCTATGAAGAAAAAGAACATAATGTTATCTGAGAACAGGGGGCAAACCTAATTTAGAATAGATGGCTAGGATCACCATCAACCTAATTACTCTCAAAAAGCTTGTAGTGTAGTTAGGAAAACTGGGAGGAAAAATTTTATATGATGATAGATACTATCCTGGAAAAGTGCCAAAAAGAGAAGAATTGCAAAGGTAACAGCATGAATGAAGTATTTGAAGTGAGAAAAATATAATTTAATTTAAGGAAATAAAAGATGATCTTTCTGGTTGGAGTATAATAAATGAGGATGCATCAGATGTTGTTGATGAAATAGGGCCTCATATCAAACAGGACCTTGGAGACAACATGATGAAGGCGAGATTTGATCTAACACCATTGAAAAAGCCTTTGAAGGATTTAAGAACATTTCAAACAGATGATTCTGACTGTGGTATAGTGAATAGATGGGAAGTAAGCATGATTGAAAAGGAGAAAGGCTCATTGGGATTACCATTTCAGAAATCTAGATGAAAGATGATAGTGACTTGGATTAGTATAGAGGAAGAGGGGATGGAGAGAAGAGATAGGTTCAAGACATTTTGGCTTTTATGCCAAGTATATAGTCATGGACAAATATGAATAACTTGACTAGAAATAACTGGACAAATACAAATAACTGGACCCAATAATACAGTTCAAATTTTATTTCTCTAGAAAATATTTATTTATTATTTCTTATAAAATTTTCTTTCTTGGCAAATGCCAAATTGCTTGGTGAGTTATTCTCAAACTTTTATAATCTAATACTTTGTCAGAAATAGATATTAGTAATTTATATTGAATTTTTATCAACTAAATTGTATTAAATGCAATTTATGATGGTATGAAATAGTTTTAAGTCATAAATATTTTATATGTTAGTTTGAAAAGAAATCATGCTCCTAGAAATGTTTTCAAACTTTCACTCTCTTTTGATATCAAGCTTTGCTTTCCACTGAAGTCTTTGTGTATTCTGAATGTCTGGAAGCCAAAATATTTTGTTTTAACTCCCACTCTATAGTATTTCCCAGCTGTGTACTTATATGGTGTAATAAAGGGATTTAACAAATGGGAAATAGCAGCTGCATTTGGAAATTCCCTTTGTGCTGCCTTTTCACTATAGATAGATTCAATAATGTGTAACAACTGTAGCATCAGACCTATAGTGGCTTATACTGCAAGTATTATATCACCAAACAATTTCACTTTATTGGAAAGAAAACTAATAGAAGGATTTTAGGTTTCTGGCAGACCTGAACACTTACAAAGAGTTAGTGGGTGCCCTCGTTTGAGTATGTGCGTGTTGGCATGGGAGGACTATAAATAATGTACAAATTTAATAAAAATCTTACCTTTTTCTACTTTAAAATAAATGTGAAGTCCAAAAAAATGTTTGTGAAGTGACATGAAACTTGCAGTTCTTTTCAATGGATTGTGCCTTTTTATTTTCTGTAATTGAACCTCATAATATAGTTGTAAAGAAATAAAATTTAAAAGAAAATCTAAAAACACCAAAATTTTATCTTTATATGTTCAGTTTCTATTGTTATTAGTTTCAGCAATGGCCCTCATTCTCCAATATTTAAAAACAAAACCTAAAAGTTTCTTATTTTCTGGGTTCAGGAAGGGTGGAACTTTGAAATATTGAGAGCACAGAGGAGCTTTTGTATAAGAGAAAGTAACAATAAAAAATTAGTTCTGCTAATCCCCACTTCCTGATTAGAAAAAAAAAACACTTGTTAAAACTCTGATTATTTTGAGGCATCACTCTAACAAAATATAAGATCACATAGTTACAGACAAAAAATTTATTATGGCATAAACACAGAAGCAAAACAGAAATTTTAAAGATAAGAACTCAAAGACCAATGTGAGGTGAAAATTTTAGACTTTGATTCTAATAACAATTATTTATATTATGGACAACAAAATGTTCAGTTTAAATTTAATGTGCTATTTAATTGGTGACAGCATTCAATGGTTGAAAAGTTAGTAGACATAAGAATTCACTCTCCTCTCTATGTTCAACCACTGCTGTTTTGATCTGGCGCCAGTGTGTCAATATCATTTCTCATTAGTTAGGAATAAATACAAATATTTTCATGGAAAAATGTACAGTGTATCATTCTATGTTACAAATATTGAGAGAGATTTTTTGTGGTAATGTTTAGTGATCTGTATATGATGGACATAATAATTTTCTGCTAAAATATTAAGCATAGTTAAGAACAAGTGAGCCTATACATTGTTAGTGAATCTGTTTGCAAATTACAAAACTTTTTTTGTGCAATTTATATATAACTACTTGTCATATGAATTAATTGAGGTATACATTACTTAGATCCCTCTTTTTTATTTTTTATTTTTTGCTTTAGAGTTATAATTTAAAGTAGGTATTAGCATTGTTAGTTATTTCGATGTATATACTTACACATCCATATTAAATTCCAGGTTCAAGAGACTGCATTATGGGTAATAAAGATAAGATTCCTGCTCTCATGGAACTTATAAAGTTTCAGGGATTGAGACAATTTCAGAAAATGACAAGTGCTATGAAGGAAATTAAAGAATGTGATAAAAAATTAAGCAACGAGAAAGGCAAGGTCTTTTTTTTTGGTTGTTTTTAGAGAGAGAGAGAAAGAGAGAGAGAGAGAGAGAGAGAATTTTTAAATATTTATTTTTTAGTTTTCGGTGGACACAACATCTTTATTTTATTTTTATGTGGTGCTGAGGATCGAACCCAGCGACCCACACATGCCAGGCGAGCGTGTTACCACTTGAGCCACATCCCCAGTCCAAGGTCTTTTTGAAGACGGGTATCTGAGCTGAAATTGGAATAGCAAGAAGAGGCCAACTGTGTAAAGACTTGGCAAAAGACACCCAACCAGAGTGTATAATAAGTACAAAAGCCTTTTGATTGGTGTGTTTGAACAACAGAAAACAATGGAGTGGCAGGAGAGGGAATGAAGGCTATGAGATGAAATCAAGGAGACAGGAGATGATAGATATTATGGGACCTTGTAGGCTACAGTGAGATGTTTGCACTTTATTTCAAATTTTAAGTAGGGGAGTAACATGGTTTTTGTTTGTTTGTTTGTTTTGGTGCTAGGGATTGAACTCAGGGACACTTGATCACTGAGCCCTATTTTTTAAAAAATATCCCCAGCCCTATTTTTTTTAAATATTTTTTTTTAGTTGGACACACAATATCTGTTTATTTTTATGTGGTGCTGAGGATTGAACCCAGTGCCTCACATATGCAAGGCAAGTGCTTTACCACTGAGCCACATCCCCAGCCTTATTTTGTGTTTTATTTAGAGACAGGGTCTCACTAAGTTGCTTAGCCCCTGGCTTTCGCTGAGGCTGACTTTGAACTTGTGATCCTCCTTGCCTCAGCCTCTCCAAACACTGGGATTACACTCCACTGTCCCTGGCTATTTTGTTTTTTTTAGTCATGTTGCCTGCTGTATAGATAATGAGTTGTGGAAGACAACATCAGTAATAGGAACACCTATTAGGAAACCGTCATAGTAGTGCAGCTGAAAGTTTGAAAATTAGAGGAGTTAACAGTTAGGGAGGTTATTCATTGAAGAGATCCAAGAGATTCTGAAGAAGACCTAATTCATATGGTGGGTAGAGAGAATAGTTTAAGTAATGTACACATAGCAGGAACCTAATCAAGAATGAACAAGAGGTAAGGTGGAGAGGAGTTCAAGGAGAGGTGACAAGCAGGTAGTCATACTCCTGGCCAAACAATGGCCCCAAGCAAGAGACACAGCAGCTTTTTGTGCAAGAGGCCACTATTCTTAGCTGTCTTCTGGGTAGGCTATGGATATTGGGGGAAGGTACCAACAGTCTCCCTTTCGAAATATACAGTGTGAGGACAATAAGATTATAAATGGGACCTTATATACACGTGCACATGTGCACTCACATGCATGTTTATATTGACAAAAATGGCATTACAAACATCTGGCTTTTGCCTAGTAGTCTGACTAGGAAGAACCATATTGGACCCTTAGTTGTAGAATATACCAACTTCTTCGAGACCTATTTATTTTTAAGTTTCTAGAATTTTCCAATATAAATTAATTTTCCATTATAAATAAAAGATGCCAAAAATGTCCTTTGTTGTAATTGAAAGAAAATTATAATGGGACTGCTGGGATATTTAATAAATAACTACTGGGAACAAGGCTTTCTTGCTTGCAAACAATTTTTACTCTCTTCCTCTGTTGCATTCAGTTCATGAAGTTGCTAATCAGCTCTGGAGTGTTTTATGTAGTTCACTTGGAGTCATAAAATTTCTGGTGTGGACTTTATACCATTTCTGGGAATGGAGCCATTGTCATTGTGTGATAACACTGTCCAGGAATTTTTAGTAAGGATAAAAGCTTTATCCATGCTTTATGTTGTGACAGACTTTTAGAAGATTTCTCATCTTGTTACTTTTTGAAAGATATAAAAACTTAAATGAACCTCCCTAACTGTTGTGTTGGTGTGTGTGTGTGTGTGTGTGTGTGTGTGTGTGTGTGCATGCACGCTTGCAAGTGTGTGGAAGAGAGAGAGAGGGAGGGAGGGAGGGAGGGAGGGACGGATGGATATTGATTTAGTAATTTAAAATGGTAGTCAGTACCCAAATGAAATTAATTTCCTTTCTTTTATAGGGATTGTAATTTAGAAAGTATAGTAAAAGCCACTAGTTCATCTAGTCCTAACTAGTTTCCAGTCTTAATGCCTTAGGTAAGATTTATGTATATCTTTTGTGGTACCTGATTTGTTTATGAAGCACTGGAAAAAAGCATTCATAAATTATTTTTTAAGAAATTTAGTTGCTGCTCTCCTAATTTTCAGATTTGGGGAATTGATTCAATTTAAGTAAAGTTCAAACCTAGGTTTCTTTCTTTCTTTTTTTTTCTGGGGATTGAACCCAGGGGTGCTTTACCACTGAGCCATATCTCTTTTTACTTTTTTATCTTTTATTTTGAGACAGGGTCTCATTAAATTGTTGAGGGCCTGGCTAAATTGCTGAAGCTGGCCTTGAACTTATGGTCCTCCTGCCTCAGCCTCCAGAGTCACTGGAATTACAATCATGTTCCACCATGCCCAGTTTTAAACCTAGGTTTCTATTAATAAGTGAGAATGTCTGTCCTTGCCCTGGAGTCGTCAGACAACATTCTCTAGGAAGCCCAATTGGGGATTTCCTATTTTCTATAAATTTGAAACTCTATTAGCACACAGAACTGTAACCTTTTAAATCTATCTCAGAAATTTAATGTCAGAAATAATTTGTTTACAATTTGAATTAAAAAATAAAAGCATGTTTTATTGCATGCAATTTGGCAAACTTGCTATAGCCAATGAATAGAAAACTGGTGTTATCTAGTATTAACACATTAATAACCTTTATAATTTTTATACCATGATTATGCATATTACTTCATTTCTGCTATTTTTTTAAACATGTAATTTTTAAAAAGTTCCTGAAATATGGCTGGCTACATTTTATAAAAAAAGAATTACTGGTATGCTTCTTAGAAATATCTCAATGTTAATAGAATGATGAATTATTTTATGTTTATTCTTAATGATATAATACACCTTTCTAAAGAAACATTTTGGAAAAGTTTTCCTCCTTACTTAGTATATTATTAAAATCTTTATCAAAAGTAGAAACATTAGCATGCTCTGGAATATTTGGCTTCCCTCCCCTTGGACATTAAGGAATCAGGTATGCATACTGATTAACCCACTCCAGTCATTAACATGTGATTATGTGGGCTGCATATTGAGCACCTGCCAAAATATAAAAACCCAGTACTTTGCTACATCTGTGCAATGACTTGTATTTCTTTTGTATTTTATAGTTATAAGAAAATCAGACCCTAGTATCTTTTTTTCAGTGTAATAAAATTGTGTATACAGAATGTCTTCAAGGAGATGGGATATGCCATGTTTATTTTTATTTTAATCTTTCAGACTGTATGAGACCCAGTGACTGGAGTTTGCAGAGCACTGACTATAACATGAATCTCTTAATGAACTCCACTGACATTCACTTATAATTTATGGCATTCCTGCATGTTCACAAGGATTATCTTTTGTGGGATAGAGCCAATATTTTCCTAATTGTTTTCAGTTTCATGTGTACCTTTATGTTTCATAATGATTTTGTTTTCATTTCTTTCACCTATATGCTGCTGGTAACGTCTCACAGTGGTGCTGCTCCTGTGGCTTGACATTTCCTGTATACTACCCATATGTAAATATTCTTGTGTACCCAAAGTATAGCTTGGGGTTGATAGCATTTCTGGACACAGGAGAAGTTGAGTTATAAAAATGATTTGAAATGAGACTGGATTACTAATAGACAATCTTACATAATCTAGTCTAGCAACAGTTTGAGCAGGATTCTTTTATTCAGTACCCCTCCCCTCCTTTTTTCTTTTGCTGTGCTGGGACTCAAACCAAGCGCCTCACACATACTAAGAAGTGCTCTACCACTGTACTACCCATCCCTTTTTATTTTTCTTGATGGATTAAAATGTCATTCAAGTGTAGATTTTATTTTTTAGATAGATAAGCCTTTCTCAAAATTGTTCATTGTTAATCAGTGAAAGCCCATATCAGGACACCAATAATTTTCTGATTAAAGCAGAACTCCACTCGTGTGGTTTCAGGCCACAGGTAGGTCTGGCTAATGTTTACTTTCTTCTACAGAATTCCTCCACGCAATTCCTTACCTGGTTTCTGGGTACATCACTATAATGAAATATCATAACTGGAATAATGAAGTGTGCACATTTTTGTTATGCTTCTAAGAAATGTTGTAGAAAATAAAGTATATATTAAATGGTATGCTGTCATTTACATGCTAATTTGAGCTTTTCATATCTAGAGATAGAGATGAATCTCAAGGTCCTTCTAGATCAGTAAGATGGTGATGACTCTGATAGGCAGCATATTGCTTTGGGAGGAGGAAGCCAGAATTGTGTTTGCATGCATGAACAAATTGAGATCTACCTTTTTAAAACAATTTTTGTTGTTTCTTTTTTTAAAAAATTAATTAGGTATATATGACAACAGAATGCATTTTGATTTATTTTACACAATTGTAGCACAACTTTTCATTTCTTTAGTTGTACATGATGTAGCATCGCTCCATATGTGCAGTCAGACATGTACATAGAGTAATGATGTCCATCTCATTCCACCGAGATCTACCTTTTTTAATTTGGAGAGGTTGGCTTTCCATAAAGACAACTTTAACATAATGCTTCCTGCTTGCACCATTCATTGAGATAAGATTGAAAGGGCCATCTCTGATTATTGACTCAAACCACCTACATTAAGCAGGAAAGACCCTACTCTGTTCCTTCCACAAACATGTTTAATCTTTCTTGAATACCTCTAAGGAATGTGCCCTAATTACCTTAGTATGCAAACTATCCCACTGTTTGATTGTCCTCTGCAATAAAATTTCCAAGAGAAATGTAACCTTTTAAAAGAAGAGCAACTTCTAGCTATTATTTCTTTTATTAATACAACTCTCACTGAGACGGAATATTTATTTTTATATAATATTAATGTTTTAACTATTATTTTGGCGTCACTATGCTCCATGACCTCTAGGCAGTACTTTTCTAGGTGATGCAAATTGAGTTCAATGATATATCTTTACATAAATCACATTCTCAAATCTAAAGTATAAATTACAAACCTTTGCTAATAAAATTTTGCAATCAGGTTGAAATTAGCAATGAATATTTATGCATTTCATTTACCTTCTTTATATTTCATTAGCACCCTAGAAAATGAAAAAGCTTATTTAATAAAATGATTGGAAATTATTTTGTAAACTTTTGCTTTCATTATAATTTACCTCTGAATTGTTTCCACGCCAGTGTATTGAGAGTACCTTAAATCCAATATTCTCAAATTCGTTAAACTTCTGAGAGGAAATGTGCCTTCATTCAAGCATAAATAGATTATAATGGTGAAACAGAAGAGATTCATCTACTTAGAAACTTAATGAAAAATTATAATACATAGGTAGCAGTTATTCTTATTTAGGGTTTAAAAAATTTGCATAGCACCAAACTAGCTAATATAAATTAATGTGTGCATGAACAAATTGAGAACATTTTTACTCTTGAATTCAGAATTAATATTAGTCCTTCAGTTGTATTAATTTATTTTGTACCTGGTGTGTGCTTTTACTAAAGGTTCCTCTTTTATTTTTGTTCTCTTACTGATGTATTTTGTTTGTATTTTGAATGTAGTTTATTTATTTTGCTTTCTGTAATTGTGATGTTATAGTTTAACTCTCTTCCTGACTACTCTTTGATGAAAAAAATAGGTCAAGGAATGAATCTTAGTGTTTTGCTATTTGGAAGATAAGAAAAAATATTCATGCCTTTTCATTCCCTTTCCTGAGAGTAGCCATGGGCTGTGGGATTATAACTTCAGTCATTAGTTGCCCTCAGGTTGGGAAGTGTAGAATCTGTAGACATTGGGGCACTTGTTGGCAGAATTAGACTTCTTACTTACTACTTTGTGTTAAATTGGTGACATTTGTATTTCCCTTTTCTTGGAAATGCAAGTACAGATAGGTGAGTGGATAGATAATTCTTTTATAAGCACCATCACTTCTGGGGAATCATTTTTATCTTTTTGTACTTGTTCTAGTTGTAAAAACAAATGAGACAGCTGGAGATGTTATTTACATTTTTCCTAGATGACCCAGAGTTTTTTGTGAAGCCATCATATTTATTTGACATATTAGAAGGAAATTTGATGGCTTTTATAGTTAAATCCTCAAAATTGAGAATTTTACTGGACAAGATCCAATGAAATGAGATTGTTGAGCTCACAGAGTAGCCCTGAGGGCTAAGTGTGTGTGATATTTGAAGTAATCTGTCTAGCTTGGCCACGGAAGGACTTCCCTGTTCATAGAATAGCATCTCCATAAGGAAAAAAAAAAAGAATTTGACAAGTCTTAATTGGACTCTGGTACTTTGTAATGATAAGATTTGTGAGGTATGAAGAACATACCCTGAGAGGTTTCTTCATTTAAAACATACTATTTGCCTTGCTGATTATATAATAACAGTTATTCTTACAAGTGCACTGGTATCTTTCAAATAAGGAAGGAAAAAAAAAACAGTTGCAAAAGGAGGAGAAAATGAAGAAAATTGACTTGACACTAGAGTAAGTAGCTGTCCTTTAAGAAAAACTCTATGGGATCCTGAGGCTCTCCATGCGTAGAAACTTTGTTCCATCAGAACTAGTCCAACATCTCCAACTTCTCCATAATACTTTTCCTCCAATACCTTAAATTGTAGAAAAGAAAAAAAAATTCTTTCTGTGCAGTGGAAATATTTTTCCTGGAGTTACATAGAGAGAGCATAAGTTAGAGGAAAGGATGTTACCTGTGCTCTCTTTGCCACTAATTTACTATGTGATCTAGGAAAGTCACTCAATATCTCATGACTTCAGTTTTCTCATCTTAAAAATGGAATATCTGAATTAGAATCATCAAGTCTCTTGTCACTTTTAACTTTCCTGATTTCAAGATTAAAATTGTTTAAGCCAATTCAGCCTACCCTGGTAGTATTGTTTAGGTAGAATATGGTAGTTTTGAGTAATGAATGTCCAAATGAAAATGACTGCCTGAGTTGATAGGCACATGAATGAGCTCATAGCTGAACTTGATAGAATGCTGCTTCAGGTGCCAAGGAATTCACTTGTAGGCCTGCCTGCTTTAATGTTCTTAGGTCCCACTTTCAAAAAACTGAACTCTGTCTCATGGCATTAGATCTTTAAAACATGGTATCTCTAAGGCAGTTATAGTGTATCTTAATTCTTGTTGTTCAGACAATATTGAGTATATTTTGTTTAGGCAATCACTCTCTAAAAGAGAGAAATGCATTGGAACACACTCAGACCAGAATGACCAGAATGGCTGGACTATGTCTTATGAGGAAGAAATGAAGGAAACTGGGATGTTTTCCCTAGGGGTTGGTGGGTGGGGCAGAGATACAAAAGTAATATAATAGCTGTGTGTTGGTATTGAAAGGGTTACCATTATGATTATTTCCATGGAATAGAACTATAGGTTGAAATAGATTTTATATTCTTTATAAAGAGGAGTTTTCTTTAACCCTTCAAAAATGGAATAGCCAGCTTTTGGAGGTGCCATGTTCACAGGGAAGCCAAAAGTTACTTGTTAGGGCTATTATTTATCATTGCTGTCATGATGTAATGAACACTTATTATGCAACAGACACTGTTTTAATTTTACTCATACATTTAATTTTATTAATTTTCTGAGGGAGTTTCCTTTTTCAAATATTTTCAAAAATTGTGTAGATATACACAATACTTTATTTATTTATATTTAAGCAGTGCTAAGGATGAATCTAGTGCCTCAAACGTGTTAGGCAAGTGCTCTATCACTGAGCCATAAGATAGGTTCTTTACTCCTATTTTACAAAGAAGGAAATTAAGACAAAGGGGCTAACTAACTTGTCTGGGCTTATATGGGAGGCAGGCAGAAAAACTGGAACTTAAACTTGAAAATTTGGCCTTGATTTCCTATACTTTGTTAATTACTTTATTATTACATCTTCTTTTGCACAGGATTTAAGGGCTATGTGGGGTCGAACAACTGAATTCTTAAGGATTTTTGAATCTTGAAAGTCTGATTTTTTCTATGTGAGTTTGTGCATTGGAGTGCAATATAACTGTTTTATGTTCTTGTCTTAACAATTTGGAGACTTAATTTTTTTCCTATATTGACTCTGTGTAGTATATTGATTTCTGTTTATTAAAAATCACAATAATGTGGCCATCTAGAAAACTTTCGGGTTTGTGATTTTTATCTGTGAATTAAGATAACATTTTAAACTGAAGCTTTTTCTTTTTATACTTTAGGAGTCATGACACTTTTGCAAATACTGAAGCAAATCTATTTGCTGACAAATCCACAAATAATTTTACTTTTATTAAACCATATAGTAATAGTGATACGTGACATAATTTTATGCCAACTTTGAGAATGATAAGTAAACCTAATATATTCAGCAATATTTAAAAGGAAAAAGGCATACATTTTTGTTTTACCATTAGAGCAAGTTATAGTTTTGTCATGAATCATCTATAATTAGAATAAAATTCAGCACTTTCATTTATGTAAGTTTCTTTTACCCAATGCTTTTGTTAAAATATATCACTTTAGATAAAAAATACTTTTTACTCTGAGACAGAATCTGTAAATATTAGCAATTTAGTCTTCAACATATTAAAAAGGTTAGATTTCCTTTGCTAGCAAGAAGTTCCTGGAACTTAGATTAGGTAAATTTTCTTTGTCAGTTAGTCAATAACACTTTAGTAGTAAGACCTGTTCTATAGTTGGCAGGTAGTTTTTGTTTCATAAAAAAGTGCTTTAAAGTAGGGAATCACAAAATATAGTACATAGTATGTAATATAACAATATTATATATTAAATATATGTACATTATGTAATGTAACTTGAACACGCTATTGAAACTTCCATCTGCCTTCCAGAGAATATTGATCACTGACATGGTTGAGTGGCCAAAACCAAAACAACTTTTAGTTGGTTTTATTATTGTTTTTAACTTCTTTATAGACATTCCATCCCCTTAATTTATTTCCTCTACCCAGAGAATACCAAGAACATACTTTTAGTTAAGAAAATTTGGATTATAATTCATTTTAGTGAGAAAGAATATATGCTATATGGAACCATGGCATGTCTCAGCAGGAGAGTGTTAGATTAAACCCATTAGAGGATTTGAACGTTCCTTGAATGGTTTTGGATAGGGGTCTAATATAATAGAAGTTTGCTATAGATTGGGTGCTGTCAGAAATTGGAAAGTCTACAATTAAAATGGAAATCAAAACAGCATACAATCCAATAAGAATGAATATATTTAAATCAGTCTTGCTAAAGGATAAGAGAGGATAATATTCTGTTGCTACAATTAAATTGGGTACCAATAGAGTACTTAATTCATGCAGTTCCTTAGGCCATTTCCCAGTCATTTCTCTTAACTTTAAGGACTTCTACTTGTATATGGATTTCAACATCATTATAATAAGCAAAATCCCATTTCTGACCCATGCTTTCCAAATACCAATTCCTAGCATCTTATCTTTTTTCTTTTTAAATTATTTTTTTATTTATATATTACAGCGGAATGCATTACAATTCTTATTATACATATAGAGCACAATTTTTGATATCTCTGATTGTATACAAAGAATATTCACACCAATTCGTGTCTGGATAATGATGTCCATCACATTCCACCATCATTTCTAACCCCATGCCCCCTTCCTTCCCCTCCCACCCCTCTGCCCTATCTAGAGTTCCTCTATTCCTCCCATGTTACCCCTCCCTACCCCACTATGAATCAGCCTTCTTATATCAGAGAAAACATTCAGCATTTGGTTTTTTGGGATTTGCTAACTTCACCTAGCATTGTCTTCTCTAACTCCATCCATTTACCTGAAAATGCCATGATTTTATTCTCTTTTAATGCTGAGTAATATTCCATTGTGTATATATGCCACAATTTTTTTTTATTCATTCATCTATTGAAGGGCATCTAGATTGGTTCCACAGTTTAGCTATTGTGAATTGTGCTGCTATAAACATTGATGTGGCTGTGTTCCTGTAGTATGCTGTTTTTAAATCCTTTAGGAATAGACCAAGGAAACGGATAGCTAGGTCAAATGGTGGTTCCATTCCCAATTTTCCAAGAAATCTCCATACAGCTTTCCATATTGACTGCACCAATTTGCAGTCCCACCAGCAATGTATGAGAGTACTGTTTTCCCCACATCCTCACCAATACTTATTGCGGTTTATCTTCATAATAGCTGCCATTCTGACTAGAGTGAGATGAAATCTTAGAGTAGTTTTGATTTGCATTTCTCTAATTGCTAGAGATGATGAACATTTTTTCATATATTTGTTGATTAATTGTATATCATCTTCTGAGAAGTGTCTGTTCAGGTCCTTGGCCCATTTATTGATTGGGTTATTTGTTTTTTTCATGCTTAGCTTTTTGAGTTCTTTATATACCCTAGAGATTCATGCTCTATCTTTTGTGTGAGGGGTAAAGATTTGCTCTCAAGATGTAGGCTCTCTATTCACCTTTGTTTCTTTTGCTGAGAAGAAACTTTTTAGCTTGAATCCATCCCATTTATTGATTCTTGCTATTAATTCCTGAACCAAAGGAGTCTTATTTAGGAAAGTTGGGGCCTAATCCCACATTATGGAGATTAGGGCCTACTTTTTCTTCCATTAGACACAGGGTATCTGGTTTTATTATCTTAACTTTTAAATCCCCAGTCCAGAGCTCTCCTCTGCTTGCAGTATGGCTATCCATTTACATTCCTGGTCTTGGTGTGGTTGGCAAGTCAGATGAATCAGCCTAGAGTACTGGAGCTGCTCCTGGATAGAGTGGAGATTATCCAAATAAGATAGGATTAAGTGGGAATTGATAGCATTCCTAGAAAAAACTAATTACAAGCCAGGGACCTGTAATCCCAATGGCTTGGAAGGCTGAGGAGGGAGGATGGAGAGTTCAAAGCTAGCCATAGCAAGATTGACATGCTAAGCAACTCAGTGAGACCCTGTCTGTAAATAAAATACAAAATAGGGTTGGGGTGTGGCTCAGTGGTTAAGTGTCCCCGAATTCAATCCCTGGTATTCAAACAAAACAAAACAAAACAAAAAAACAAAAACAACAACCAAAAAAAAAAAAAAAATTACAATGCTAAGGTTTCTGGAGTTCTGTGAGGAGCCAGATCTTAATGAAATTAGTTTGGAATAAGTATTTATAATGAAGAGAGTAATGTAGTTTTGTGTTTTATATTCCATGTAGATGAATGAATTTGAATAAAAACCTAAAATAGTGTTGGTGGCTATTATGACATTATTTACAGAATTGAAAATTGAAATAAAGGTTAACTGGACAAAGTACCTTTGAATTTAATAATAATGACATTTGCTGTCAATTACTGAGTATTTAGTGCTCGGTACTGTACTAAGTGTTTTACATGATTCGTTTCTCACAGTGACTATTTGAGAATTAACCTATATATTCATCCTATGAAAAGGCAACTCCTCTCCCTTTGACTATGGGCAAACCATTCTAATCACTCTTGAATAGAATGCATTGACACAATATGATTTCCAGGCTAGAATGCAATGACACACAATATGATTTCCCAGGCTATCTTACAACAGTGATGTAGTTTTCCTCTGATTCTCCATGGGACATGTACCTTTGGAGCCCTTTGGAGCCCTGAACCACCATATACAGTAGTCCAGCTGCTTTTAAACTAACATACAGGAGAGAAGAGGTCATGTGGTGAGATCACATATAAATAGAGGATTGTATCCATAAAAATTTTCTATTCCAGCTCAGAATTCTTGAGGTGTTCCTGGCCCAGGCACCACATCTGAGAAGAGAAGCCTTTGAAATGACCCAACCTCTGCTACAGACTTGACTGGGACATTATGAAGAACCTTGAGACAAAACTAGGCAACCTGGATGTTCCCAAATTCCTTGCCCATAGAAATCTTTAAGGAAAATAAATAATAATGTTTTAAGTTCTCTGTTTTGGATTGATTTGTTATACAACAATAGATACTTCTTGGTAATTCTTGGATTAGAATTAATAGGAAAGTATAATTTCTGTCTCAAAAGTAGATAAAACTCTTTTCTAGAAATACAAGAGAACAAGAAGATTAAGAATGGCATCTTTTCTGCTCAGAGTGATCTTTTTTATAGGCCCATAGACTAGAACATTAGATTTGGTGTCAGAAAACCTGCATTAGATTTTAGTTCTTTCAATTCCACCTGTGTGGCATGGAGAAACCACTTATCCTTGCTGAGTATTACTTTTTTTCCTGCTGAAAGTGAAGATGTAGAACTTGTTCATAATTGTTTGCGACATATTTTTAGAATGACAACTAGAGACAGGAGTATGTGAGAGTAGAGTGACAAAAGGTCTGGAAATCATGTCAGATGAGAAGTAGGTCTAGAAAGTGGAGTAGTTTCACCTAGAAAGACTTATTAATTTGATCTTTTCCATAAGATATTTGAACAATTCTAGTATGGAAGAGGAAATAGATTGATTTTGTGCACTTTTGAATGAAATAGGAAACGGGTGTTACGATTATAAATGTCTTAGTCTGTTCATGCTGCTATAAAAAAATACCACAGACCATAAATTTTAATCAATAAACTTACTTTGTTAAACTTACTTTGTTCTGAAGGTTGGTGCTAAGGTTTGTTTAAGTGCCCCCCAAACCCGTGTATCCCCCAGCTTATGGCATTATTGGGAGTTGGTGGAAGTTTTAGAAGGTGGGAGCCAGTGGAGGTTTTGTTATTCAGGGTCATGCCCTTAAAATAAATTGTTGGATTCTGGTATTCCCTCCTCTTCTTCCTACTTCCTCTTTCTCTCCTTCTCTCTCTCTCTCTCTCCCCCCCCTCTTTCTCTCTCTCTCTCTCTCTCTCTCTCTCACACACACACACACACACACACACACACACTAGCCATGAGGTGATGGGCTTCCTCCCCAATGCTCTCCTGCCGTGGTATGCTTCCATGGTCCAAACTAACAGAGACAATAGGTCGCAGACTGAAATCTCTAAAACAGTAAGCTAAAATAAACCCTTCTTCCTTACAAATTGATTTATCTCAGGTATTTGTTGTAACAATAGAAAGGTCATTAATATAGTTGGGAAGTCTAAGATCAAGACACTGGCAGGTTTGGATGAGGGCCTGGTCTCTACTTCTAGGTTGGTACTTATTGCTATATTCTCTAGAGGGAGCTGACAAGTTGTGTTCTAACATGTTAAAAGGCTGGAAGGGTAAGAAGGGTCCAACTAGTTGTCTCTGGCCCTCTTATACATAAAGTTACCAATCCCATTCATGAAGTCTCTATTCTTATGGTTTAAACATTACTTCAAGTCCCCACCTCTTAGTGCAATCACATTAGGTCTTAGGTCCAACATGTGAATTTTGGAGGGGGCACATATATTAGCAATAAGGATATACATTTTATCAAATAACAAGTATTCTATTTATAATTAGATTTACTTAAAAAGAAAACTAGATCTTTCAGCTGTGAAAATTAAAGGGAAAAAAACTTATTTGTTTTTTCTGTGTTTAGTACAGGAGGACTATAATGTATGGACTTTTTTTAAGAAGGTCAAATTTCATTCTCTTAAATTATTCTCTTTTTCTGTTGCTTTCAAGTATCTGTTTATAAAGTGATTTTTCTTTATTGCATAAGTAATATGTTCACTGAGGAAAAATTAGAAAACACAGATAAGCAAAAAAGGGAAATTAAACTTACTAGTAGTCATACCACCATTTAGAATCCACTATAAATATTTTGGTACATATTTTTCCAAATTGTGTATATATAGGTGTGTGGGGGGAGGTGTTAGAATTTAACCTTATGCACACACACAAAATAATTGATCTAATACTTTAAGTATTACAATACACCCTTTTTCCATTTAGTACATCTTTCTTTGTGAATAAATTATTTCTACAATACTTTTCATATCTATATTTGACTCTGAAAATAATATTTATTTTCTGATTAAAAGTATTATTTATGATATTTTATTTGCAATGGATAACTTCAAAAGGAAAAAAAAAACTATTATCCCAACAATCAGATGACCATTAACATTTTGTTAGGTATTCTGGATTCTTTTCTTTTCTTTGTGTTTCCCTATTTTTCCCTTAATATGTATATCTATATTCATATCTATCTATCTAAAGGGAAAATATGCATATATACATAGAAGTTTTTCACCAACATAAATTTTCATTCATAACACATTATGAATATTGCTACATGTAATTAAATTTCTGCAAAAATATTATTTTTAATAATTTCAAAGTGTTTCATCATGTGGATAAACCATATACCTTCAAAAATTTCTACAATTGGGCATGCAGTTTGCTTTTAATTATTCATCACTATGAATATCACTGCATTCAACATAGACAACACTTTTTGTTGGTGTTCATATGATATAAAATAGTGGGATTTGTTGTGATGTATTTGTACATATGCATACATGAATTGGTCAGATTTTTTTACCTAGTACCTCTTCTTTCCCTCTTCTCTTGCCTCCCAGCATTTCTAGCCTTTATTCTACTGATCTCCCTTCTATTTTCATGAAATCCACCCCTTTTTCTTTTCTCTTTAGCTTCCACATATGAGAGAAAACATATGACCCTTGACTTTCTGAGTTTGGTTTATTTCATTTAATATGATGTTCTTCAGTTCCATACATTTTCCTGAAAATGACATAATTTTGTTCTTCTTTATGGCTTTGTAAAAATCCATTGGGTATACACCATGTTTTCTCTCTTCATTTATCTGTTATTGGACACCTAAGCTGTTTTCAAAATTCGACTATTGGGAGCTGTACTTATATAAACAAGGATATGCATGTATCACTATAGTATGCTAAGTTTAATTCTTTTGGATAAATACTCCGAAGTGCTATTGCTGGGTCATATCATGGTTCTATCTTATTTTCTTGAGGAACCTCTCTACTTATTTCCATAATGGTTTTACTAATTTACAATCCCACTAACACTGTATAATGTTTCTTTTTCTCCACATTCTTATTTGTATTCTTGATGATTGCCATTCTATCTGGAGTGAGATGAAATCTCAGTGTAGTTTTTATTTGCATTTCCCATATTGCTAAGGATTCAACATTTTTAATGACCATATAGTATCCCATTGTGTAGCTATATCATTAGTCACTTATATTTAAATATCTCAGGTCTAAATATTTTGCTTAAACAATCCTGTCACTGTTAAAGCAAATCTTTCCCTATGGCAGTAATTTTTAAAATTATTTTTGACATATTTGTTGAGTAGTTGTTTAAGGTTTATCAGCCTCAATATACTTTATGTTCTGAAGGTATATCAAAGAAGTATGAGACATGCCCCCAAATCTCCAAGGGCCAAAACTTAGTGGAAGATATAACTATTAAAATGTAAATGTAAAATGGTAATGAATAATTTATTCTAGTATATCATTAAATGCTGAATTGTGTGTTAATGATTAAGTGCTTTGATGTATAGTGGAGAGTACCAGAATAGCAAGGCCCAGTTATTTAGGAAGGGCTTTAAGGGTGAAATGCAGTTTGATCTGAACTTTGAAAAGTGGGCTGGATTTCTAATCAAAGAGGATGTAGGACATTCCTGGGGAAAGAAAAAAGACACACAAAACTCAAGAATTTCAGTAATTTTTATATATTCTCAGTACTATGGAATGGTATTTAGGTTTAAAGTCCTTTAAATGCCACCACTGAGCAATCAGTTTTGAATAACAATTCTGAAAATTCTGAGCAATATTTTTAATTTGTTGTGTTTTCTACTGTTTACTTTGTATAATTAAAATTCTTGATTTGTGAAAATTGCTTTTTCTTTTCTAAAATGAATGGCCTTTTTTTCTACTACTGTGTGTAGTTTATGTACTGTGTTTGATTTCCAATGAAATACCCTTTCAATTATCTAAATCAACAATGTCTTAGTCCTTATATTGGGACTGGGATCATTTTCAATAATATTTGAAAATTTATTTACTGTTAGGTTTGGGGGGGCATTTAGGTTAGGGACTGAAAAGAAAACAAATTTATAGTAAGTTCCCTTTGAGTGAACTAATGTTGACTAACTCCATTCACCTTGTGCTCTGCTTTTTGTATTGTTCATGTGTTCAGTCATGCAATTTAGTGGGTGTTTTTGACAAGATGGAAAGAGAGCTAATCTCTTGTATGTTAGTTTTTAAAATCACAGCTAACTGGGTTTAGTAAAAATTTTCCTAGATGATATCCACATTATAATGTAAAGCAAAGCACATTTATTTTATTGGCTTCTTAGGGAGCAGTGTTTCTTAAAGTGAGGTCAGGACCTGCGGATCAGAACCACTAGGATTGTGTATCAATATTCATCTTACTAGTCTCCATCACTGGGGAGAATAGTGGTTAGGGGAGGTGAGGGACTCTGCATTTTAACACACCTGCCAGATAATTCTACACATTGAAATCTGAGAACCACCACTTCAGGGAAATATCTCAGAACTCTTCACAGCTGTGCTGCAGTAATGCATCAAGACTTGATAGTTATTATCACTGGACAGTTTCCTCAAGGGATGTGTCATAGGACCTGTTTTGTTTTTAGAAAATTACAAACTAAGCTGGACTTTTTTCTTAAGAAAATTTATTTTAAATTTATATAACCCCCTAAAGAGGGAAACCCCCCTAGAACCTTTAATAAGTTCCCTTTTGGGATTATTAGCCTCATTATCAAGCATTAATTTATTGTAAGTATATTGATTTATGTCCAATTTTTACTCGGATAAATTTCTTAGAGGTCTCTATTCATGAAAGACTAACATTAAGTTTTAGAAAGTTAAAAAGTGAGGGCCAGAAGTGACAAATTTCTCCTCTCTCCATTGTTCCTGAGGATGGTATGACTTATATGACCGAAGCCATTTATGGTTTTATTTACTGCCTGATATTTGTGCTTTGGTAGCATACTGCAAGTAGTTCTTATGGCTTTATAGGGGAAATCATGACTTTTCAGCCTCTTTTTCTAAGTATTCTATTCCTAAGTCACTTTGCACAGATTATGAGGCTAAAGACAATGTGGGTCATCATTTGCCATGAGGAACCTGTGGTTACTGTCTATAGTAGAGGATGGCAATGATCACATTTCCATGAGTCAAAGAACAAGGGAAATAGTCCAAGAAGTGACAATGAGTACATAAGATTGAAATTAATCCTGATAGAAAAAAATGATAATCTATGGAGCTGAATGTTCTACCACCTAAAGTTGTTACCTCAGCTGGAGAATTTCTCCTGGTGGCTCTCAACTTGTGTTTGGGAACAATGGCAAAATCTTCATTACGGTCAATGGTGAGTCATTTGTAGGTAACTGTTGGGAGCCATAGCCGAAGAGTCCCCAGCAAACTTTCAGACTGCCAGCTGATGATTGGCTCACAGCGGCCCCAGCAACATCTAGCTGATTGGCTCCTCTGCGGTGATGCTCATTGGAGATGCTCATTGAGCTGTTTCCCCACCCTTTCAGACTGCCAGCTGATGATTGGCTCACAGCCGCCCCAGCAACATCTAGCTGATTGGCTCCTCTGCAGTGATGCTCATTGGGCTGTTTCCCCGCCCTTTCAGACTACGGAGCTTCTCATTGGGGGACTTTTTTTGGCTCTGCCTGGGACCCAGCCAATCGGCCTCAAGAGCAGGAGGAGTGGGGGAGGTGGAGAGGCTTGTGGGAAGCCGGTGGTGGCAGTTGGGCTCTGAGGGTTTTTCCTGAGGAGCTGTTTTGTTTGGCGGGTGTGGTTCTATAAATAAAGTTAGTTTCTTTTGACAAGTGGCTCCTGAATTGTGCCCAGCCAGACTGCAGCATTTTGCCTAGCCATCTCCTTGCAAAATTCCTCATTGGCAACCTTCCATAACAGGTATTGTCCTCCATTTAGCACAGCTTTACACATATTAGCCCAATCTGCTGGTGTCATGTTCAAGTTATTAATGGATTCGACCAAGCTTACAGTGAAGGGTGCTTGAGGACCATAGGTTGTTACAGCGTCTTTTAGCTGCTTCACTGTTTTGAAATTTAAAGCATGGTGAATTTGCTGCCCTCCTGCCTCAAATACAGGGCATGTTAATACTTGAGATCCTGTCTCAGGATCCCAACTATCAACTGCGGGGGTTGGGGGCCTCCCAGCATATGGAGGTGGCCTTGTTAGAGCTTGGTGCTGATAACACCAACGTCGCGGGTTCGTTCCCCGTATGGGCCACCAAATGCCGCAGTCTGGCTGGGCACAATTCAGGAGCCACTTGTCAAAAGAAACTAACTTTATTTTTAGAACCACACAGGCCAAACAAAACAGCTCCTCAGGAAAAACCCTCAGAGCCCAATTGCCACCCCCGGCTTCCCACAAGCCTCTCCACCTTCCCCACTCCTCCTGCTCTTGAGGCCAATTGGCTGGGTCGCATGGGCGGAGCCAAAAAAAGTCCCCCAATGAGCAGCTCCGTAGTCTGAAAGGGCAGGGAAACAGCCCAATGAGCATCACTGCAGAGGAGCCAATCAGCTAGATGTTGCTGGGGCTGCTGTGAGCCAATCATCAGCTGGCAGTCTGAAAGTTTGCTGGGGCCCCTTCAGCTGTGGCTCTCAACAGGTAACCACTTATACATTCTATTGTTTTGACTTGATCTTTATACCCTTAGCTTGAGTCAGTAAAAAAACTTTAAAAAATTTTTTTGAGTAATGATATATAAATAATATACATTTGAAAATAAAGTAATTGAAGCATAATTGATCAAATGATAATTATTGACACATAAAATCCTCAGTCATTTATATGATATGGACTTTATTCAGGGTCAAAATGGCATTGGCAAACATACCTCTGAGCGTTCATTTATCAAAATGGAGAATGAACTGGCCATTTTAAGAAGCCAGGTACTAACATGACTGGAATTTAAGAAGATGGGCCCTTTACCTCCCTTCACAGAATTATTGTAAACATGACATGATGTAAAACATCTTCTTTGGGGGAAAGGAGAGATCTAGGATCAAGGTAAAGAGGAGCTCTCTTTCTTGCCCTGTCCCATTTAGTGTATCCTGCTTATTTCAGCACAAATGTATTGAACTGTACTGTTCTAGGCCTTATGCTAGCAATAAAAATGTAGAGATGAAGATTTAGCTCACAGTATTTTTAATAGCTTTTTATTGTGATTAATCACATACCACATGATTTAATGTGTGTAATTCAATGGGTCTTACAATATTCACAGGGTTCACAATATTTTATTTAGTTGAGGCTCACATCAACATTTTTTACTTCACAATTCTTCATGTCCAATGGGAAGAAAATTTTCTTAGGTCCATTCTTAGATCTATTTCTTCCTTCAAAATAATAGTACCTACCATTTATTAAACACCAGCTCAGCACTGAGCTCAGTACTGTGCCTGGGAGCTTTACAAACGTTATCTCATTCATGGGCTCACAATAACCTTGAAAAAAAAATTCTTTCCATATCTTATACACAATGACAACAATACATAAATACCTAGCATTTATTGAGTACAATTAATCTCTCTCTCTCCATATATATATATATATATATATATATGTATGTATATATACATATATGTGTATATATATGTATGTATATATACATATATATATATACATATATAT